>NW_016690250.1:35482-206264 GCF_001604755.1 Lepidothrix coronata | reverse complement strand
ACACAAGCCCTGTTTAAAAGAATACTGTTAAGACCACATAAGCCCAGAAGTGTTTGGAAATTTAAAGCTTTGAAGTGATGATGATGTGGCCTTTGGGAGCTGTGCTTTATATTGTGTGGGACCAGGTTTTTTTCAGAGCACTTTGCATCTCAAATCAGGCAACCAAAATTAAAGAATGGTTATGATTTTTGCATCTCTTCCTTGATTTTTCTCCTCCTGGGAGTTACTAAAGCGAGGCTTGAATTGTGTTGATTAGGTATGACATAGTGACAGAGAATAATTGTGGAGAAAGCAAGGTTTTGGACACTTGCTCATCTTGATGACTAATGCACTTTCTAAAGGAAGCTGGATTCTGTGTGGATAAGTAGTATTTAGTCACATAGTTAAAGGCTATATCTTAGTGTTTAATTTCAGTTCTATAACTGCTACTTCTCAAGGCTTCAGAGCTTGACTTTTGAACCATGATAGCATTAATTTTTTAACATAGTTTTTGGGTGTATAATTTCCTCAGTGCCTTTTTTTTTACCCCTAAAACAGATAGAAGCAAAAGGTGTATTTTTTTCTGGGGTATCTTTGATCACTTCTTATGTCTTTAGCAGAGTTAGAACTCTCTAAATGCCAACTCAGGCTGTAACTGTCCAAGCTGTAGCAGTAGATCGTGATCAATAGGTGGATTGACAACAAAGGGAAATAGCATACTTTAAACATGGATTATGAAATGACCCACATTACCTCATAATTTTTATGTAATATGATGTCACTGACTTAAGGAGAATGGTGAAGCTTTAATGCTTTGTTTCCATTCTGTTGTCCACAGGGCAATGCTGTCTGGTGACTTTACTGTTGTTTTCCCTGCAATATTTTACTGACCTGTTTCTTCTGGGCCATCTTGTTGCCCAGCTGCTGCCTACATTTTTCTGCCAGATCCTTTTCTTTGTTGATGTAATATATAATTTGTAGTTGCTAGTCACTTCTGTTGGCCAGTTAGAATATTTTATCCTAATCTAACATGCAGCCCTCTAGTTGCATGGGTCAGGTCAGCTGGCCAAGCAGATCAGGTCAAGAAAGCAAAGGGGAAACAGGCTTTCAGATCCTATGCTTAGATTTTACAGGCTTTCTTGAGGAAATAATCACTGTTATAGCCTAAGTGGACTGAGGCTGGAGCACAGAACTACAGAATAATTGAGAGTGGAAGAGGCCTCAGGAGGTTGTGTAGGCAACCACTTGGCTCATTGCTGAGCCTGATTGAAAGTTAGATGAGGTTGCTCAGGATCATGTCCACTTGGGTTTTGAATATCACAGAAGATGGAGATTCCACAGCCTCTGTGAGTAACCTATTCCAGTGTTTGACCACTGTCACTATGAAGCCTTTTTCCTAAGGTCTAACTGGAGTGACCCATACTGTAGCTTGTGTGTGTTTTCCCTTGTCCTTTGTTGTGAACCTCCAAGAAGAGTCAGATTCTTGTGCTCATGAAAAGCAAAAAATATTTTTCAGATGCTTAATAACACACTCTCTGTCATGAATATAGATAGCTTTTGCCAAGCATGTAAAAACCTATCCTCTTCCTGTCAGGTTTGCACACCTTATTCAACAGCAGGCTGATCAAATCAGTTGAATTGCTTTTTTGTTTCTGTGGGCAAAATAAAAATCTTTTGCTAACCTTGCTTTTTGAAACAGGTGTGATATTTGAAATTTCTCCTTTCTTTCTCCCACATGATCATGCATTGTATCTTCCATCAGGTGACTGCCTCATTATGTGCAGTGAAGGGGTGCTGTTGGTTTAGGAGGTAAATCTAAGTCTTCAAGCCGAGCTTCTGAAAGCCAGCTATCTTGTCCTGTGATTGTGATTTTTTTTTTTCAGCCTTGTTAGGTGTATGGACCCCTGCATAGCAAATTTAAACCCACTGACTATAGGCTACCTTTCAGGGCTCTGTTAGAAATGATCTGCAGAGTACTGTGGTGGCACTGAGATGGTCTCAACTAGCCTTTCAGGCACAGTCAGGGGAGAAAATAAGCCTGTCCATAAGGTGGTTTATGATACATGTGGCTGTATTACTTGCTCAGTGTCTTTCTGCTTTGTATCATGAGAGTCTCAGTGGCTCTTTTAGCCTTGCTATCCAGCTTTTAGGACAACCACGTTTAGGCAAGGTTAATCCTTAATGAGCACCTTTTCAGTCCTTTTTTTTTCTTGTCATTGTTCAATATATGATCACATGTCTTATTTACAACCTATTCTGAATGCTTAATAATTAAACTTCAATGTGTGTTTCTTCTGTGGTGGTGTTCATGTCTATAATATCTCAGTTCTTAAGGAACATTTAAATTATCTTCATTACCTTATTGTCTTGTGCAAGTTATATTCTCATTTTAAAAACAGAAAAAGGGAAAAAAGTGATAGAAAAATGTTCACAAACAAGAGGTGTTCAGTTTGGGTTGCTTTGAGCAACAGGGGAAACCTTTGCAACAAAGCGGAAGAAAAAGCGTGTATTTTTAATGCGAATTGCAAGATAATAATCCTGTCTTTCTAAAGCTGTTTTAGAACTTCAAAACCTGATACTGCTTGGAAGTGGTTACTGCTACAAATCTTCTGCATCAGTAGCATAATTCACACAATTATCCCTTTCAAAGGATTGTACAAGGTTCATTGTGTATAATGATAGAAAAGAGACTGATATCTTGTGAAAAATAAAGGTGACTTTTTTTTGTCAGACTTGAAAAGTAATTTGAAAACACATTATATGTTGATTAAGTTCTTCAGTAGATAATATTCCAACAAGTCTTTTATTACTTGATCATTTTGATTTCCACTCTTCTGTCAGTTGTCACTTCTCAAATTCTTTAGACCTTTTTCTTGAGACTTAGATGAGACTTGTGGATGTGTTTAGGAATATTGAATGTAATATACACATGATATTTTGATGTCACTAACTATATGTGTATATGCTTTTGCACATCTAAACTCCAAAGTGCAGATAATGTTTTCAAATTGCATTTGTATACAAATTACCTGTGCTTCATCTTATTACCAAAGTGACTTTAAGAACCAAAGTAAATGTCCAAATAAAAATCCAAACTTCCCACATTTAGCCAAAGACATGTTATGAAACACTGAAGGAATATGTGTGCTGTATTTGCATTTCCATTCT
Source organism: Lepidothrix coronata (assembly GCF_001604755.1). Classification (NCBI taxonomy): domain Eukaryota; kingdom Metazoa; phylum Chordata; class Aves; order Passeriformes; family Pipridae; genus Lepidothrix; species Lepidothrix coronata. The sequence continues at coordinate 203,117 of NW_016690250.1, read as the reverse complement.
CTCAACAGTGCGCTCATGCACACTAGTACCCCAGACCTTCATATGCTTGTATTGAGTACTCTGGGTAGAATTTGTGACCTGGAGAGGAACTACCTGTTTCTTTTTGAAGCAAAATCAACTGAATCACAGGGGGGTCTCCCACCACTTGTCTTATTTCTGGTGTGAAGGGTTCATGAGTTGGTAGAGTGGAGAAAAGCTAATTCCATCCGTCAGACTACTGAATTCATTCAGCATGTCTGCTGAAGCTCCAACTGTGTCATTTATGATAAGGAGGTGACATTTAAAAGAAATTTGGCAATATTTAATAATGACTCATAAAGACATGTTGAGAATATTTATAACAGGGAGAAGTTGAATTATGCATTACTGATATTGGGACATCTTCAGCTACTACAAGAAATTTCCCTTGCATTTATTACAGGGATAGGGATGGGGTTGAGTGCATTTGCTGACTGAAGTTGTTTTGCCTCCCCATTCCCTTCATTTTGATAAGAAGGCAATTTCCAACTACATTCATCTTTTCTTGAGATATCAAATCAAAGCATGAAATCTCAGGTAATAGCACTTCAGCTGTTGAACTGCTAGATCCAAATAAACTGGATTAAATGTGTATTTTCAAGTCCACTGCAAATAATAGACTTGAAAAAGCATCTCCACCGTACACTGCCAATAGAGAGATATACTTCGATATATTATCAACAAGGCTGAAAATGTAACAGCCCTGGAATATTCTCTCTGTTTTCTGCGCTGTTTTGAAAGTTTGTCTCTGTTCTTGAATATGCAGCTATTTCAATAAATAATCAGGTTCTTCGTTTCTTGATGCCAGTATAAATGAGTGTGAGTTAGGCATCGAGTCAGAGGCTGACCAGTTGCTTTGGTGGTCTTCCAAAATTTCACATTTCTGAAATGATGAGACAGATGGGTGATCTTGATTCCGTTGTGGTGTTTTGTGGGCTCCTGACAAGCTTGGCAAGCTCCAGAGCACACTGAGGATCCCAGCATCTTAACTCCAGAGAGGGGGGCACTGGTGAATCACTCCTGGGGTAGGCTGCTGTCAGCTGTTGACAGGGCAGTTTCTGTTTTCTGAAACTACAGAATTGTGAAATGTAGAGACATACGTCTGAGTCAGATTATGAGGCAAATGTAGATACATAAGGGTATTAATGTATAGTACTGTTAAGAAACAACAAAAATAAAATAAATACATGAAATGGTTTAGTTGAATTTGCTTTCCAGAAATGCATATTCTGTCTGACTACTGAGTAAGCTTATGTGGTTACTTCAAAGCTGTGTTGAAATTAGGTGAGATCAGTCTCAGCCCTAGTAGGAAGAAAATGGGAAACAGACTTACCTAAGGCCTGAGGTTGGGGCTTTGTGTTTATGAGCACTTACTAAAGTTGCCCGACGTTGCCAAAAGGCCTACCCAGTTCAGCCTGCTCAAATCTGTCTTCAGTTGCTGTCAGCAGGTCAGAGCAATATGGACTTGTGGACCACTACTGTACAGTAGAGTCAGGCAAAGCTATGCAGGTTTGTCACTAAAATGGCTCATTGCATGGCAGAATCCTTCTGTGGATTAAAGACTGTTGATAGGTCTTTTAGATATAGGCAACGAGGAGGTGGTTCTACTCTACATAACTACATGAGAACGAAATTGCCTTTTGCAAGGTTGAAGTTGCCAAATTCATGCAAAAATGGTGTATGCTTAAAATATATTCTGTGATTTAAAGTTGCATCCATTCATTCTGGTGATAAAAGTCTGATGTTATCCAGTTTCATTGGGGAATTGCTAGTTATCCTCCAGGTCTTGAGCTAGCTTTCCTGAATATTTTTATTTGGGGATTTTTACACTCTTGATGTTTAAATGTTACTCTTCGAGACTGGATTTTTAGTTTAGTTTGTATAGATGTTATTTATAGTTTAGATGCAAAAAGTTGAAGAGTAAGTATTTTTAAGACAAGTGGCTCTACTTTGTAATGTTATTAGCTTTCATCAGGCTTTCTTTGGCTGCCGTTAGTAGCATTGCATCCCAGGTCTTTTAAATTGCTTCTCTTAGAAAAACCTTAAGAGAACTGATTGACCATGTGCAGTTCTGAAGGCTCCTTCAGCTGGGCACAGTGAAACAAAGATGAGAGAAATATTTCTGAAATTCTTGGTGGAAGATATTCTCAGTACAGGAACCTCTTATTCAAACTAGAGCAGGGAAGTTTGTGTGTGTGTTTTAAGAACATCATTGCCTTTCCAGATTCATTTATACGCTCACTAATCATGATGACTGTATGCTGTTTAAAATATAAATGTTTTTGAGCCTATTTCCGGTGTATGAGAGGATATGGTTTGGGAATTTAGCTTTCTGCAGCCAGATGGATTATAGTGTTGCTAAGGAAACAGACTATAAATGAAATGGCAACTGAATGTCCCTAGAACATCAGACTGCTTGAAGCTGGTATTTTAAACTCATTTAGGTGGGTAGATAGATGATGTGATGAGAAGTTAATTTCCTGTATTTTACAGTTCATTAATTTTTTATTGTTTTGTTAGTATTTACAAAAGGTACCTTAACTTCCTACTCAGACCACCAAGTGTGTGGGTCACTGAACAAAAATTTACTATTGAAATGAGGAAATGGACAAAAGCTGTACAGTAAAACATCCTAAAATAATCATTTAGGCGACTGACCAGTGGATAGATGACAACGTAACGAAGACCTGGCAGCAATATGGTCCTGCTGAAAAACTGGGATGAGGAAGTGAACTGAGATTCTTCAAAGTACTTTAGAAAGGATAGGACTACTATGGATCTGGTGAAGTTACAGATTTTTAACTTCATGTATAAAGTGTTTAACATCTGTGTTATACCTATTTGATATACATATACGAAGTTGCTCAGAGCAAGGGAACTGAATTGTGGTTTCGATACTTGGTTTGCCCAAGAAGAGACCTTGGCTCTTTTTTCCTAGTGCTTTTTCTGAAAATGTGTCAGGTTTCCAAACCAGGGTTATTGACTGATACAGCAGGGGTTTTTCTTCTTCTTACCATTGAGACGGGCATATCTGAGCCATTCTGGCTAAGCATGTGGCTAATAGGGATAAAGACTTAAGTATGCTGAGCCCACAGGACAGACAGCAACTGTTCCAGTTGATAAGATGGACTGACTGGACAAGGAGAAGGAAGGAAAAGTTCTGCATAGCCTGAAATACCTGCAGACCTCAGACCTTAAAAAGCATATAAATAAGATGTGAATCCTCCGCTTATCAGTGTCTGAAATGTGAGAGGTAAAGTGCTTATTTGGCATTGCTGCTCTACTTCAAGTGCCTTGTGTTCATGCAGTTAAAATCCCTTTGTAGGTTGATGGACTTGGAAACTGAAATACTAGAGAAGGTAGTGATACCCATGTTCTCAGCATGGTGTGAGTTGTGGTTTTAAGAGAAAAGGAATGACTAGACTATCTAAATGCAATATACTTAGAATTGCACCCACTTCCAAAAAAGCCCTGGTGATAGCAGATAGACAGGTAGTGAAGGGCAACACGAAAACCTAACACAAGAGTCTGCTCTGCTGTTCTGAAGTTGTATGCCATGCATACAAGGGTGTAAATTCAAGCATACGGGCAAGTGGTTATAGCTTTTTTCAGATTTTTTATTATTTGTGAGGCATAACTACTCAAAACAAGACTGACATGGACTGAGCGTTTCACAGGCTGGGTTTGCTTAAGAAGAAAAGGAATAGTGAGCTGGGAGGAGAACAGGTGATGGTTGAGTCTGCAGAGCTTCAGAAACTTGCCTTAGCTTCTTCTGTAAGAAAAAGGACATCTGGAAAGCTCTTGGTAAGATTGAAAGTGGTAAGAACTTGCCAAGCAAAGATAGTCTGTGAGCTAAATATGAAATCGAAGGCTAAGGAAGGTTTTCAAGTGTGTGCGGGTGGTCAGTAGAATTTCCCTTCTATGTTTTCTGAATTGAAATGAAACTGTTTTCAGTAAAACACATTCTGGAAAATAAGTCATTGTTCCATCAGTGTTAAACCTCCTCAATGTGCAGTGTTTAAACTGTTATTTGGAGTACATTTGAGAGAACTGCTTCTGGTCTTTTCAGCCAGGTAACCAACAGAGGTCATTGTGGAGATGGCTTTAAGTGCACTATAACTTTTCCCTTCATGTTTGTCAAATGACTGGAGTTACTGTATTTATGTGAGTACTATCAGTATACATATGGATCAGAATCTGCCACTGTTTTTTCACTGGAACAGTAGCCAGGAGCAGACTATAACTTCATAGTATGTGAAGGATGACTTTTTCATTGTCCCTTTGCTGAGGGACTTTGGGATTGAGCAAGTTCGTCATGGTGGCTGTTTGTTCCCCAAGAATGCCTTGAATCTTTCCTGAAAGTCTCTCTCTCATCTTGTGACAAACAGTGTGTTCGTTGTGTGGTGGAAGGAGCTCTAGGACCCATAAGAGAGCTGGCAATAAAGAACATGCTGTGGATCACGTTAACTATTGCTGCAAAATGCCCATAGAGAGGGATGGTAGCAAGAAGGTAGTGAGCCAGATGAAAATGTTCTGAAAAATTAATTGTGGCTATTGGTTGAATATTGGTTGAACCTGAATGAAAAATATTTTGAGGGAACTAATGTAAATGAACTGTACTGTAGCCAGATGTGGAACAGGTCTTGTTAGAGTGACTCTTTTTGTGTAAACAAAATAATCATATATAAACAGTTTTGAATTTTGTTGGAGAGATTTTGTAGATATATGTTAAATTCAACTGGATTGTCAATGGAAAAGATAATAGTGATTTGATAGGAAAAAAATCTATATAACTTATTTTCAGCCGCTCTACGAGTTTAAAGCAGCTGCTACCAGAAGCTTGACTATTATTACATCTGAAGAAGGAAAGTGGGATTGATTGAAATAGAGAGAAAATAATCAGATTAGACAAAAATGCTTAACTTTAAATTAATCCCAGAGAAAGGCAGGAAAACTATATTTGTATTTTAAGTTTTGGCACCTTCAGTAGAATCCTGATACAGAATCCTTAAAACAATGTTTGTAATATGTTGTCTCACACTGAGAGTTGTCCAGATGGGAACTCTTAATCTAACTGTCTTTTAATATCTAATGTGAATAGATTTATAACTAGAATTGTTTCTCCAAAATAGTTGCTATCTTGAAAGTGTTATTCCAGTTGGCTGACATGAGCCAAAAATAATTCTGAAGCTTTTAAAAAAAATAGATTATATGGATAACTATTAAGAATTAGATAGTTTATTTATTCTCTGTTTCTATGATATGAAAAATAAGTTACTATTGTAACATGTACTGATTTTTAGCAGACTCATTTAGACTAACAGCAAAGTGTAGGCTAATTCTGGGGGGAAAAAATCAAAGGAACACAACTGTTATTTTGTTGCATTGAGCATTTTATGTTTGTGTTTGGCTGAATAGAGATGGTAATAAGTATTGAAAAGAATCGCGTGTATGTATATGTATAAGAAGAAAAGTGTGTAATATAAATACATAAATATGCATATAAAGTAAATATTTGTTTAGTTCTCAGCTAAATCTTACGGTTGCAGCCTTTTAGTACTCTCAGAACAGGATGCTCTGATCAGCAGTATTCCTGTTGCTGAAATACAGTCACCTCATTTAACTTTATACCAGCACCTCTTCTCTGTGAGCCAAGTGACAAGGAGTAAGATCCATAACATCTGTATTGCAGCAGCAAGACTCTTGGGCAGGCACAGATTTACCTGTAGCATGAGCGGAATCCCTGTGGGAAAAGTAGAAGCAAGGCTGATTGCTTTGCTCTGGAACTAAACAAAATCCCAGGAACTTGTGTGCAGCACACTGTGTGAAGAAAGTACAAATTTGGTCATTCTAATAACTTTTCCATTAACATCCCTTTTTGTTAAAATAATCTTGTTTCAAGGAACAGGTACATTTTTATGGGAGAGAGCTTAAATTCCATCGATGTAAAATTCTGTTGATGATGGTGTTACCATTTTTGTAAGGTAAATTTTGTAAGCCCTGGCTTACAAAAGAAGACTGTGTGTTAACAGCTGTTGTCAAAACCACTGAAAAATAAGAAAATTCATCTTTCCCTGTTTTTAGCAGAAAGCAGTGCAATAGTGTATGTCGTGTATACTGGGGCACTACAGAGGAAGTAAGAATGATGTAATACAAGGAGCCTTTATGGATAGCCTCTTTACCTTATGTTATATGAAGGTGAAATGTTTTCATAGAGTTTAGTCTTTCATTGAGAGAGCATACTGGAGAAGTTTCTGTAGTTGAAAAGCCGGAATAGCCATAGGACAACTCTGGTAAAGCTTTCTAACTTGAAGCAGGTTTTTTAACTTGCCTATTATCTTCCGATAGATTGACTATTGTTATGAATAAAGACAGCTTTCTTTATTTCACTTCATTTTTGCTCATGATTTTATTTTAATATCCCAAGAAAATGTTAGGGAAACTTGATAAAATACAACCATAGACTAGGTGCAAATAGATGTAGAGAGCTGTCAGTAAAGTACGTAACAAAAGTTATTACTCATTTGAAAAGCAATTTCATAATATTTTTAAGGCCTTCTCTAGCCTGTCGCTAAGTCTATAATATAATCTGAATGCTTGTGGGAAACATTTTTAAATTTAGTGGTGTTTAAGATCCCTGTGACTTCTGCTATTTCAGTTCTTTGGAAATGACAGCTTCTGGTTTGGGGAATCGAAATAGATCTAACAAGATCTAAATTTCTCTATGTTCATCAGTAAGAACAAGTTTTGCACCCTTCTTGCTTATGGTACAGCACTGTCTTGAATTAAAATACCTCTTACTATGTAGAAGCTAAATCTACAATTTATGCCTTAATCTGTGTACCCCAGCACCTCACAGCTTCAGGACAGAAAAGTGAAACTTTTAAATTTGCTTGTCAGAGTCTATTTTAGTTGAGCTTTGGGAGTGGGGAGCTGGGTTCAGGGATGAGTGAATGAATGAGGAAAAGGTCAGGACTACCCTTTCAGGAGCTCTGCCAGGTCTAAATGCTGATATCATCAAGGCTGTAATTCCACAAGTAGAGCTCTTTGCAGAAACAGGAATCCTCACATTCCAATTTCATGAAGGGTTACAGAGCTTTTCCCCTCTGTTCTTACAAAAAAAGCCTGACTAATCATTTATAATGGAGGGGAAAAAAGGAATGCTGTTATGAAACAGTGTTAACCTATTGCCAACAGAAAGCTACCTAAAGCAATCATGCCCAGTTAAGAGCAATCTCTGCAAGGTACTCAAATTCAGTAAAATTTTCCAGATTTACTTTGAAAAAGTACTTTTATTTTTTTCCTTCTTGGAGGCTCGAAGTGGAAGAACTTTGTAGTTTATAGTGATGTTTTGGATGCTTTTCTAAACTGATTTTAAAGATACTTTCATTTTAATGAGAGTTGGGAATATTTTCTGTGGTACTTTCTATGATCACTTGAGAAAAGAAATGGCTCTTGTGTCAGAGAGTATGCTTGTACGGTGGGAAGATCTTACAGGTTGTTGCTGTATTTAATCTGTCCAGGCTCCTGGCAGTTTTCTGCCTGCTTGCAAGCCCGTTCACTTCTTTGACACTTCAGAAAGAGGGAAGATTAGCAGTTCATATTACTTATCTCACTAAAGAGGGAACAAACCAAATGGTGAAAGTCTATAATAATCCAATGGCTACATTTTATCTCTTTTATACATAGCTAAATCTGAGACTTGTATTTTTCCTTCCCTCTTTGTTCTGTACAATAAATGTAAAGATTAAATTTGTATGCTAATGGAAAACAACTTGTATTAATAGTTTATCATAAAAACCTTTCAGACACTGACTTCCATTGTGGCTAGATAATGTGGTTTTTTTGCAGAAGGCAGATTTCTCAGCAGACATAAATCTGGTAAATCAGGCCTTATGTTTTGGGTGTTTAAAGTCTGTGTTAAGTTGGCTGCAGATACAGAAACTCAGCGCTTGAGTGACTGTAGGAGCCAGTACGTTCTGGGTGGTCTTCAAGTACGGTTTGTTCTTATTGCCATGTGAACTCATTCGTTGGTTTGTCCTTCAAGCTCTGTGTACAGCTTTTATTTAGAAACTTGTTCTTGAAGGATCCTGACATCTTTTGCTCCAGTGTGGAGGTGACTTAGAGATGTTCCTAAAGCTTATTCTGGCAGAATTTAAAACTTATGTAGCCTTTTAAAAAATAGTGTGTGAAAGTGTCTGTGGCCCATATCTTTGTTCTCTTGATTTTTATATATATAAATAATATTTATAAACTAATAAGATCACCTAAGTCTATTAGTGTGACATAAACTCAGCTTTCAAGGCTCACTGAAATTTTATGGCTTCCTTCTAAGAATATCAGTAAAAGCTACATTGAAAATCGACTTTCTTAGTTAAGAACAGGTATGCCATGATAGAATGTGCAACTTTTTAGCTGTGTTAGGCCCAGTTTACAGAAATAATTTTAACTACCTAAGGTGTGATGGTGATTGGTACAAGTGCATATAAAGGAAGTGCTGAGATCCTGCACTGAAACTTTCATGGCTTATTCTTCCCCTCTAGACCTGTTTTCTTGCTCTTTGTTTTTCTGATACTGTTATGCTAATATCTTTGCCATTTGGGCAAAATTTATTCATCATCTCTATGATGCTCAGTAGTACCTCATAGATTTAAATGTCATTGTTTTGAGAGTCTTTGGGGATATCGAGATCTGAACCCTGATAGTTAAGGCCAAGCATGTATTTTCATAGATCCAATAAGACTTACAGCAGCTAACAGCTGTGTGCTTGTCTACAAATGAAATAAATGTGTCTGAATGAGACCTAAAACAACATGTTACTCCAGTCCTGGCAAATGTTAGTATTAAATGATGAGATTCTTATGATGTCTTTTGTTAGGAGACACAGTGTATTCTACTTTTCCCAATAAAAATAAAGGTTTTTTACAGGGAAAATTTTGCTATCCTGATCTTGTCCTGCCTTGAGAGTAAATATGTCACATTTTACTTTTCTTTATTTTTTTGGCAGGTTATTTGGGAAGGGAATACTTTGTTGAACACAACAGCACAAGATGACTTATGATTCCTGCTCTTCGTGGGAGCCTGTCTGGATTGGTATGCTTTGTGTTTTGTTCATTGGTTTTTGTTTTGTTTTGGGTTTTTTTTGCTACACTGACATATAGTGATTGTATGTATAGTCCACTTAAAATTTAGGAAGCCAAGCATTTAAGAAACTTCCAATTTGTTTGCTGTGTTTTAATAACTAGAAGGAGACTATGAATTAAAATAGTATATTTTCAGTAATGTTTTCAATGTTTACTGTTGTTCTAGGTACTACAGTATTTAATTAGCTCTTCATCATGAATATAGTTATATGGCCATTGAGCTAGTGGGAAAGTTAGAAGGCGGGGAGATATGACAGTACAAGAAATGAACCTAGAACTGTGTAAGTCCTTTCACATGATCTACAACTTGAGAACATGAGTTTTCCTGAGAGCTAAGAAAATAGGATTATTCTTTACATTTTGCGTATTTGTGGTTTGCAATAGTAATAATGATTCCCATGGCTGACATTTCTTGACAGTTAATGGCTCTCTGAATTAAGGACAGAAGGAAATACCCTCAAGAGGGCAATTAGTTGTACTAAATGACCCAAAGCAGAGGTGACTGTTTTCCCACAATTGCTACAGTAGTGTTTATAGAGTGGAAAAAAGGACAATTTCCTAAATTAAAGTAATGCCTCTTGTGAATAGTTTTATGGGTCACCTACTCATGCAGTGGAGTTGATTAGTTTCAATTTAGGATATGTAAATATGTATTAAAACTGAAAACTGCTGGTTCCTTTTAGGTAAGAACATTGTCCCTGCTGATTTGTGCTCTGACTCATTCTTTGCACTGGCTTTAGCAGAAAGGATTCCATTGCAATGTGTTCCTGCCTCTACTTAATTGCACAGGAAACAATGCTTGTTTCATATTGAGAGGGGTGTATGTCCTGGGCTGCTTTGTGCAATAATGGGGTGTCAGAGAGCACATACTAGAGTATTTTCTGTTGGCATATAAATTGTTTTGAAAACAAAATAAGCCCATGACCTTCATGCTTGTTGTTATTGTTTTTTCCCCTAGAAATACTTTGCTTTTTAAATTGATTTTATGTTGCAAAAATAATTTTTGCCAAAGTTTGCCTTTAAAATAAAACCATTAAGAGTAGCTATAAAGCATGCAGAGGCTTCCCATTTGTAACCTTAAAACATCCCCAAGAAATAGGATCACTGTACCAGGCATTGCTAGCTTCAAGTTTCTGAATAAGAATGGTGTTTTTGTGTGCTAGACCAAATCTTGATGCTGGTCAGTATTGAAAATATGCTTTTAGCAGACAAATATATCAAATCATTGAACATTTTGGCAGCTGTGTTCTGATCTGCATTAAACCTGTTATTATGGCACTCTTAGGTTCCCTGTTACTGATTTTGACTGATGTTGCCTTTGCATATAAGATATAATGTTTTATTTCCAGTTGAGCATGCTATCCGAATTTTGAACAGAAACCTTTTAGCTTCTAAAGCTGTTAAAAACAGATGCCATAGTTCTAGCAATAATTATATTTGATGAATGGAATTTGTGTGTTATTTAGCTTTAAGTATGTACTTCATTGAAATAATTGTGTCTATTATGTTCCATAAAAAGAAAGTTGCATATGAACGAGAACCTTGCTTGAGAGAATATGTGCATACACAGTAAATTTTAGCACTGAAATTGAAAACAGTGATTGTATGAACCTCTTTTGCATCTGAAAAGAACCTGTGAGAGCACATGTTCCAAAAGTGAGAATACTGTGACAAAAAGGTATCTATCTGCCTCTTGCTTGAGCACTTGACCATCAATAGCCTTACCCATTTAAACTATCAAAGCATGGTTGTCTTTTACAAGCTATGTGATTACCATTCAGGGATGACTGTGGCTTTGAAATTACAGGATCTGTCTTTCTCAAAGAGCGAATGAGGACTGAAATAGAATTGCTGTGAAGTTATCTTAGTTGTTCCTTTCATCTTATATTTCTATCTTTACATAATTTTGGGGAAGTTGGAAGGGTAGGAAGAAGGATGGGGGAACACGTTTAATAATCATGTAGATGCTCATGGTAGAAGCCCTTTAAGTAGAGAAAAAAAAAAAAGGACTTATGACTGCAATAGAAGGGATCCTCTCGAATTTACTGGCTAAATTGTCAGTCACTTTTATGAAGGATGATAGCTGAGAAAGAGCATTGCCTGCAGGTTAGATAAATTAAATCCAAATCGCATCTGAACATGCGGATTCAGTATGCACTGCACAGAAAGATTTCATACCTCAGAGTGAGAAACAGACTACAGAGAAGAGTGTTGCCTGGAAATCATCAGGAAGCAGTGAGCACAGGAGCAACACTCAACAGTTACTTTTTATGTTGGATCCAAAGCCTGCAGTCCTCTTACTAGGTTAGGTGTCTTCTTTGCAAGAGTTGATCAGTGCTCACTCTTTCGTCCTTGAAAAGATACGGCTGATGACTTATGCAACAGCCAAATGGCCTCCACTCATTTCCACTTTAAGCAGTTGGCTGGTCCAGGCACCAGCTTGCATGAGGTGATTCTCCTCCTGTTAACACCACACAGGAAAATATACAAGCATCACACTGAGGGGAGGAAGCACAAAATAGGAGGTAGCTATTTGCACAGTGAGCTGGGATGGTGAGAGAGCATATGTGAGATTACTTTTCTTAGACACTTTTCCTGGGTTTGTTAGGAATAGGCTATAGATGTCTGTGAGTCCTTTGTCCTATAATCTGGATGCTACTTGTCTTGAGAAATGTGGAGTAGCGCAATCTTTCTGACTGAATTAAGGGTGCAGAACATCTTTGCTCCCGCTCTCCTTGTCTGGTTCCTTCTGTTTAGAAGGAAAATTTATGATAAGGCAGTATTTTCTAAAACTTTGGTCCTTTACTGTGGAATATTAGAATTGTTTGGTTGGTTTTTGTTTGATTTTTTTTCCTCTTTAAAGCTTTTATGATACATGTTACCATCTAAGCCTCTGCTGAACATCATACTTCAGAGTATAAAGTTATGTGGCATAAAGGATGTAAACTTAACCTAAGTAAGCAAATTCTGTTGTGTATATTTAAAGTTAGTCCAGTAACTGCATATGTATGTGCTCAAAAGTCTGTATTCAAATCAGATGGCCATGTACCCTTTGCAGTCAGCAGAGGGAGATGGGTGATTCACTTCTTCCTGACATGGACATCTATATAAAGATCATGTGAAATATGTCCTAAATTGCCTTCTTAATCCACAGAAGCTCTATGGCATCCACAACATCCTGTGGCAAATGTTTTCACAATTAATTGTGAAATAATAATTTCCAGATCTGGGCTCCTCAGAGACACGGACATACTGGAGAGAATAGAGTGAAGGGCTACAAAGATGATGAAGAGACTTGAGCATCCCTTCTGTGAGGAAAGGCTGAGAGAGCTGGGACTGTTCAGCCTGGAGCAGAGAAGGCTCAGGGGGATCTTATCACTGTGTGTATATGTATTGAGGACAGTGCCAGGCTCTTTTCAGTCATGCCTGGTGACAGGACCAGAGGCAATGGGCAGAAGCTGAAACATCAGGAAGCAATTTTTTTTCCACTCTCAGAGTGAGTGAGCACTGGAACAGATCCCCCAGAGAGGTTGTGGAGTCTATCCTTTGAGATACTCAAAAGCCACCTAGACATGGTCCTGGACGACTGACTCTAGGTGGTCCTGCTTGAGTAGAGAGGTTGGACAAGATGACCGCCAGAGGTACCTTCCAACCTCAACTAGTCTGTGTTTTTGTGATTCCTTTGACTTTTCGTATTCTTATGTTATGAAAGACAGCAATCATTCACTTTCCCTGTACCACTAATAATTCTGTAGACCTCTATGATACCTTTTTCTAGTCACCTTTGAATAGAGATCGGGTGGTGCAGAATTGAACATAGTACTGAAGATAAGAAGGTGCCATGGATATGTACTGTAGCAGATACCATATCTGAATACACAATGTATATAGCTACCTCCTGGTTTTCTTCTCAGTGTCTTTGCTAACAATTCTGAGCACTTGGCTCATGTTTTCATAGGCCAGACTATGAAAATTTGAAGATCTGTTTTTCTTCTGGGTGGTAATTATTGGTTTAGCACCTGTTACTGTGCAGATAGCTTTTTTTCAGTCCAGGCATAGCTTTATCTCTAGCACTGAATTTTATTGGGCAGACTGGTAGCTTGCCACTACTCCTCAAGAGATCCTCTATACCTTTTTATAGTTGATCTTAGTTTTTATTACATTGCCCTGAAAAACAGTTCATGTTCATCATCAGCAAATGTCATAGTTTTGCATTTCCCTCTTCTCTTCTGCAGGTTGATGAGCTTGGACTCTAGTATAGATTTTCTTTGTAGGATCATTCTGGTGACCTTTTTTCTCTGCAAAACTAACTGCTCCTTCTTTTGTTTCCTGTTTGAAACTGATTATTGTCTATAGGAGGGTTTTACATGTATCTAATGGCAGATTAGTTTCTTTTAGAGCCCTGTTGGAGAGACTTTGTCAAAGCCAATCAGAAATGCAAAAGTTACCTTTGCTGGCTTATTGCTTACAGAGCTTTAAAAGATACTGCCCAGGGGATCTAATTTTCTTGCTCCAAGATTTTAAATCCAAAATGATTTGTTGAATTTATTCTCTTTTGCAGTCCCTGCAGAATGCTACAGCTTCCTTTCCTCTTCAGTGTTCTTGTCTTGTGGAGTCATAAACCTCAGTGGAACTTTGGGTGAGATTTTCTTGTTCATTGCTAAAATATTTCTTACTTATTCTGGAAAGTTCTGTTAACCTTTTCACGGTTGGTTCCATAATTTATTCTAAAAAATATATTAAAGAAGACTAGTAAAGGAAAAGTTTATAAAGACCAAAGAAAGAATAATTTTGGCTAATATAGATGCTTTAGCTTGTAATTAGCATTGAGGCTTTCTCTAAAAGAGTTAGTGTAAAAATAAAATTAAAGAGAAATAATGGGGGAAAAAAATCTAGAATAAAGTTAATGGAATTTTTCATTTTTGCAAAAATGTCAATATACATAGCTAGTATACTTTTGCTGACTTTTACAGTCTTTGAAATATAATAGGATAAAATAGAAAATTATGTCATTCCCTTCCATTCAAGCAGTCAAACCTCTAGGAAGTGGAATTTGTATGACTCTCTATTGGGTTTGTGTGACAAGCTTTTGGTAGCAGTGGGGCTACAGGGTTGGCTTCTGTGAGAAGCTTCCTCTATGACCAGTAGAACCAATGTCAGTTGGTGCCAAGATGGACCCACCAGTGGCTAAGGCCAAGCCCATCAGTGGTGGTGGAAGTGCCTCTGGGGTAACAGATTTAAGAATGAAGAAAAAGTTACTGTGCAGAAGCAAATTACAGCTGGAGAGAGGAGTGAGAATATGTGAGAGAGCTCTGCAGAAGGGAGGATGTACCCCAGGCACCAGAGCAGAGATTCCCCTGCAGCCCGTGATGAAGACCATGGTGAGGCAGCTGTGCCCCTGCAGCCCATGGAGGTCCACAGTGGAGCAGATTTCCACCTTCAGCCCCAGGAGGACCGCGGGCCAGCGAAGGTGGAGGCTGTGACCCCATGGGAAGCCTAGAGCAGGCTCCTGGAAGGACCTGTGACCCTTTGGAGGGAGGAGCCTATGCTGGAGGAGGTTTGCTGGCAGGACTTGTGACCCTGGGGGTGACCCATGCTGGAGCAGCCTGTTCCTGAAGGACTGCACCCTGTGGAAGGGACCCATGCTGGAGTGGTTCAAAGTAAAACTGCTGCCTGTAGGAAGGACTCGTGTTGGAGAAGTCCATGGAGGACTGTCTCCCATGGGAGGGACCCTATACTGGGGCAGGGGAAGAATGTGAGGAGTCTTCCCCTTGTGGAGGAAGGAGCAGCAGAGTAAACATGTGATGAACTGACTGCAAGCCCTATTCCCTGTCTCTCTGTGTTGCTGGTGGGGAGGAGATAGAGAAAATTAGGCACAATGTTAAGCCCAGGAAGAAGGGAGGAGTGGGGTGAAGGTGTTTTTAAGACTTAGTTTTATTTTCTCATTACTCTACTCTGATTTAATTGTTAATAAATTAAGCTAACCATTATTTTTTTTTGCCAGTGAAGTATTATCCAGTGAAAGGTAAACTTTTGATCCAACACGAAGCATGTGGTTCTTGTGTAAATTCATAAAAAAATTCCTTCCTCCCATCACTTTTGCCCAACGTTGATACCAAGCAGAACCTGCTTAAATACCGCGGGCAGGATTTGTGCTACCAAACATAAGCTGTTTGTGTTAGCAGCGCAAGCTTGTCACTGCGTGCAGAGATGGAGGAGATGCCCTCTGAAGATGGCTCTATCCCTTTTCTGATTATAAACATGAAAACAGCCAGAAGGGACTGTTGCAGTCATCCCGAATGAATGAGGTGAATCCCACTTTCTGTTTCTGTCTGTAGTGATCTGTTTTTTAAAAGGGCATGGAATCCATCTGGTTTCCAGCTTGATCAGATGCCAGTGTGCTCTGAGAGTCTTTAATAGTCCAAGATAGAGGGGAGGAGCTAGCACTGAAAAGGGGAGAGAACTCTCAAATCTTTGTATTTTATTTATGAGAATGTGTACATGTAAGTACATGTAATAATACAATACTAATACAATACACGTAAAGGTAGTAAATATGAGGCAGCACATGTAAACTATAAAAAGAAACATTGCATTGTGTCAGTACCTAAAAGGGGCCTGTGAGAAGGCTGGAGAGGGATTTTTTCCAAGGATATGTAGTGATAGGACAAGGGGCAGTGGCCTTGAGATGAAGTGAGGGAGAATTAGGCTAGATACTAGGAAGAAATTCTTTGCTGTGAGGGTGGTGAGGCACTGGAACATGTTGCCCAGAGAAGTTGTGGATGCCCCATCCTTAGCAGTGTTTAAGGCCATGTTGGACAGGGCTCTGAGCAGCCTGGTGTGAAACCTAGTGAAAGGTGGCAGTGGGGTGGGAACTGTATGACCTTTACAGTCCCTTCCAGCCCAAACCCTTCCATGACTGTATAATGGCAAGGGAGAGAGTTGAGCAGTCTAAGGATTAGATCTACAGGAAAGAGGAGGGTGTACACAGTTAAATTATTTGGGATACCAAGCTGAATTAACAAAGACATGCCTAGACTAGCAAAAGCAGGAAAACTTGCTGCCATGGGAAGAGTTGTAGTGAGCAAAGAAGAGAGAGTTTCCTGCATCTTGATATGAGTCAGTCTCTAAATGCAACAAATTGAGAAATACTTTTATCCTGTGGATAAGTTACTTGATAATTAGTAATAGGTTAGAATCTTTTGCATGTTTTTCCTGAGACATCTAATGTGGATGACTGACACAGAACCAACAATTCTGTATTATGTACAGTAACTTGGATAGGTAGGCTTTTTAGTGCTTACCAAAGAGGCAGATAGGCGATACTGAGACTATTTAAGCTATTTAAAAATGTCATTAAAGTTTCCATCTGTAGGCAATTCCAAACCAAAATAGTGAAGTTAGTTTAAAAATTATGAGATTTAAGTAACGATACTTACTTGATTTATTCACTCTTAATCAGTAAAGTTTGTTTTCAAACAGTAAAGTTTGTTTCCAGCCTTGGTTATGGTAGGAAAAAAAACTTGGTGAGTTGCGAGTATTGTGTGGTGTCAGCAGCACTACAGGAGCAGGAGAGAAAGGCCAAATATTAAGAGACTTCTGTGGCTGGTGCTTAAGTGAATTGTGTCAACCTGAAGTGTAAACATATATTAAAGGTGCTTTTATCATTAAGGAAAGGTGAACAATCATTTGGTTCCCATTGGTTTCAGAGTTTTACTTTGTTTCTTTACGTTTCTTTCTTATTTTTCAGATGGAAATACTGACATGAACTTAAGAACTTTGATGCTTTCAGACATTGAACTTTGATTGTTAAAGGATCAGTTAAAAATACTGCCTGAACAAGATGAAAGGCCTTGAAGACTTTTGTTTCTGTTTTCATTTCTCCTGAAGCAATGGTTTTCTCAGCAATGTTGACACTGGCCCACTCTGGGACCTCAAATGCTACTTTTATTGTCTATGAAAATGCCTATACGAATTTTACCACTCCCCAGTTCTTGCTTCATAGTGGCACAACACAGCCATTGAGATATAGTTCAGGTGTTGTGCTCACCACTGAGAGAAGTACTTTCCTGGTAAACACTACAGCTATCCTGCCATCGCAAGAAGTTTTCAGGAGCTTGAGTTTGCCACTCCAGATCATTCTTTCTGCTGCTATGATATTTATCCTATTGGTTTCTTTCCTTGGAAACTTTGTTGTCTGCCTCATGGTCTACCAGAAGGCAGCTATGCGATCTGCAATTAACATCCTCTTAGCAAGCCTGGCTTTTGCAGACCTGCTGCTGGCAGTGCTGAATATGCCATTTGCTCTTATAACAATCATTACCACTCAGTGGATTTTTGGGGATATATTTTGCAGAGTTTCTGCCATGTTCTTTTGGCTTTTTGTCATAGAGGGGGTAGCCATTCTTCTCATTATTAGTATTGACCGATTTCTCATCATAGTTCAGAGGCAAGATAAACTGAACCCTTACCGTGCAAAGATTCTCATTGTGATTTCCTGGGCGGCATCCTTTGTTGTTGCTTTTCCATTATCTGTAGGGAATCCTAACCTGCAGATACCCTCAAGAGCACCTCAGTGTGTTTTTGGCTACTCTACAAGCCCAGGTTACCGAGCCTATGTGATAGTTATCTTGCTAATTTCTTTTTTTATTCCCTTCCTGGTAATGCTGTATTCTTTTATGGGCATACTCAACACCGTCCGCCACAATGCAGTTCGTATCCATAGCCACCCTGATAGCATATGTCTCAGCCAGGCCAGCAAACTTGGTCTCATGAGCTTACAGAGACCTTTTCAGATGAATATTGATATGAGCTTTAAAACTCGTGCCTTCACAACCATCTTGATTTTATTCCTTGTCTTCATAGTCTGTTGGGCACCATTCACCACTTACAGCCTTATTGCCACGTTCAACAGCCACTTCTACTACAAGCACAACTTTTTTGAGATAAGCACTTGGCTCCTTTGGCTCTGCTACCTCAAGTCTGCACTGAACCCACTGATTTACTACTGGAGGATTAAGAAGTTTCATGACGCATGCTTAGACTTGATGCCCAAATTCTTCAAGTTTCTGCCACAGCTACCTGGCCATACAAGGCGGCGCATTCGACCCAGTGCCATCTATGTGTGTGGGGAGCACCGGTCGGTGGTTTGAAACTGTGGCTCTTTGACAATGATTGTTGTATTTTGGGATTGTTTTCTGGCTTTAGGTCGAATTTTGTTTTGTTTCATATGGCTTTTTCAGTATGGCCATATCTTATAACTTGATTTAGTTTTCCACTACTCTGTGCAATTTTGGGAAGATAGAGGGAGGGAAAGTGATTGGTTATAGTTAGGTTTACTACCAGAATACAATGTAAACAAAATAACAAATGTTACCTCTGGGATTCCATGGAAATCCATTCTTTTAAATGAAAACTGCATTTGTAACATTTTGTCAGGTTTATGCTTACTAGGCCTGCAATCTAATTGTAGGGACTTCTTATGCTGCTAAGATATGGTGTATTTAGTTGATGTAATTTTTCTGAAAAATGTTGCTGCTGTCTGCCGATATAATAGATCCAAAAAGTCTCATTAGATTACTTCTATTTAATTTAACAACATTTCAGAAGTTTTCATTATAACATTAGAAAACTTTTTTTTAATATTTCCATTAATATTTTTGTGCACTTTACAAAATTTACTATATAATTTGTTCATTGGAATATTTTATTCTGTATTGAAGGTGTATTATTATTGCTGTTATAATTTGTTATGTTGGTGAATTTCAATGAAAGAACCGTGTAAGTTGTAGGAGGGCAATTTATGTTGGTATAGCTACATGTACAGTCATAAATTTGCTGTTTTTTTAACAATTGGTCAAAAGTAACTAACTGCTCAGTTATCAGAGGAGTTAGAAGGAGAAAACGGAGGAATGGAAGGGAAAGAGAGCAACAAAAATTCCATGACCCGAGCTTTAGGCTAACACAAGATTTAAAAAAATAGTGTTCATGTGAAAATTATTATGAGGTACAGGGTGACTGTAGTTATTACTTGAGGTTGTTACAAGCTACTCAAACCTGATGATATGCCTGAAAACCTATCTGAAATAGTGATTTTTGGGCCTGCAGTTTATACTGTGTTTTCGTAGTGATGTTTCTGCTCAGAGCTCATATAAGGCTGGGTATGCTCTACACTATTGAAATCATGCTGTTGGGCATTTGTTGGGATAGAATTAGAAATAGTAGGGTAAACCAGAAAAGAGATGGCAAATAACCCATAGCTGAGGTTAGGATTTAGTCTACACAGTAATTACAGGGGAAGAAAAAATCCTCAACTTGCTTGTTTTACAATTTAAGTATTGGACCAAAACCATAAACAGACAATCACAGAATCATAGAATGGCTTGGTTTTGAAGGGATCATAAAGATCATCTAGCTCCAACTCCACTGCCATGAGTATGGACGCCTTCCACTAATCAGCTTGCTCAAAACCCCATCCTTCCTGGCTTTGAACACTTCCAGGGATGGAGCATCCACAGCTTCTTTGGGCAACCTGTTCCAGTGCCTCACCTCCCTCACAGGGAAGAAGTTATTCCTGTATCTTATCTAAATCTACCCTCTTTCTGCCATTACCCCTTATAACAGTCAGCCAGCAGAATTTGCTGGGGATGTAAGTTAAATTCCCCCTTTCCCTCTGATACTACTTTACATTGATTTTTTTCCATTGCCTCTTTGTCTCTGTAGTGGCTGCTGCCTCAAGGGTTTATTCTGCTGTTCTCATCTATTAGGCATCAGCTTCTCTCCCTGAAATGCCAGACTACCTTTCTGATTAATGTCAGGCTGTCTTAATACCTGCCTGGAAAGCAGAATGGCAAAGATTTTCCTTAATGAGGGCAAACCAGACTCAGATTATTTTTTTTAATCAGCTAAATAAATATTGTGAGATAAGTAAAATTAAGATTAAGGTTTGGGCTTTGAAGTTCAGAGCTTTTTGCTCTGAGGCTGGGGAAAAATGCCTGTAAAATCTGTGTGTCCTTGCAGTGAGCTTTTTGAGCCCATGGCTGAGAACAGGGGCATTGATGTACAACAAACCTAACAAACCAGAGCTAGAATTTGGGCTTCTCTTGCTCCATCTCTCTTTCTACTTCTGTCTATCTACCCAGTACATGTTTGCATGAAGAAAATACCTTGTTCTGTGTGGATGTCCAGGGACTGCTTGCTTCCTGAGGATAACAAAACATTCACACCCCAATGTGAATTCTTCTTCAATGAAGAACTAATTTAAGTTATCTCTGTTCTTCTCATTGACAGCTATTGGTAAAAGTGTTGGCAGTATTTAAATTTTAGGAGTAAAAAGGAACAATTTTGAATTTAGTAATTTCATTTTTTGAAAAAAGCTGCTAGCTGAGGTTGTGAGGTTGTGGGTTACATGTAAAGTTACGTGTTGCCCAGCAGTGGCGAGGTTATTGATGTCTGTTGTTTTCTTTTCCTTGTCAACTTCACTGATGATGGTATGGATTTTTCTGATCGAAATGACAGACAGTAAAAGACTTCCACTATAAAAGAGAGTGTTTTAGTGTGTCTTTGCAGTAAAGCTTTTATTTTTCAATTACATTTACATTGATAGCAGAAGTTTATGACCTGGTTAGTATGGATTTTCCATTTCAGAGCTGTCATGCCTGTTTATCTCTGAAAGCAGCAAAACTGTGCTTAAAGTAATAGAGAGCATACACTGTCTAAATGGCAGGAACAGGTATTTTTGCTGTCTTCCAGCACTACAATGTTAGAGATTTGAATGAGTGTCGTAAAACATAATAATTCAAGAAGAGAAGATGAGTAATACAGGAAAGTTAGTGAAATTACTTTCTTGAAGGAGGAGGGGAAAACATTTTGTGGGAATTTCTCAATTTACGATAAGTACTGGCTGTGAAGTGGAAATTGCAAACATCAAAGACAGTTAATTTGTTTTCATAATTAAGTGTTTGCTTACACTGACTGTAACAAGGTTTCTTCTCAGAGCTGCATCTGCTGATCCTTAGAGAAAAGAAACCCAAATTGCTCGCCATAATAGTATTCACACTAGGTTTTCTGAGGTGATCAGAGCACACGTGAACAAAAGGGTGTTCAAGAATCAAGGTGGTTTAGAAGTATCCCCAGGGTAATTATGTGTTTACAGGTCTATTTGAGCTATTGTGTCTAATATACATCTGTAGAGCAGTGCCTTGATAATTGCAGCTGAAGTCCTAGAACCAAGTTGAAGACCTCTAAACTGCTCAGTCTTGCTGCCTGTGATCCTGCCAAGGATCCTGCATAACCATGCTAACATTTGTAATGTCAAAACATAAACATATTGGCAGAATTTGGGCTATTGAGGCATTTTAATGGGCTTGACCAAGACCAAGGATTTTAAAAACTCGAATAGATCCTTGTTGACTCTATGTGGGAATTATAATTTTCTTCCTCTCCAGAAATGAGTCACTGCTAATCTGTATTCCCTCATGTTACATTTTCAGACATCTTTAGTATGGAGGATTTAAATGAATGTATTTTGAATTATGTTGCAGTTTAATTCATTCTGTCAAAGCATGCTGCTTACAGAGTTCTCAATTGTATAAATCTATTGATGAAATGATTCTTTTGTACTCAAAGTTGTGTATTTTTGTCATTTCGTGTTATTCGTGTAAAATATTTCTGTATATAGAGAACATTGTTTTGCCTCTTATTGCTTTCTGTTACTATTTTTTTTCACTTGTATGCTTAATGCTTTCATATTTTATTTCGAGCATATGCATAAAAAACGGTAAGATTTCAATGATTTTTCTGTGACCTTTTGAGATTTCTAATTCTCAAATCAGTCAACAATGCCCTCCTTGAAAGACATTTTAATTTATTTTTGTGTGAAAACTAAAAATTCAGAGCACAAGTTTGTTGTGGTTAGAATGGTGAGGAATATCTTAAGTCCAATTTTCCAGGAGCCACTATGAACTGGCTTGATCTTTTTGGATTTTTTTGAGAAGTAGTCCTTTTCTGATGTGGAGAAACCTTGAATTACTGTTTTAAAACAAATGGCATTGTCTTTTCTGTGCATATTACACCTGTGAAAACACTTGAGAAAATAAACAAAAAAAAGAGAGAAAATAAACATTCTCCAAAAAGGTAGCAAAAATCTTCAGAATTGACTCTATGTTTGTACATTCACAGGTTTCTTGGATTTAATGCCCAACTTCGTAGTCTCAAACAATTTATTTTATTTGTATATTAAATAGCAAAGATTGCCTGATTTAAGTGGTTTTGTTTAAGCCAAAATGTTTCTCATGTAAAGCATTTAGAGTGCTCTTTTCTAAGGCACGGGGGTAGAGACATGTCAAAACAATTGAAAGTAGTACCTAAACCAACTGAAATAGTATCCAGCAAGAGAGAGAATACCTAAAAAGAATATAATTTTCCTAAAATACTACCTGAACTGGGTGTACTACCTTTTAGTTTGGACTGAGTAATTAAGATCATCTTATTCTACAATAAATAAACCAGGCAGCGGTACTGCATGGCATGATTCATATCAACACAAGATAATGACCTTTATGATTCAAGTGTTGCATGTTTGTATGTGACAGATTATTCTCCATATTAGTAGAGTGAAAAATGTTCAGGCTCTTGGCTGTTTTGGGGAAATCTTTCAGCTTGCTAATGATTTAACAGAAATTCTGCTGGAGCAATTTCTCTAAATGCTAAAGTCAAAGACATGTCACTAAAGAATTCCTGAGAGGGAATGGGTATTTCTGGTTGCTTGGAAATGGCCTTTCTCAGCTGCCCACATGCCTGATGGTGAGAACTGTACCTCTGCAACAACCACTTTTTTCTCTCTTGTCCTCTTCTGGTCCCCCGACCTCCCTGAGGTAACACCTTCTGCACTGCTGTGTTGCAACAGGTACAGTGGCGGCAGGAGGAGGTGGAGGTGCCTGGAGAAGCTGTGCAGCCAGCAAACCTCTCACCTCTCCACTCTCTCCTGCCTTGAGTTCAGGTTGGACTGAACAGGAGCACATATATTTGCCTCTAGTGCAAATATATGTGCAATATATAGCAATCCTGCCAGTGCAGGATTCTTTTTTTATCCCCAGTAGCATTACAGGTTTTATTCCACACTCATCTTTTGGAGCCCAAGCTACATCTCGCTATAGCCAATTCATGACTGAATAAGAATCCCTTAGCTGACTTGTTTCTCTGTCTCTGTGGCTCTGGGCACAGGATCTGCTAGTGACCCTCCACCATAACAAAAGGTCCTATAGCTTACTCTCAAAGAAAAATGGCATTCATGGAGACAACCACAACTCTGCTCAGATATGAGGGGGAAAACAGCCTTAAGTCAGTGACTGCACTGTAGGGTGGACGAAAATGTGAGTTGTAATGGGATTTCTTAAGTGCCCCTTACAGAGAGAGTTTTTAAAATTTATTTATGGATATTTATGCACAAACTGTTGGGTTGTGTTCTACCTACAGTGAATGCAGCTTGATACCGAATCACTAACAGTACTGCTGATAAGTAACATAGTATTCATAAATACCAAAGAAGAGCATGTTCCTGGTTTATATTATTATCCTGTCTAGATAACCATCTTTGCTGGTGTGTGGGCACAGAACACAGCAATAATGAGACATACTCCCTGTATAATTGGTGCTCTGCCTTAAATAGATTACTGCAATCCAAATCTCTGTGGTAGACCTGAAATAAAATTAAGCCTGTTCACCAACATGAGCAGGAATGTTTTCAGGTTTTTAGGAGCTCTTCTGGCAGGTTACCTTCTGAAAGGAGTGAGAGAACTAGCCCAAAAAAGCCCTAGACACTTTTTTTGATTTCTGATGATAACTGCTGGACAGAAGATTGTGCATCTTAAAACTTGATTCACTTCCTTCAGTGCTTCTTTGTAGATGAGGTGTGAAATTCTTGCACTTTTAACCATGGTGTGGATTTTCTCCTGCAAAATTATGTTGGGCTCAGTTTGGTCTCCAAATTGTCTGAAGGAATTAGAGCACTTTGCCTCTATGTGAGAAAACTTACACTGAGATTTGGCATTGTTGAACTAGAACGTATTGCCCTTGTACCTTTAATTACTTGGTCTTTGATTTTTCATGTTCCAGTGTAGAAAAGACTTTATAGAGTCTGTTCTAAAATCACCTGGCCTTCTGGCATGATTTTTAAGTTCTGGTAATTATTCCATTTCTGTTATGTCAAATTTAGAAATGCAGAAGGCATCAAGGCTGAGCTGCTCTCCTATCTGTTTTGTTAGACTAGATAGAGGGAGCAATGCAAAATTTATAAGACTAAATTTAAAGTAAGAAGGAAGCCTAGGAACACGCTTGAGGGGGCCTGACTTTGCTGCCTACTAATTTGGGCAAGTCAGAATGCTTGAAGACAGCCCAAACTGCCCAGCTGATTTCAGTTTTTCTTCAGGGATTACCTGATGTGAAATGCAGTCGCAATCTTATAAATGTAGGTGGAAGCTGAGGCTTTATGTGTCCTGGTCTCCAGACACCAGTATCTCATTCATTCCTGTGCCGTGCATTCTGTCTCCACAAAGCTTTTACTGCTTCTTGCAATGTGCTGTGTCTCCTAGGTAAGTGGTGGGAGAGGCAATCAGACCTCCCTTTGCCTCCTTAGCAGCACATGCTAGCCTTTATGCTGAGAGAGTAGTCCTTCTCCGTGTGACTGTGTTTTAAAGGAGATGAGTTATTTGTAGTTGGATCCTTGCCTTTCTCCACATGAAATGGAAATGTAGGATTTCGGGTAGGTGCAGTGGGGGATGGAAGCCAGAACTTTAGCAGGAAGGTCTCAGTCCTGTTAAGCATTTCTACTGAGCAGCTGCTTTTCTGTTGCCTGGATGACCTGAGACAGCCCACAGCAGCGGCTGGCTTTCTCCACTCGCAGGGCAGCAGATGCAGGTCTTTGCCTCTGACCCTCCCAATAGGAATCTACAGCAATTCTGGTGCCCCTCTGGTCCTTATCGCCTCCTCTTTATCACACAACAGGAGTACTTTTAACTAAAGCAGGTATTCAAGGAAAAAGAAAATTTCTAAAAGCATTTTATATTTGAGATAATTTTTTTAAGAGGTGCTTTTGTTAGCACAATAATTAATTCATATGTTTTGTATTACGCAGGAGGCCAGACTATATGACTGCGGTAATTTTTTCTGGCTTTATTCTGTTTGAGAGGCTGATTCCACTTACATAAAACTTCACTTCATTAGTGCCACTGTCAAGGTGAGCCTAACCATTGATAGAAACAATCTCAAACATAATTTAAGGGGCACAAAGAAATGGCCCTTTCAAGAGGGCCATTCATCTTGGGTCAACATTGGAGGCACTTGATTCTGGAAAGCTTGCTTTTCTAATAAACTTTCTCAGAGGAATTCATTATCTGAAAACCTGTGACTAATGAAAGATGTTTTGTTCTTTTGAAGTTCAAGCTAATTTCCATGAAGGTTACTATTACTAAGCAACAGATTCTGCAGAGTGTCTCCTGAGGGGCTGAAACTGCAGTATGGTCAAAAAGTAAAACAAAACACAGTGCAAAGAATGATGAAATATTATCCCCAGACACAGGGGCCACAAATCTTACCATGTCCAGGGCCTGGTTTGGAGTCTCCTTCCTCGAAAGCTGTTGTTTGACCAATGGGAAAACTCCCTTGGGAGCAAAAGATCAGCATGAACCATCTACAGTGAAAGTAAAGCAAAATTCAGCCTCTACTCAAACATAGAGATAGAGCAGAGCATGGCCAAGGGGGAAAAAAACAGTCCCAAATATGTTTCAGCATACAGAATTCTGCCGAGAAAAGCAATCACCTGAAATATATCTTAACCATATTAAAAGAAGAATAGTTATTCCAGTTGTGAGGAGAGACTAAAATGAAATACAGGAGTGCTTTCTTGAGTAACAAAAGATGATGTCACCTTTTATGCAGCTTTGTGTCGGAGTAGAAATAAATATTTGTGCTTTGCTTAAGTAAAATCCTCATCTGTATATTCAGCTTTTTGAGGACAGAGATTTAATTCTGTCCTCTTACTTTGCCTTTATCCACCAGCTTTGCTAAATGCAAGATACAAATAATAGAGGATAAAGTGGGAAAAAACAAAACCCCACAAGTACTTCCAATAATCTTTTAAGTGTTTGAGTAAGTTCCTTTGATCTTGTCCATTTTTTTTTGTGTTTGGTTTGGGTAACTGTTTGAGTGGTGTGGTTTTCTAGCATAGAATTTGCATGACATGAGTTTCAATATTTTTTCAATGGATTTCATAAACTTTACAATAATAAAAATATCAGTATTATATCAATATTGATGTCATACAACTTAACTCACTAAATCGTGGTATGTGTAGGATAGGTGGGATATATACAATCTGGAAATAAATAAAAGCTTCTAAATATTTGAGTTAAAAAAAATTCTTGTCATGTATGTCAAATTCCCTAAGATAAGAATAAAATGTCCAAAATAATTTTAGCACAGAAATCCAGATATTTTTTAGCTGCTCTGATCATTATGTTCACAGTTTCTTTTTAACATGGTTGGGTTTGTTTTTGTCACTATAAAAGAAATATTAATTATTATCCAAAGTTTTATTAAATGAGAAGTGAGGCACAAGAGACACTGATTTTTAAAGAAATGAAGAAGTAAACATAATCTCTGTTTAGATGCTTCCCTGTCCCTGGAGGTATTGAGGGTCAGCAGGTGTCTACACTTACAAGCTACATGAGGTCAGTTCTTTGGGCATGCCTGGGAGCAGCCGTGTCCTCATCTTGCTACAATGTAGGTACTTAAGTCACACCGAAGCCCTGCCAGTTTTCCAAGCATTTAATGCAACTCTTGCCTACAGAGCTACTACAGTAATGCCCACTCTTTTCCTCAAGAACCCCGGACTTTAATAAAACAATTTGTTCGTTAAACAAGGACTTGAATTCACTTCTCTCCTCTTCTAGACAAAACACCTGTAGCAATTGCACCTAGTAACTGGTTTTGGACTTACGAGTACCTTAGTGCTATGTAGTGAGCATCTTAAAACAGTCTAGTGCTGTCCCCAGGAATAATCTGCAGCTCGTGTTTTGGTGATTGTTCTGGAGGATGCCCTATCAGGTGAGAATGATGATGCCACCGTGAAGCACTGTCTCAATACTCAAACAGATAAATAAATTGAAAATAGAATTGGACTGATCTGGAACTGCAGATAAGGGTTATGTTCAACTTCAGGTCTATGCTCGGTTCAGAACTAAAATAGTTCATACCTTTTCCAGAGCATTCTGTATCTTGTACATACATTTTGTATGATGGCTTTTTTTTCTAGATGACTGATTCTGAGTGTTAAAGCTTACCCAGTTTAAAGGGATTTAGCTTTTAGATGGAGCAAACACCCATTTTTTTTAAGAATCAGTTTCCTCAGGACTTCTCTGAGAGTAAATGAAGTAAAAACAGTCAGGGACATCATGCCTAGGAATCTGAACCCCTCATATCTCTCCCACCCAGAGCTATGTAGAAACTTCACAGCTCAGTTTAAACATCACCCCTGTCTCTGTTGGATCTGCTTCTATTACATGTATCAAGTGACTGAAAGGCTTTTAAAAAATGAATGCGCAGTTAGAAATATGTTCTCTTCTTTAACTATATCTTCATTTTATTTTGTAAGCTGTAAATCATTTAAGTAAGGGTTTGGAATAAATAAGTTGCAGGAAGTCTGGGTAATTGATTACAGTAAGTATAGTTTTCAGTCTTGCAGCAGTTGGGATTTTACAGTGTTGCCATAGGTCAATTGCATATCTGGAACTCTTTTTTTTAGGGATTTGAGACATAAATCTTCAGAAAATTACTGGTTTTTAAAAATTTTAATACCAGCACTACTTTAAAATTTGATGTTAGAGCAGTTATTGTTTGTAGTGGCTTCAGAACACTTTGTTATATCCCAAACTATAAGGAACAAAGATAAGTTGAATGAAGAGAAATATGTGGCTGTTGTGGGAGAAGGTGCATATATATGTTTAATCTGTAAACTAGGAAACCAAGATTCCTTAGTTCTGATACTGGTGGAGTAATTAATATTATTCTAAATAATAATTTGGGATGAAAAATTCCAGGTTATGTTTCTGCAGTAGGTCTTACTTTTCTGGACTTATGCAGATACCAGTATTAAAGGTATGACACTCTCCCAAACTAAGTATTTTTTTGGATGAGTGTACTTTTGGGAGGGATTTGAGATGTGTATATGTGTGTTTACATGTTGTTGTCATCACTGTCATTTATGCTTACAGACCTACCCACATAAATCTCTATATAATATGAAAAAGTCATGCATTTCTTATTGGTTTGCATCCATGTAATTGGTCTTCAAAGATATATACAACAAAAGCAGACAAGGGAAGGTTCTGCTGCTATGCATTTCTTACTGCCTTTCAGTATGTAAAAATAATGAGATGACTATAGTCCTTTGTACTGGCCTTCTTCCCTGTTGGAGTGGAAAAAGACAAAGCTGTCATTCGTGGTGCTGGAAAATTTACATCTTGCCCAAGGAACCATTTTCAAATGACCTTGCTTGCAAAACTCAAGTTATTTTGGGGTGGATGGTGAAGAGTCTTAATCATTATATAATATCAATCACTATCATATAATATCATGATACAGGCACTGCTCTTTGAGCCCCTAGAACCAGTTTTCTAATTGAGGGCTACCCTGGACAGAGGGAGAAAAACCAAGCATGCTGAAAATGTAAACCTGGGTAAATATTTCAGACATGGAAGTATAATGTCTCCTGTAGAACAACAAACCCTTCTGTTTGTAATGCACCAATGACCTATATGTTGCTTTTCTTATCCAGACCTCATAAAAATTTCTTAGCAAGCAAATCTTGAGAAATCACATTTTGACGTATTTTCCAATTAACTTATCCAAGCCAGTGGTATTTTAATTTAACTTGTTTCCAGTCAGGGATATTTAATCATAGCCTTCTGTGTGAACTGTGCCTCAAACGATAAGATACCTTGCTGAGCTCAGAGCACAATAGAAAACTTTGGTTTACTTGACTCAAAACAAGTGTGTGCATGTGCATAAACTCTAGGGTTTTATTGCTTTCCTGACCCTTTCATTCAATACTAGTAATGCAATCATTCATAAAAAATGTAGAGGAAGTGCAAGTATGGCTTAGGCAGTAATGTGCTTACACCTCTGGAAAAAGAAGCCTTTTCCTAAATATGCCTGTCAGAACACGCTATTGCCCAGAGTTTCTTGCTGTTTCCTAATATGCTCATGCATCTGAGGAATTATCTTAAATGTGTTTACCAGAAATTGGGATTATTCTGTTCCAAGGGAGTAGTAAAAATAACAAATGCATGACTTTTTCGCTTCTCTGATCTTTCCTTGCCACAGGACTAGTATAGCACAAGGACTGTGGAAGTTTCTTGCTGGCAGTTCGTTCACACCTGTCCCACAAAAAGAGTTGCATGGCCATGTGGACTGAAACCTCTTCCAGCTGAAGACATTGGAGACATATCCTCATGTGAAACTAATACAGAGGATACTTCCTTTTGAGAATAATGGACTATTACTTTCAGTTACTGTATATTATACCCTCAGATATTTTATAAAAAAAGGCACTCTATCTCCAGTAGGAATTAGGAGCTGGGAAGCATCCACCATTGTGCAACCTGCAGGAAGTATATCCAGTTCTACCACTCTGAAACATTAGTTTGACAAAGCAGTGAATTGAATTTGGACTTTTTTTTCTTGTTATTATAGGCTGATGGGCTTTACAGGAAACAGGCTGGATGTCTCTTAATGTTTTTGGTGTGAATGTCTTGGATCAGCATGATTTTGTGTGGGTTTTTTTATGTCTTACAGTGAAATGCACACTGCTTTAACAGGTTTGTATTTGGAAAGTAACAATGGGATTC
Organism: Lepidothrix coronata; assembly: GCF_001604755.1. Taxonomy (NCBI): domain Eukaryota; kingdom Metazoa; phylum Chordata; class Aves; order Passeriformes; family Pipridae; genus Lepidothrix; species Lepidothrix coronata. Next base: position 173,053 of record NW_016690250.1, on the reverse strand, counting down.
ATTATGGTTTCCTGAACATTACTTTGTGTCTTCCTTCTGTAATAGCAAAGTGAGAAATAACAGAAACAGTAACATGTTACTTTGTTACTGCATTTACCTGCTTGGTACATGTCTTTTAATGGCATTTGCTTTGAATTCTGTCAAGAATAAGCTGTAACTATTTGTCAGCTTTTCAAAGGCAATGTAATTCTAGCAGAATGAGGCAAATTCATGCATCTTCTTTTGTAATTTTTTTTCTTTATTTTTTTATTTCTGGATTCTGAGAAATATCAGGTAGTTACTGTATTAGAGATTCATTTTACCTAACTTTCAGCACTAATAGATGAGGGATCTAATCTAAACTACTTCCATGTGCTCTCTAGCTATCTTCAGGTGGTGAATCATCTTTTCTATCCAAGAAAATTATTTTAGAAGTATGAATCATTCTCCAGAAATGCCCACCTGCTTCCAGTGACTCTCGAGGAGGGTAAGCCTAAACGGGGGACACACACACACACACTAACTTTTGAATTTCTCAAGTGTGGTAAGACAAGGTTCATTTTTTCTCCCTCTCTTCAGCTGTGACTTATTTATTACCATGGTCATGTTTGTTTCAAACAGAGAGAAGAACAGATTTACACCATGGTTATCCCGTGGTACTTGTTCAATAATTTTACTGAATCAAATCCTCTGTGGACAGGGAAGTGAGATACCTCATATGGCATTCCTACTGTGTTCTGAATATGTACAACAGTCCTCTCTACTCAGATGTATAAAGAAGCAGTGGATTGCTTTAGTTCAAATTTTGACTGGCCAGGATTGTCTCATCTTGGGATCTTTTTTGCCTCTGTGTGAGCAGCAGAAATAATGAGCAGCTTGTTTTTCTCCTGTCTGACATTACTTAAAGCTTGCAAATGACCCCTTGAGCTTTTAGGTGACAGTTCTCAGTTCTCAGACTCTCCAGTGTTATTCTTATGACAGGCCTTGCAGGCACTCACCCTCACCCTTTTTTCAGGACTCATCAGATTTTACTTTCTTCCAGTAACTTGATCCATTAATTTTGCCTGTAGCTAACTTACTGTATGTTTGCATCATTGCCATAAGATTTTGACTTTTAATGTTAAAAAATAGGTCAAAGCTTTTGTTAAGGTAGATATTCCATCATTAGTATTAGTATTAATGATGATGTTGCTACCATCACATTCTCGATCTAATATTTATATTGCTAGTTATATTTCGGTACTATTAGACTGCTTTATAGCAGTCCCTGTTATGGTATGGGTATATTATATTGTTTTAGCTATTTTTTAAAAAAATTATTAATATAAAATACAGCACAGAGCAAAGCTTGCCTAAAGGTTTTTCACTTAGCTCCAAGCTGCGTCCAACAGCATTTCTTTTTTTCATCCAACCTCTCCAATGATATTTTTAATACCTTCAGCAAATCAGTCTTTCAATTCCACCTACAGAGAGTTGTCCTCACAATCTGGGACCTAAATATAGCCACAACACATCTTGTAATGTAGTGTGGTACATGAGTACTGTAATAGTTACTGTAATGTACTATGGGACTGCAGTACATAGCCCAGGTTACTTTAACCTAGTGCTGTGTTAAATAGGCAGAAGAAATAGTGTCTCATGTCATAGCATATGGTGTTATTCCCAGCAAGTCTGTGGGGTAAGCAAGATGAATTTCTAAGAACTCTTTCTAAACTTTAACAAGCTGCCATCAACACTGGTGCTCTTAGGCATACTGAGTTTGCAGATGCATCAGGAGGGTTTTCTGCAAGGTCTGTCCAGGGCACCAAATAGTTCTTCATCTATTGATTACAGGTCAAAATGGGAGTTGGTAACCAGGCAAGAAAGGAACTTCTTCCTTGCTATAAATGCTAAACGGCTAACTGATTTTAGCCCTCACAAGAACTGGTAAATTTGTTTGAAAACAGATGGAGCTGCAAAACATAAATTTTTTTGAAAACTATTTGTGCATGAGGATGCAGGTTTTGATCTGTCAATGTAGCTTTACTGTCTGAGCAAAGACAAAGGTGAAAATGGACAGAAATTTAGACAAATAATAGAACAGGATAATCCATATTTCTCTGGACATAATCTTATTAGTGAATGTCAACCATGGGAATGTGTAGGCAAACTCATTTGTGCCAGATATTGCTGCATGACTCCACTAGTGCCAACAAAGTCATACAGCTAAATTCATACCCCCACTGCAAGGAATGCAGTGAGGAACATTGTGCTCAATTCCTAAGCAGGCTGTTACATCTGAATGAAATTCTCACCAGCACCACATCCCAGGTCTGCTGTACATCCAAGGGGAGAGGAATAAAGAAGGGCATCTGAAGTAAGGGAACAAACTGAGTCTGTGAAGTAGTCATTGCCCGTGGCAGGTCCTGGAAGCGCGCTGGCTGCTTGGCTCTGGGTAGGTACATAGCTTGCCCCAGAAACAGTAAAAGAGGAAGCAAAGGAGAAAGTGCTCCCAGCTCCCTTTCCATCCATTCCACTTCTCTATAAGGCTGCCTTTCTGTTTTTCATAGAGTAGTGTCAATGGCTTATTTTCAAACTTTTTTAGCAGCTATTTCATTATCCTAACTAGCCTAAATAACTGGAGCTGGAAACTTAAGGATAAAGATGTCTTCCATTTTGCCTCTAGGTATGAAGAATCAAAGTACCTTGTTAGCCAATTCCAGTGCCATTTTAACCTAACTTATTACACTGGATCACGGCATACATTTCCATTGGTCATAGTTTCATTAGTAAATGGTGACTGTGCTTCTAATATTCAAGATGAAGAGAGTTTAATAAAATTTGAATCAATTGGAGTGGGTTTCAAAGTAGATTTCTGAAGCTATCAAGTAACAGGTGGTTCTTCCAAACTTAATATCAATCAATTTTTGGTATTCATTTCATGTGTAGCTTCTGTAGAGTTCTGTAGACCTTCACTTTTCTCGAGAGTGCAAATGATCACAGATCACATGATCACTTGTTTCACTTGAACATAAGAGATGTAGAGCTTTCCACACCCTGCCACATAGACAGCACATCATCTTTTGATGTCTTGCTTTTGTGTTCTTGTAGAAAATTATAAATTAGGGAGGGACAAGTTTGGATTATATTTTTTTTCACTGTGTTGTAATATCATTCCTTACCTTTCTGTTCAAATTAACAACAGAACTGCATGTTACATTAATGGGTACAGGCTGGACCATCTTTGAAATGAGACTAAAGGGGCTTTACAGAATTTTGGGAAAAAAAGGTGGAGATGGGGAGGCAAAATATTGTCCTTAGCATTTGTGCAGGAAAATACTCCATTCTTTCAAATTGTCCAGGCAAGTTTAGTGAAGCATTATCTGCCAATATGGAGGAATGTAGCAGATATTCTCTGAAGATGGGTGAAAACAGGTTTTCTTAAGCATTTCTTCTTGATGAAATCTGATGTGTAGTGCAAGTCTGATGTGGGGTTTCAATGTGCTTATGATGCTGTTTGAGTCACAAGGTGGATTGATTTCAAGACTGATGTGACTTTAACCCTCTGTATCCTTGCTTCATGCAGGGTGAGACTGGGTGTTTGAAGAAAAACATTCAAAACTTCCTACAATATCCCACAGATATCTTATTTTCTAATTAGAGAACCTGATATTAAAGAAAGTCTGTTCTTTGTTTTTTTTTTTTCCTACATATTCAATAGGCTGTGGCATTGTATGATGCTTTTCTAACTTATGATGCCTTAAAGCAGATTGCCCAGCAGTCAAACAGTGGACAGAGTATTTACACTGATCTGTGAAACAGTGACCTAAACACTGCTGTAGATAAGGCATGTTATTTTGTTATCTTTAGGGAGATTTTTTCAGAAGAAATATTAGGTAGGGCTCCAGGAGATTTTCTAGTCTTTCTGAGAGCTGCCCAACAAATTTTATGCTATATTAAACCTGAAGTGAATACATTACTGTCAAAGTAGTTCTTATTGGTTTACCTCAGTGTACTTCTGAGCAGAAACTGGCACTATAGATTCTGTCTGGGTGGGTGCTAAAGATGAACAGATGGATGCTTTTGGCCACATTTTATCTTAAGCACTGAATGAAATGGTAATGACGTATTTGACTACGACAATTTCTGTAACTGGAAGTCTCAGAAACAAAAAATGTTATGTCAGTGCATATCTCTTCCTAATTTATAAGATATTCTGGTTTGCTTCTTGATGACTGAACTTTTCTGCTTTACATGCTAGTCTAAATTTACTTATTAATAATATCACCACCTAGGCTAGACTTGGAAAGGAATAATTATTCCTCTGCTTGGAACCACAGGCAGTGTTTGGCATTATGTTGGGATGATTTATCTCCATCACATTAAACTGAATACTTTGGGTGAGCACTGGATTGTCCAAATCAAATAAGTCATGCTGTCCTGGAAGTTAGTGGGGTTTTTGTGGCTTTTTTTGTTTGGTTTGTTGGTTGGTTTTTTATGTGTTTGTTTGTTACTTTTTCCTAAATAGCAAGGGAGACTACAGAACTCCTCAATGCAGGAATGAGAAAAGCAAATGCTGCTTTGATAGGGAAACATTAAGCAAAATTTGCAGGATGGCTGTGCAACTTCTAAGGTGGAAGAAACTTTTGTCTATTAAGGTTGTTATGCATAAAAGATTTTCCAATGCCTCATAGGCATATTTTATTTTAGAACTGTATTTTAATAAAGGCAATTAATGATAAAATAAAACTATACAAATTCACAGTCTGTTACGGTTTTTCCTTAAAATTGAATTCATTATCAAATATGGCTGCCATCAGTTTCTAATTATGTCTCTTAATGTAATCTTTTATAATAATATTCATGAAATAGCCATTAATGGTTGGTTTCCTGTATTGCCAGTAAAATATCTGTGTGTCAAAGTGTCAGATAGATGATTTAGATGCTGCAAATTGTGCAAAAGAGATCAAAGTTAAAAAATTAGTTAACTGCTGCTCTTGATATTTTTATCTCCCATGTGTTGCATTTTTTAAAGAGATTAATAGTTTAGTTAGAATTGGCAATGACAGAGGGTGACCATCACTGAAATAGAGGTGGGAAAAAATATCTCCTTATTTTAGCTATCTGACTGTGTGGTTTTTTTCTTGAGGTCCATCTGCTACCGCTGGCTCAGAAATCTGATTCAGATGCATCACAATGCCCTTCCATTCCAGAAACTACATAAATGCAGTATTGAATCACAATCTTAAATCTAAGTGGGTGGAAAGCGCATTTCATTACACTACAGCTCGAATTCTTCAATTTCCTTTCTCTTCCTTCTGGGAAGCCTGAATGCTTTGCTATTCTAGCAGTGGAATTAGGCATAAACCTTAAAAAGCCTTCTTTCCTTGAAGGGAACACTACAAGTTTCCTGGTTTTTGCTCTGGTCTCCACTTCCTTTAGACACAGCCATTCATCTCCAGCTTGCTTCAGCTGAGTGCAAAGCTTTGCAGAAAAAAATTCCATCTTGGTGTTTCAGGGACTTTTCATGTCTCACCAACATTGGTTTCTCTACCCACACTTCTCCCCCAACTTGTCTGCATCCCCTCTCCAGCATCACTTATATCAACTCTCCCCCCTCTTACTGGCAAGGGTTCAAGGGTTGCAAAATTTTCTCATCTTTGACACACTGTTCAAGCAGCTGGTCCCCAGCTACAATACAAAAAGGCTGTGGCCAAACTTGGGACATCTGTTCAAACTTTGAGGAGCCTGCCCTCATCATCTGGAGCTCAGCGTCTGCCCCTTCAGGCTAAGGAAAAGAGCTGTTCATAGTTTCTGTAGATGACAGACCAGTCACAGACCAGTCTCCTGCAGTGGATGAACACCTCAATTATGCAAGCAGAAAGAACTTTAGGAAGAAATTCTTTATTGTGAGAATGGTGAGGCGCTGGAACAGGTTGCCCAGGAAGGTTGTGGATACCCCATCCAAGACCAGGTTGGATAAGGCATTGAGCAACCTGGTCTAGTGGGATTGGAACTAGATTATCTTTAAGATCTCCTCCAGTCTCTATGATTCTATGATTCTATAATCTTGTAACTTAGAGAAGCAGATTTCCAGATGTGCCCTACCTGGATTTGTCCTAGATATAACCTCATACTTCTTTCCAGACACTCTCTGAGCTGAAAATAAATATATGTGTCCTTGATGGGTTCCTTGTTGGCAATGGGTATAATACTGGAAAAGAAATGAGTGGTACTCTGTGGGTCTCCCCAACTATCAGGGAGCTGAGACCCAGCATGTGTGAAACCATGAAGCTGCTGGAGCCAACTCAAGCTATTTGGGTGCCAAAGCCTCCCCATAGAGCCCCCTTGGATCTAAATGGCAGCCAGAACAGACTCTGACTAAGCTAGACCTGTTCACGTGCTGGTTGGGCAGGTGGTTACCACCGGCCCATATAACACACCTGAAGTCTCTGGGCCCTCTTTTCAGTGGGGTCTTTTTTTCTGGGTTTCTCCCTAGCATATCTCAATGCTTTGCAATGTTTCTAAGTATAATTTGAGTGCTTCTTCCTGAAAAACCTCAAACAATGAATATAATCTGACAGATTGTGTAACAGAATTTCTGAAATAAAATGCTGATGCTGACTAAAGCAGCCTAATATTTCCCAGCGCAAGTATTGTTAACAAGGTTTACCCCAAACTCAGTTGTTCTTTCAGTCCAGACAGCTAACAGGTTTCATTAGAAACAAAAAGATCACAATAACAAAAGCAGATTGCCAACTTAAAGACTGTATCCTCTCAAAACCATTTAAAAACACTAAACTATTGTGATTGGAAATAAAAATAAACACTGCTTCTTACAGGTCAGTGAGAGAGATGACCTGTCTAAAGGTCAATTACAGTTTGAAAGCAATTGGGAAAATATCTTAAATATGTGCCTTAGTTCATCCAGCCACTCTGAGAAGCAGAGGACACTGACTGTGGCAAAAGGCCACCAAACTAGTTATCTGCATTTCCCCTGGGTGCTCCAGAAAGTCAGAGACATGTGTCCATGGCCTTCTTCACCTTATCTCCAGCCCAGTCTTTTGCACATTTTTCTGCTCCTTGCCTTCCTGCAAAATGAGAGCAGTTGAAACTACAGATGCTGTACAGTAAGTCCAAAGATAAAATATGAATTACTCTCTGTTGTAAGTCTAATTCTGGCTGCTTCATCCCTATCTGATCAACAAATGATTACCCCCCCTTTTTTTTTTTAAATTTTTTAAAGTATGTTCCATATAAAATTGGCAGGTAGAGTGGAGCTGTAGCTAGATCTACATTTTTTTCTGAGAAACTTTCCACATAATTGGACAATGTCTATTTTACAGAGAAGGGCATCTAAAAAAAATGTAAGTGTTTCATTTTTTGAAATGCCTTGTGATATTTTCTATAAAAATCTTATCTCAGAACCAACTTGACCTAGAAATGGCGGTATATTGGAGATCCTTGCTAGTGTGGATTTTGGCAGTCTAGAGTGTCTCAGCAGGCTATAACAACATTGCCAAAAGTCCTGCTGAGAAAATTAATCTCTAGCAGAGCCAAGTTGCTTTGGAAAATAAACCAGGGCTTAGCTGATTTGCTATTGTGAAGCTTCTTCTGTAATTATAAATAACCTGCCTTGCTCCCCCTCTCATGTCTTTCTGACTGTGCACTTGACTGAAAATTATTTCGTATGTCTGGAAACCTGTGCCATCATCACCTCCTTCATATGGTTGAGTGAGTGAAAGACCACGACAATTTTTGGTTAAGATAGGGCAGATTTCACTACAGAAAGGTTACAAAATTGGGCAGTTTTTATAATTTTGTTACCCTGCTACAGTAAAATTGAAAAGAAGAAATCTAGGTCCCATTTGGCTTCGCTGGGCTTGGGGAGGAAGGTTGAGCTAGTCAGTAGTAAATAAATGGAGTATGTGGCAAGACAAGAAGTGGCTGTATCAGCACAAATATATGACCTTCTGTTGTTCCTCCAAGCTTCTGTTTCACAGAAAGCTGAAATCATTTTGGGTAAATAGAGCTATAAGCTATAGATAGACAAAAAGGCATAAGAATGAAATAATTCAGTGGGCAGAGAAAGCAAGCCTGCTCTCTTCAGCTTTTTTCCATCTGTTGGTCTCCACTGAGAAACTGAAAAGACAGCTGCTGGGGAGTCCTGATCTGCTGGTACTCCAAACTGATTATTTGATTTGCTTTCACACTGTTGCAGTGCTGAATCTCTGTGTTCCAGCAGGAGCTGGGTTTATTATTTCAAGCCTTTTTTAGCTTCACAGCCATTGTTTTCTCCTAAGGCTTTGGTTTTCAAAATATTCTGTAATCTAACACAGTGTAAATCTAAAGAGTATCCAAATTTAGATAACTTTAAGCTTTGGTGAGGGAGGAGAATGATACAGCTATTTTCAGTTTGTGCTAGGTTTTTGTAGCTTTGAGTTGCAGAAATAATAACAGTGTTTAAAGGAGTCAGCAAGGTGCTGTATTAAGAAAAATGCCTTTCATGGCTATGAAAATGCTGTCCATGTACTGTTGTGTGATTCATTCAAATTCACCATGTGTTGCATTTTTTTTCTTATAATATTTGTTACAGTTTGCAACTGTTCTTTCTGTCAGAGGAATCCACATATTTACTTTCCCAAGGCCCTCATTTCTGTGGACTTCTAATACTGAAGTAGATCAGACTGATATGACTGATGTTTATTTTCTCTGCTTATTTCATGCACTTTCTCTGTTCGTTTCTTACTGTGTAATAGTTACAGCACAACCCCATCCCACACACCAAACAAAGATATATTAAAGAAAACCACTTGAAAGAAAAATATTGCCTTCCTCTCCAAAGGACATCTTATCTCCTGGATTCATATTCTTAAAAATAGAAATCAGAGCAGAACCATATATTGGCCACATTTTCACTTACATGCAGACTTTGGCCTCTTCAGGCATCTGGTTGGTAGAGCATGGGATAAAGCCCTGGAGAGAAGAGGGGTCCAAGAAATCTGGTTGGTATTCAAGGATCAACTCCTCCAAACTCAGGAGTGATGCATCCCAAAAAAGAGGAATTCGGACAAAAGCACTAGGAGATTTGCATGGATGAACAAGAAGCTCCTGAACAGACACAAACACTAAAAGGAAGTCTACAGAGGATGGAAGCAAGGACAGGCTGCCTGGGAGGAATACAGAGATATTGTCTGGGCAGCCAGGGATCAGGTTGGGAAAGCTAAAACTGTGATAGAATTAATTCTGGCCGGGGATCTTAAAGACAAAAAGAAGAGCTTCTATAGGTACATCAATGATAAAAAGACGACTAGGGAAAATTTGAGCCCTCTCCGTAAGGAAACAGGAGAACTGGTTACCTGGGACATAGAGAAGGCTCAGTTAGTCAATATTTTTGCCTCAGTCTTCACCGACAAATGCTCCAGCCACACCACCTGAGTCACAGAAGACAAACTCAGGTAGTGGGAGAATGAAGAACCTCCCATTGTAGGAGAAGATCAAGTTTGAGATCATCAAAGGAACCTAGTCTGTGGGACCTGATGAGATGCACCCACAGGTCCTGAGGGAACTAGCTGATGAAGTAGCTAATCCACTATCCATCACATTTCAGAAGTTGTGGCAGTCCAGTGAAGTTCCCACTGACTGGCAAAGGGGAGACATAGCCCCCATTTTTAAAAGGGAAAAAATAGAAAGACCTGGGGAACTACAGTCCAGTCAGTCTCACCTCTGTCTGGCACAATCATGGAGCAGACCTACCTGGAAAATATGCTAAGGCACATGGAAAATAAGGAGGTCATTTGTGACAGCCTATATGGCTTCACTAAGGGCAAATTGTGTCTGACAAATTTGGTGGCCTTCTGTGGCAGGGTTACAGCATTGATGAATAATGTCAGAGTAACTCTCATCTCCTTGGACTTGTGCAAAGCATTTGGCACTGTCCTGCATGACATCCTTGTCTCTAAACTGGAGAGACATGGATTTGATAGGTGGACCTCTCGCTGGATAATCAATTGCTGGATGGTCAAATTCAAAGTGTTGTGGTCAATGGTTCAATGTCCAAGTGGAGACCAGTGACAAGTGATGTTCCTCGGGGGTCAGTATTGGGACTGGCACTGTTTAACATCTTTGTTGGTGACATGGATAGTGGGACTGAATGCACCCTCAGCATGTTTGCAAGTGACACCAAGCTGTGAGGTGCCTTTGACACGCTGGAGGGAAGGGATATCATCCAGAGGGACCTTGACAAGGCTTGAGAAGAGGGCCTGTGTGAACCTCATGGCGTTCAACAAGGCCAAGTGCAAGGTTCTGCACCTGGGTCAGGGCAATCCAAAGCACAAATACAGGCTGGGCAGAGAATGGATTGAGAGCAACCCCAATGAGAAGGACTTCAAGGGTGATGGTGGAAAAGAAGCTTGACATGAGCTGGCAATGTGCCCTTGCAGTTCAGAAAGCCAACCATATTCTGGGCTGCATGAAAAGAAGTGTGGCCAGTAGATTGAGGGAGGTGACTCTACCTCTCTACTCCACTTTGAGACCCTACCTGGAGTGCTGTGTCCAGCTTTTGGGCCCCTAACATAAGGACATAGAACTACTTCAGCGAGCCCAGAGGAGAGCCATGAAGATGATCAGAGAACCATAACCACTTTGTCCATGAAGACAGGCTGAGAGAGTTGTTGTTCAGCCTGGCAAAAAAAAAGGTTCTAGGGGGACCTTATAGCACCTTCTAGTACCTAAAAGAGGCTTACATGAAAGCTGAAGAGAGACTTTTTACAAGGGCATGTAGCGATAGAGCAAAGCATAATGACTTTAAAATGAAAGAGAGTGGGTTTAGATTAGATATATGAAGAAATTCTTTACTCTGAGGGGCACTGGAACAGGTTGCCCAGAGAAGTTGTGGGTGCCCCATCCCTGGAAGTATTCAAGGCCAGTTTGGATGGAGCTTTGAGCATGCCAGTCTCGTGGAAGGTGTCCCTGCCCATGGCAGGGAGGTTTCTTCCTCCAGGAAGGGATTCCATGGGAGTCCACTGTGACAGTGATGATAGGGTTGTGTGTTTATGGGCAAGAACCGGGGAGAGGGCCAACAGGGCAGATACCATGATGGGAGTCTGTTAGAGACCACCCAACCAGGATGTAGAGGTAGAGAAAATATTCCATATGCAGCTGGGAGAAGTCTCACAATTGCTAGCCCTTGTTCTTGTGGGGAACTTCAACTTACCAATGTCTGCTGGAAATACGACACAGCAGAGAGAAAGTAGTCTAGGAGGTTCCTGGAGTGTGTGAAAGATAACTTCCTGACACAACTAGTGAGGAAGTCAACTAGGGAAGACACTCTGATGGACCTGCTGTTTGTGAACAGAGAAGGACTGGTGGGTGATGTTGGAGGTCATCAAAATGATAATTTTCAGTTCTCAGGGAAGTAAGGAGAGGCACCAGCAGAAATACCACTTTGGACTTCTGAGGGGCAGGCATGGCCAGCTTAGGAGTCTGTTTGACAGAGTCAGGAGGCAGTCCTGAAAGAAAAGGAATCCAGGAAAATCAGACATTCTTCAGGAACGAAATCTTAAAAGCACAGGAGGAGGACATACACGTGCTGAAAGATGAGCCAGCAGGGAAGAAGACTGACCTGGCTCACCAGAGAGCTTTGTCTGGAACTCAGAGAAAAAAGGTGAGTTTATGACCTCTGGAAGAAGGGGTAACAACTCATGAGGTCTTCAAGGATGTTGTGAAGTTATGCAGAGAGAAAAGTGAAACTAGAACTTAATCTGGCTACTGCTGTAAAACATAGCAAGAAATGTTTCTAAAAATACATTAGCAACAAATTGATGGTTAAGGAGACACTCCATCCTTTTTCAGATGTGGGGGGAAACATAGTGTCAAAGATGATAAAAAGGCTGAGTTACTTAAGGTCTTCTTTCCCTCAGTCTTTAACAGTTAACCCAGTTGTTCTCTGAGTACCCAGCCACCCTCTGAGCTGGGAGACTCCACCTTGAGTTCTGTGTTCAGTTCTGGGCCCCTCACTACAGGAAAGACATTGAAGTGCTGGAGCGTGTCCAGAGAAAGGCAACGAAGCTGGTGAAGATTCTAGAGCACAAATCTTATGAGAAACAGCTGAGGAGAAAAAAGGAGGCTCAGGAGAGACCTTATTGTTCAGGTAACAAGCAATAGAACAAGAGGGAACAGCCTCAAGTTGCTACAGGGGCACTTCAGATTGGATATTAGGAAAAATGTCTTCATAGAAGCATGTTGTCAAGCACTGGAACAGTCTGTCCAAGGAAATGATTGAGTCACCATCCTTGGAGATATTTAAAAGATTGTAGATGTGACACTTAAGGACATAGTTTAGTGGAGGACTTGGCAGTGCTGGGTTAATGGTTAGACTCAATAATCTAAGAGGTCTTTTCCAACCTAAAAAAATCTATGATTTGATGAATGAATGGTTAAGAGTCAAGGGGACAGAAACGTTTTAATTTTCATGTTTGAAACAGGAAAAGATTTAAAGTTCTCCATCCCTATCTGAATTACAAAGTTCTGTGATAGTTGACAATCATGTATGAACCTCAGAATGAAAATACATGACAAATTTCAGTTATAAACAATAAACTGAGAAAAAATGATGGGTGGCTCTTATATCAAGATCTAGGATGAAAGAAGTGAACAGGAACAGAGACTAGCTCCTGGCGGTACTGACAATAGCATCCTCTTGACTCATAAATCCTGAAGGTGAGCCTTGTGTTATGTGGTGGGCTTTGTACATGTTCACTCTTCACATGTGTAGAGTCTTACCAGCTGAACTCAAGTTGTGTGTGGAGTTGCTGATCTGGGACTTAGAAAATCACTGGCAACTGATTTGAGATATCCACTCAAAGTGACCAAAGTCTTCTCATGAAGTGCAGGCATTGCTGAATTTTGCTATTCCCCTGGCCAAGGACTTAACAAATTGTCACTTTCTCACTGTGTGGTGAGGATTTTTTGTAAGAAGGGAAGTGCTTTTCTTCATGACGCCAGATATGCAGGTGATGTAGCCAGGACCCTAGAGAACAGCCTGTGCCTAAACCCAGCATTGAGATGCCTAAATTAGAAGCTTAATCACACAGCCTTGCAATTTAATCAGTGTAGAAAGACAGACACCTCCAGAGAACGGTATAAATCTTAGTACAAACGCATCCTAAAAATAGCTGTGAGGAATCCACACATGAGCCTGCTGTATATGAGTGGCTTTTCTGAAGTGGACAAAGGAAATCAAGTGAGGCATTTAAAAACACAAGAAATTACTGCATGTGCTGGGAACAAGGCAATAGTGTATTTAGAACACCCCCCCCCCCCATTTTTATCTCTTAAGTAAATTCGCAGAACCAAAATAATTGGGAAATTTAAATAAAATAATAAATAATAACAACAGTGCAGTGTAATACATTCATATAGAATAAATGCAAAGAAATATGTAGATCAGAACAAAAGAATAATAATTTACTCTGTTTTGAATTTAAGAAATAATGAAGTATGAGAGCTGTACTACAAATGAGTGAACACCAGATAATAACATGGAGATATATAGAGATATATATATATACACCAATGATAAGTTTGTGTGTGGGTATATATATGTGTATAAATTTATAATCAGTTTTTCTTGCTTTCTCACAAGATAACAAAGCAATGAGCTAACTTTGAATACCAAACATGCCTAGAGGAAGGCAGAATATAATTGTACATATTGGAGAACCTTGTAATCTTATAGTCATAATTCAGATACCTCATCCAGAAGAAGTGATTCTTTGCAGAGTTTCAAGATGAGATTTGGATGGATTTTTTTACATAAAGCCCTCAGAATGTAGCACAGTTTTTTTCTATTAAATGTACAAGTATATTTTATGGGATGTAGTGGTGGTTGCAGACAAGCCAAGACACTTAAAAGGGAATGATATAAAGGTGTAAGGAGCCTCAGGATGTCAATGACTTCATGTATACTATTTTTGTGTTCTCGCAACATTTTTATCTCATTTCTAGTCTTGGTTCTTTTGTGTTATGCCAGTTAATAAGCTGCTCTCAATCTATTACCTCTGTTCAACCTTCAAAAGTAATGTTTCAAATTAGGATAGAGAAGCAGGGAAGGTATAAATGTCATCTGGTAGTACAAATCTCCTGCTAATACAGGGAATCTTTCCAACAAAGAGAAGCATGCTAGTTTGATGGTTTTATTCTGAGTGAGATGTCAAGTTTGTGACTGACAATAATATAGGAAGTTTCTTAAGACTTAAATGGGCTTCATAGTATTCAGGAACTTAAGAAAGAGGAAAAAAATTACCATGGCATTAATGATGCATCTGACATTTGTTTATGCATTCCTATGTCCAGTTTGCATGTAGCAAATACTCATTAAATAGCTCTTGGTCTTACTGTCACTATTTAGTCAAAGAGGCAATTTTAATGACATCTACATACGTATCTTACACACTTTTATTGTACATATGGAAATTGTGTAAACTTCTCTTACATGTTTTATAAATCCTTGAAATTTTAACACCTGAAGGAGTTGAATAAAGCTGGCTAGATCTGTTCTATTTATTCTGTGTGTTTGTGTTTTGCTTCTGGACTGCAGCAGGGTTGCAAAAGCTCTTTAAGTCTCAGAATAACCAAGCAAACTTTAGGGAATCAGAAGGAACAGTGCCACCTTGCTTTTCTCCAAAACTAAGATTTTGCAGCTTTTTTTTGTAATACTGGTCTTCAGAATGGAAACTGATACTAACCAGAGCTAAGGAACTGCACTTGGATTTTATTTCTACATCAGGAGGACAAGGGTGAGGCAGAACAAATACCATTGCTCTGGAAAAGCTCTTTCAGGACTTATAAAATGAGCATGGTCTAAAGCCAAGGATCATTCTGGTGAGACCATGGTGGAAGAAATGCAGCTATGATCTGGGGATGTGGTGAACCTGGCCAAGCCCCTGTAAAGCCTTACCCATTGGTGCACAGCCTGGCACCTGGTTTTAACTCAATGTCCCTCCTGTTAAAGGTTCAGCCTGTTGTCAAAGGCATTGACTGTTGTTGTAAGGTTCTTATAAGGAGAACCTGCTCAATGGATTCCTTGCCTGGACACATATGACCCTCAAGGACAAATCAAGGCTTTCCTCCAGCACAGGAAAGGCACAAGGAAAGGAATGAGCAAAGGCAGGGCCAAACTTTTGTGATCTTGAATGGTGTTTCCATTTTCTATTGCCAATCTGTTGGGTAGAGTAATTTTTATCCTCTCTCAGTTGTATCCTTTCAACCAAAGTATCATGATTTATTCAGTATTTCCTTGTCAGGAACCTATTCCAAAGCTCTTAGGAAATCATTTCCTATCTTCCATCATCTCTGTCATCCTTTCCTCTACCCTTTCCCGTTATTTTCAAGATGAAGTGACCAAAACTTTATGCAGTGTTCAGGAGGAATTTACTAGACTTTTTCTTTTCTTCTCAATTATTTCTATAATAATTCCTAATATTCTATTTTTCAAATGCTGCATTGTTTTAGGAACATGTTGCAAATGATTGATGGATTTCTCTGATTAAAAATACTATCTTCTTAGAGTGCATCACGGTATGTTTATAGTTACAGTTGTAGAGAAGCCATTCCAGTCTGTATGATTTTTTGTCAACTCTAACATTCTTGTGTATCCCTGCCAGACTTGATCTTCTTTATTGTTTAAACCAACCTTCTCTACATGGCTTAAGACATGGATTAAAATAGCCGATGTACATTATCTTTGGGCAGATCCATTCATTCTGTAGCAAGGTTGTAGAACACGAATACTTCTCTGGTATCCATATGTAATTCCACAGAAAAAGGAAACTAAATTTTCCAGTCCTTATAAAACTAGTCTAGAGCATCTTAATACACAGAACCAATGTCTAATCTCTCAGACTCTTATTTTCCAATGCAGAAAAAAAAAGGACAAAGTTATTAGACAGGATTTTGCAATAAGTATCCATGTGGGCTAGATTGGATGCTTAGATTTGTGTGCCAAATACAGATCCTGCAATTTAACAGCTCAACTCATTTAAGGGTATTTTAAGTTGTCTCAGTAGCTCTCTAGATGTAATTCATTGTATGTCTGGTGTCTTTATATTTTATTTAGAGAATTTCAGTCTGGATATACATATCTCAGTGGTCTGTAATTTGCAAGTAATTAACATTGTCAAGTGATATGTTCCTTTTTTTTTTTTTTTTTTGAGGAAGGAGTTGTTTTTCTCTTTGTAGAACTTATTTATTGTTTACTTTGTCTTTATCCATAGCTCCTAGTTTGCCTAGTGGCACCACCTCTAAAATAAGAACTGAACTGGGAATTGCTTTGAATGTGGGTTTGTCTCTTGCCTTAGATTTTATGATAAAGTGAAAAAATTTTTAAAGTGGAGTGACGTCTAGGCTATGGAATCAAATGAAGAGCTTTCCAGGGCATCCCTGGAATTCATGTAGGAAGTCAGAGCTCTGCTTTCGGGTTTTCCAGTCTCTAATGTGTCTTTCCTGAACCACTGGAAGCTTTATCTCATTCAACTTCTTACTGTCTGTGAACCACTTGGCTGTATACATTAAGTCCACCTTGCGCTTGTCCTTGTTGAACCTCATGAATTTCACATGAGCCCTCTTCTCTGTCTTGTCCAGATCCCTCTGAATGACATCCCTTCTCTCCAGCATGCTGACTGCACCACACGGCTTTGTATCATCAGCAAACGTCAATCCATCCCACTGTCCATGTCAGAGACAAAGACGTTAAAAATGCCAGTCTCAAAACCACCCCTTGAGAAACTCCGCTTATCACCGGTTTCGACTTGGACATCGAGCCGTTGACTGTGACTCTTGAGAGCTGTGTGAGTGAAACCGTCCACTGAGTGGTCCACCAGTCAAATCCACTTCTCTCCAGTTTAGAGACAAGGAAATCATGTAGGACAGTGCCAAATGGTTTGCACAAGTCCAGGATTATAAAGAATCATATGGAAAAACACTGCGAACATGAATTCAATTCAGTTAAAATTTCATAACCTTTGAAAATTAAAGGCTCAGTTAACACTCTGAAAAATAAAATTGGAGGACCTTCTACTATTTAAACCCTGCTGCTACTCCAAATCTAGGACCATACTGTACAGTGTTTCTGTTTTAAACCCCATTTCCCTGACTCTGTTTTTTTGCTTGTCTGGGGGTTTGAGTATATACATTTATTTCCTTATTATTTTTGCAGTTCTTTGTACTCTAGTGCTAAAAATGGGTTAGATGATAGATAGCAAAACCTAACATATTTTGACCAAGTCTGCTATTAAGATCCACTGTTTCTAGTATCTAGTGGATTTAATTTTTTTTTGCTGCTCAAGGTGCAAATGATATAGAAGCACTCACCATCATTGACTTGACTACAGTGAGGCTGGAAGAGTGAATAAAACACCAGTGAACAGTAAAACACAGTGAAAATAAATTTCACCACTGCAGTATTTCACATGGAATTCATACTATGAGAAGAAATTTCCTTCGTATATAATGGTATTTTCCAGGGATGCAGATCATACTATTTCGGTTTCTTACTTTTCTTGTGCACCCACAAAATATATTATTTGGAGGAAATTATATGGTCTAACAGAATTGGGAAATGAGAGTTATTTTTTAACTAAAAAAAATTATAATATTATTAAAATAGAATTTGTGTTTATGTGCAGATTTTGGCATTGAAAAATAGGATTGGATTTATATCAACGTATGTGCTTTATATTCTCTTGAAAACCTCTTTTGAAAATATGGTATAGTTATATTAATTACTTTTAAAGCAAATTGATGTCTGAAGACATTATCTGTCATAATATTTATAGGCAATACCTATGCCTCTTAAAAAATAGTCCTTATCCTGCAAATACTGAGGCATGCTATTGCAAAGATTTTCTTTCTAGCTTGAAAAAGATGTTTTTATACTATAGCATCTCACAGAAATAATCCTAGATGTGGAAAAAGCAGATGAAAAAAATTTCAAGTAGACAATTTTACGGCATCAGAGAAAACTGGGCATTCAGATGGCCTTGGTGGCTTTGTCCTTTGTGTAAAAGGGTCACAGAAATTTTCACAGAAGTCTCATGAAATATGCCCTGAAGATTTCCTTGATACAAGCCCTAGGGAATACTGGACTGTCATTATTGCAGGTGCATCAGTGAGCAGATACTAATTCTGCAGTTCTGTTCCCCTCCAAATGGGAAGAAGAGCAGAGTATCAGTCTGGCACGTCAGGACAAGTTTTGCAGGCATTTATGTGGCAATAGATGCAGACAGCCATCTGCCATGATGCTTAGGAGGAGTCAGGCACTTAACACCTTGACTTAGAAATAGACATTTAGACATATCGGAAAAGCTCAGTAGGTGCCTATCTCTACACCTTTTAAACCTTTAAAATCCAGCCCTGGGTTGATGTGTTTCCTTCATACCTGTCCAGTGGGGATGATAACACCTCCCCATCTTGGAACAGGGGCTTTAGACTGGCCTTTCCAGTCTTTAAACTGGAGCATGATATCACAATATGATACCAGCCATTACGTATGTCTGACTACAGCAGGTTTTTCTCAAGATCTGTTTCCTTTACTGAGATTTGTGAGCAATCACTGACAATTTAAACTTTTGTGAAGTTTTTCACAATAAAAAATAACATTTTCCTTTGTGTTTTATGTAAAGGTATCCACATCTCTTCTGGCAGCTAAACACAATTCTCCTTATGAAAATCTTCTTTAATGTAGAAACAAGAACTATGCCAGTTTTATGCACCAGAAACATGCACTATTCTTCTTCTCACTAGATGGAGGTCCAGTGCCATGTAAACTGTAGCTTTCTTGATTTTTCCTGTTAGTGGTGAGATTGAAATAATTGCCACAGTGATCTAGGCAAAGCTTTAAAGTGTATCTGTGTTCTCAAAAGAGGACACAGATAAAGGAATGCATATTTATAAGTATCTTAAAGCCTATAATACGCTCTGATAATAAAACATTTAGAAAACAGAATGTAAAAAATGCCATGAAATTGTAAAAATTTAGATGCAGATGTTTAGACGCAATGAAGATTTTATAAAATCCAGTTGTACTGAATGAAACCCTTTTGGCAAAAGCAGAGCTGTTTAATAGGCCTCATCTGCCTGGCTGCTGCTGCATTAATCCTGACAGTAAATTACTGTAACTAAACTGTTTTAATTAGGGAAAGTAAGGGCTGCCATTTATTTTGTTTTTCAGTTTTTTTAGAAATCATTCTGCAGTGCCAGTGCATTTAACTCTCATCAGTTCTGGTACTAGAACTAAAGGAAGTAAGACCCTTCTTGAGTGGTACTTCCCAGTTGCACAAATAAGTCCTATTTAACCTTCTTCAATCCTACTTTCAAGCTTTCCCTTTCACTTACCAGAAAGTCTGCATCCTTTTTGTTCTCTTTAAACCTCTTTAATGTCACGTTAAACTTCTCTGAGAATTATTTCTAGGACAGAAAATATAAAATCAAAACAAAGAATCAAGCAAGTAGGGACTGGGTTGGTATTGGTATGTTACAAGTTTTCAGGCTGATGTGCTGTAAGGGTGGATGGGACAGTGCTTTAAGTGATGGGAGAAAGAGGCCTAATTTATTTCTCTCCTCCAGATGTTTTATGACAGATCAAATCATATTGGCTCAAGCATGCAAATAATTTTAAGGCCTAAAATATCATTTTAGTCTGGTATTTAAGCAGCCAAGTTCAAAACATAAGTCCTGAAAATCAGATCTTTCTTAGCCTTCCAGTGACTGCAAAGTTTTACAAAATTCTTCACAACTACAGCTCTCAGTGTAGGCAGTATCTTCCTGATAAATGCTACATGGAACATGTCCACTTCATGCCCAAACCCAAAAAAATTTCTCAGATTTTAGGTCCTTCAGTATTTTTTTCTAATGCTCCTGCCTATTCTGGACTTGTTAGTTTTTTTGAAAGATACTTAAATCTCATCCATGGAGAGAGTCCTGGCTGTTGTGAATTCCTCACCTGTGGTGGAACTTAGATACATAAACATAAGTGCCAAGTGCCAGTGGAGATGTCCTTGGTTACCAAGTCATCAATGTGGAGCAGACAGAGACAGTACAGTATGTTTGGAGACGTTTGTCTTCCTGGAGTGTCATCTGGAGACAAGACAGGATACCCTAAGGCGTCTAAATGCTCACTGTCTGCCCAAGTATGGGCACTTAAATTGCTCAGCTTTGCAGAATAAAAAAAACCAAGGACCTGATGAAGATTCATGTATTCTGGTTAGACACATGGCATCTGAAAATTTACTGCAACAATGCTAAATGGCTTTTTAGTCATCTCCCTTGGTGGAGGTAACTTTAGGAGGTATCTTGCATGTAAACTGTACTTGCCTCTGCACTTCACAGAGATGAAAATAAATAGCTTGCAGTTTATGAAGTGCTATCTACCAAAGAAATATTGGCTGAGTAACTATTGTCATTAAAATAACTTAGGTAGTTATTTTAGCTCCACATCTCTATCCAGAATGTTTCAGCCCCACCAAGTCCTGTTGGGCTTGCAGCAGACAGTGCTCACTGCAAGTCAGGCTCAAGTTATGAGCTGTGAAAACTTTTTTACTTTAGGAATTAATGAACATTTCATTTTTCTGCATTTGGGATGGGCAAAAACCCATATAATAATAAAACAGAACATGAATGCTTCAACTTATAATCATTTTAGACCCAAATTCCTAAAAAAAAATAAAAATTACTGCTATATAATTTTCGCATTGATCCCTTTGCCAAGTCCCTTCCCCCCATTATTTTTGATATTGGATAATTTTAATCAGCTTTTAAAAAGGGTGGAGTACTCAAAGATGTTTTCCTACTAGTCTAACAGAAACAAATATCAGCATAAAGGAGAAATTTATGACTCCTCTGAGGAAGGCACAGCTCAGTCATTGTATTCCTCTTTCATAGCAACCTCCTGGCTAATAAGGCATGCACATAACAGGTTGGCCTATCCACATGGACTCAGCTCCAGATGAGTCATAGTAACTGATATCTTTTTCCCAGTGCATGTGGATGAGTTGGGGTGAGAAGCAGGACAAGGGTGAGACATAATGAAGATTGATGTTTCCAGGCCTCTTCTGTCTCTCTGTTCATGTATCATTTTCTTTTGTTATTGCTTCAGCAATTATTCTCATGTTTACTCATAAATTTTCTCTCTTGCTAATTATAATGTATTTACTTAGAAGCAGTAAATGTTTTCAATTATTTGATATTTAAGTCTACTCTCAAAAATGCAGATTATGCAGCATCTACTTGATTATGAAAGCAGGCTCATGGATAACTAGCAGAATTATCCTTAGTGCTATGTAAGTTATTTTTACCTGACGTATGTCAGACATATGCCTATAAAAGAGAACACTTCTGAAGTTTTTTAGAAATAGGCAAGGTATATTAGTTTTTATGACCCATTTCCAGTTGCTAAGATTTTTTCACACTTTTCCTGAACCCATTATGTCCTTTTTCCAGATTTATACTTTAACAAATGAATATGAATTATAACGTTGTCTTTATTAAACTAATTAGTCATGCCTTGCCAGCTGTTAACCAAAAATAATATGAATTCATGAAAATCAAGGCCTTCATTGTTTTTGACACTGCTTAACAAATCACTTATTCAAATATGAGAACTACTATTTGGGTTAGCACATTGTTAGGATTAATATTAAAAGAATCACCTTAAACAAAAGTGGAAAAAAAATATGCACAGTGGAGCAAATTCTGATTAATCCAAATATGAGATTAAAGGATCTCCATGAAACATTCTCTATATAAAAAGTTAATAACTGTAACAGATTTTTTTTACACAAGAAGAAGTCATTGCGGAGTACCCATGTGGAACTTACGTCACCATCTTCTGCTGAGATCTGAAGGCCAACACAAAAAAACAAGCACCTAGCTCATATTGCTGGAAAGCAGATGGAATTTCTTTCTGCTTTTTTTTATGGCATAGTTCAAGAGAGTGTTATGAAGCTAGAGAGAATTGCCAGAACAGTGAGTGGTATCCAGTGCTGAAACCCACACAGCAATAATGGAGAAAAGGGAGATAGTTTCCTTCAGACAGAGAGTGCAATATTTTTTGGCATAATCTCTGTCACATAAAGGGGAAATCTAGGGTCTGGTCCCTAGTCCCAGGCAATTTTGGAATCCAGGTATTGGAGTACCCTTTAGCACATTCTTGAACAGACTAAATTCTCTTCGTCCAACATTGTACATTTAGATGTTTAAAAGAATTAAAGAAGAAAAATTGTTATACACTCAAGCAGAATTCCATATCCCGTGCACCTTCAAATGCCTACCAGAGAAATACTAAAGCTGGAAAACCAGAAAAATTAAGTGTTAAGGTCTCCCTCATGTCTCTTACAATTCAACGAGAGTTACAATAAAAAAAAAAAAGAAATAATTAAAAAAATAAGAAGTTACATGATTTACATTCAAAGAATGTTTTCATTATACATTCTGTCATGCTGCTTCCTACTGTTCTTCAGTTCACTTTAGGCCAGAAAGGTTTAATTACCTACGTTGATACAGAAAGGGAGCCAGCCTGTCAATGAATGTGCAAGGTGAATCTCCAGGGAAGGAAATGCAATTATCCTGACTAACATTGTTTTACTTTATTTGTAATAAATACAAGGGCTTATATTGCCAAAGGACTGCATTACAGTTGTGTAAAGATTGAGTATGAATGATAAAAGACATAGCAAATATATCAGGGATATATACTGAGCCTCTGTTTTTCCCCAGTTGCTATAGTAATGTTTAGCACCTTTGTTAGCTATTCCAGCGAGCTCTCTCATGCTATGTCCCTGGGAGATTTTTCAGTTCAGGAAGACTGAGAACAATGAGATTGCCTCGGATCTGGAGACAGACCTCATTAGTTTTGAGGATTAGACACAATACCTTACACTGACACAGGTAATCAGCACACAAGCATGGAGAGGAATCTTAGGATACTTTTAAGGAGGCCACCCAGCCTGGATATTGGATTGCTCTTGGCACTCCAAAGACAAGTAGTTGTAAGGCTGGTTGGTGACTCTTTAGAAACTGCCATCCTAATAATATCTGATCATGGTTAATCCTAGACAAACCAGCTCAAAGCTGGTTTGCCAAAGGGGAGTTGCCTTGATATTCAGAGGACAACAAAAAATGTAAGTACCAAAAGGTTGTCCTTTTGTACCAAATGAAGTCTTTGGACCATTTTTGTTCTGAAAAGTCTAACTTCCAGAGGAATTAAAAAGGAGCACCAGCTCTTTGCAGGTGTTGGTCCTTTCCTTTTTTCTTTTCAATGTGAACTAAACTGTCAGTGTTTCCATGTAGTTGTGGGAGGGATGAGAGAGAAATGGCAAGCAGCACTGCCACTATTCTCCATTTTCCTGCCCAGCTTGTGGTGTAGGTTTTTTCCTTAATAACCAAATTTTTGGTTGATTCAGTGAGAAGATCAGATATTTTATAAAAGATAAGGCATGTTTCAGTTTCTCTGTGCTGTAGAGAAGTGTCCTTCCAACTTGTATGAAACTACTGCAGTCTTTGAAAGCTGAATGCTAACAAAAGCTACAGTACTAACAAAAAAATCATTTAGTTCTTGTTTTTAAATCCTTTTAATCTCAGGACCCAGTTCTTACAATTTTGGACTCTCTAACATTGGCCATACTCTGTAAATTTGTATGTTTTAGAGTTCCTTGGCATTGACAGGAAGATCAGTGAGAAAAAAAGTATTTTGAAACCTTTGCTGTCAGAGTTGGCTGCAGTTCAGGGAAAGGTTGTTCAGGGTACTGCCTGAATCTATTAATTTAGATAGAGCTGCTCAGGTCCACTGCATGGTTTGGTGATGGGACTAAACTGAGCTATCTCAACAGAAATGATTGCAAAAGAGGAGGAAGGGAATTAAGGTGTATCATCTGCCTAAATTTGGTGTCCACCTTCTCCCTTCATTTCAGATGCCTAGCAGTGCAGTCCTCCTAGAGTATATGCATAAGATCCCCAAATTACTGGTGAAATAACTTGGACATTTTCCAGAAGCCAGCTGAGGACCTACAAATAGTACTGGTGATTGCAGCCTTAGGTTGCCAACAAGAATTTGCTGTAAATACTGTAAATTTTAGATCTATTCTAGTGTCTGTTTGTTCCCATAACAAAAATAAAACTAAAGTGCAGGGAAATAGAACTCCACAATCAGACACAGTTACTAAGCATCCAATCCCTCACTGCACTGAACTTGAAAACCAATACACGTTTACAAACTATCTTCCAAAATGTGATTTCTTGTTCCACAGCCTGTTTAAGAAAGAAACCCAGTTTGGCAACTGAATGCTTCCCATGCATTGGAGTTAGCCAACTCTGAAGTTTGCTGACACTCATTTGGAACCCAGTTTGTATATGGCTTGGAGAGCATTGCAAGATGCTGCAGGAGGAATGAGGGGATGGTTAGCTACTGGAAGTTAGAGAAAGCTTAAGAACAGCTGGGACCAATATAGCTGAGGTTGGAGAAAAGTGTAGGAGGAGGGACAGAGAACTTTTGTGGATAATCAGAGCTGTCAAAGGTTTAGATTGAACATATTAGCTTAAAGTATTCAGTGTAGTCTGCTGCATTTAATATAATTGAACTGTATTTGTATTGCTCTTCATTTTGTCTAAATGTTTTAGGAAGCCCATATATTCTGGAAGGGTAGGCATTTGTTCAGTAGANAAGCTACAGAATATCTTGTTTGACTGAAATGAGATTTCATTTTCTACATAGACTTTTCCCTAGAAAAGTGGTGACAGCAAAAGCCTCATTTTGTTGCCCAAACTAATAGTGTTTGGATAGGGTGGAAATGGGTAGGAATGATATTATTCCTCTCCAGAATTAGAATCCAGTTAAAAAACTTGGAAACACTTACAGGAACAAATGTTCTCATATACAAGAGAACATGAAGAATTCTTTTTCTTTTTAGTTCAGTTGTATTTGAGATACATTTTTATTATAGCATTTTGTTGCATCTTTAATTAGGAACTTTAGAATAGAACTCCTTTACTTAAATTAGGAGAAATGTCATTGTAGGTTAAAAGGTACAATTCTCTGAATAAGTGGCTTGAAATGGGTTTTCATTAATTTTAATGTGAACTGAACACCAATTGCCTCTGTGAGTCTTGCCTGAAGCTTGGTTTTTCTTGTCTAACACATTTTGTCCTTCATTATATTAAATTTATTCTACAATTTTCAGACAATAATCACAATTTTTCAATTGTTGTTATTTTCCTATTGTAACCATTATCTGATATCTTGTTTCTTTGTTGTTGTTGTTGTTTCCATGTATGCCAGAAAAGACTAAATTGCATTAGACTTTGAAGGGGGAAAATATAAACCTCAGATTTTATGACAAATATATTATTGCATTGCAACAGTTTTTTTTCTTCACTTCCTCCTCCTTCTTCTTGATGAGAATGCCAGACTTCTAGATGCCAAATAGTGAGATGGTCCTGTCGGCTCTAGAAAAGGCCTTTGCCACTATATTAGAAATAAACTGGCATCTTTCAGCTAGAGCACGTTCAATTGCCTGCCTTAGAGCTTTTCTGCTTTCCTTTCCAGACATCTAGACTATTGTTTTAATGAGAGAGACTTTGGACTTCACTGTCCTAATAAATACAGGATTAACCACAGGAGATTTTTAAAAAAGTGTTTTGGTGATGATGTAGATCCCTTTAGTGAACACTTACATCCACTGAGAATTCATTTTTCTCATCTACTTTTCCACTACATTGCTTTTTCTTGACTAAGTTTAGGTACTTCTTAGTGTTAGTTCCACCATCCACCAGGCCTCAGATGTTTATTTCTCTTCAATTTTACTTGGTATATAGCGATGGCTCCAAGCTGTGTTAAGCAGAATGATCCAACCAGACAATGAGTTTTCTTTCGCTTTAGTAAATACATGGGTTTATTTACTCAATACCATATAAACTGCATCCAAGCAAAACTTAATTAGATGCTCTGCCAGAAAAAAACTATGAGAAGAGAGGACTGGAGAACAGCTGTTTCTGTCAGCTTTTGCAATCCTCAGACACACAAAGGTAAGAGAAGTATGACTGGCTTGTTTCCACCAAGGTTGTAAATAGGTACACAAGCATGCATCTTTCATTCAGGTTATCTAATCTAGTAAAACAGGAGGGAAGACAAGTCCGTTTGGTGGTAAGTCATATCAAAATTCATGTGCTGGGTCTAAATTCCTTGCAATTTTATTATATCAATAGATGAATAGTTTTTTATTGTGTTTGTTGTTTTTTGGTTGGTTGGTTGGGTTTTTTTGTTGTTGTTCATACAGTCCTAAGATGCATTGTATTCGAGGGTACTCAAGTCTTGATACTTCTACTTTACATATTTTACTACATTTCAATCTTGATGACTTTGAAAAAGCTGTTAATGTTGCAAATGTCCCTTTCCTCTTCTCCCCCAACACTTACAATGACAGCTGCTACATATACTTGCTTTTTTCCATGAGTACACATTATTGCTGCCATCCCCTGCGTGGAAAGCTGTCATTTGGTTCTTAGTATGTTGTACCTGATCAGGTTTGTGAACCAGAGGATCACCAGCTGAGAATTATTCCAGAATTAGCATTAAATTTAAGAGACCAGTAAGTGCTGTTCAGCAATGAGAAAACAATTGGTTAAAACTACATAATTTCTGGTGCCATAGACATGACATGACATTACATGACATGACAGTGTAAGTACAGAGTTGACGCTCTGGGCTGGTGCAGAAGATCAGCCTCTGAGACTGCAAAGCAAATGTCTCTTATTGACAGATTGACTATCACTGACATTCCCCCGATGATGGCATCTGAGAATATCCAATATAAACATGCTACAGTGGTCCAAAGTTGTTTACTTTGTAGCTTGTCCCATTCTTCAGTCAATCCTATTGTACTTCCATCTCAGTTTGGTCCTCACAAGCAGCCTCTTGACCAAAGTTTAAGCCTTTGGTAATGAATTGATTTCTCCCGTGTGTTTGTGCAACTGACTCACTCTACAGTGAGGTTTTACATGATTCTGCAGTGTGACAAATATGTTAATGTATGCAGAACAATGCTTCCAGTTCTGGCAGACATTTGCTGTGCTCATGCCATCAATAAAGATGAATTTTTTTTGTGCTATAAAGTACTCCAATATGACTATAATGCTACAGCTCACTGAACTTGCTTTAAATTGACTCTCTGCCTACTGATCAGACTATCAAAGCCCAAAGAACTGTTCCCTTTGCTTTTCTGTAGCAGTAATTTAAGAAGGCAAAACACCATTAAGTTCAATGAGGCGTGATTAACACCCAAACACACGGAAGTGAGAAGCCCATAAAGATGTGATCTTGCACTTAGTTATTATGTCTCACAGGTATTTAGGTGGTTTGGAGAAAATTACTGGGGAGAGAGAAACTGGATATCTTTCAGCTTTTCTGAAAAAACCTCTGTCTGACCACCTATTTAGCAGCCAAATATGTATTCACATATAGTGGCAGAATAACGGTTGATGAGATTTTCTATTTATGGGCATATATGTTTATCATGCCAGGCATAATTTATGTCCTTGCATTTTGCATATTTAAGAGAAAATCAAGTTGACAAAGCCTATGGAAAAAAAAATACTCTATGAAATTGTGTTTCTATGTTGGTAGAATAGCTCTTGAGGAGACAGAATGTTCCCAGAAGATGCTAAAACAAACATGCAAACAGAACTCTAAATTAGGACCAAGGCAAGAGTTCAAGTGCTTTATTTTCTTTCTGAGACAGGCGGCTTAACTGTTTTCTCCAAAGATACGGATCAAATAAATCCAAAAAGTTCCATTGCCTTGCTGAATCACTGTCTGAAAGGTTATTTTAAAGATGTTGGAATACAAGCTTGAGGTCCCACTGAGGGTAAGGTTTTTACTGTATGGAGGAAAGGCAAGGATAACCCTTATATATCAGTAGAAATTAACTAGAAAAGTTTAAACATAGAAGAAAGAAATGTCCATATTGATGGGCTCCAAATGGCATAGCTTCAGCTTTATCAATGATGTTAAGAAATTTTTATTATCAAAGGGTGCAAGTATGGGTTTAGATGATATTGGCTGAGGTAGCCTTGTAGCAGTGGCTCTTGAAAACACAGGAACTCTACATTATCCATATGTAAATATCTATGCATGCAAGTATTTTTGATATGAGAGACTAGATTATGTTCAACACAAAAGCAGTTTTCATGGTTTTGTTTAGCGCTCAGAGTTATGCAAGAATTTTTAATCATGTGAGTTTAAATGTATGTCTGTACTGAATGGCACCTGACAAGCTTCACAAACATCTCTAGGAGCAATATATTTAAAAAAATATGGAAAAGTAATGCATCAGCCTGTGAGGTCTAATACCATCTACAAAAGAGGGTCATAAAACAGCTGCTGGCATGTTCACACTTGCTGTACATGATCAAATGCGTATGTACAGTGATTAATATTGGTCAGAGTCAGGCTGGCTGGCAGCAAACTAAATGCAGCTGGGCTGACCACATAAAAGCCATTTCTCAAAACCTGGGATTTGTGCACAGTTCATTGAGGGCTATGTACTCCTCCTGCCTCTCTCAATGGATTCTCATGAAAGAATCAGCTCAAACTGACCTAATTAAAAGTCAACAGTGGGAGGCTGATGCCTGAGATGTATCTGGAATGAGCTATTGGAGGAAATTATTAATCCTGTCTGTAAGCAGAATGTTTTGTGGCATTCATTGATTTGTCAAAGCTTTCCTATAGCAAGTTGAGTTTGGGACACAGCAGAGGACATAGAAGGAAGGTTGCTGTCTGAGTGGTTATGGTGGCTATGATCAGTGTTTGAGCTTCTACCAGCAAAACCACTGGTGTTTCCAGATCATGGCACAGTCCCTTAGAACAAATCTCTCTACTCCACAGAGGATGCTTTCAGTTTAGCTGTGGTAACCACAAGAAGAAAGATGGACATTCAAATGGGAGGATAATAATAGCTTTAAACCCAAAACCTCAACTGTCATTGCTCTCACACAGAACAACTGCATAAAAACCATTTGTTCTAGTCTGAGACAAATGAAAGGCAAGCTAAACATTTTCTCCCTATTTTGAAATGAAAATAAGTATTACCAGGATATTGCAATTAATTTGATTAATTCTTGTTGTCGCTTGGATTAATACTTTTTAGAGGAAATAATTCTAGTTCTTGTGCTTTCATTTTAGGAACATATAAGTAGCCCTTTTTTTTATTTTTAAGTAAAAGATTTACTAACAAGTTTTGAAGCTTCTCAAGGGTTTGATTAGTGGTGCATGGCCACCATCAGTGCTGTGGCAGCATGTTTGGCTTGGTCTGTCTGACCGAAAGAAGTCAAGTAATTCTTCCATTCCCCTTCACCTTCTATCCTGGTAAATTCTAAATCTACAAATGAAGAAGAAGAGAAGAGCTGTGGACATCTAATTTATCTGATTCTTTTCTGAGTCTCAGTAGCTATTAAGTTTATGGAAACTCTGGCATGAAGCATTCTAAGCTCTGACCACTCTGTCCTGCCAGTTTTAGGTGTCTGAAGTCCTTTGTAGTTGAACTGTTTTACTACTTATGTGGCTATTGTGACTTTTCAGAAAAGAGAACTTCTCTAGTAGTAGTAGGAAAATAAAACAGGTGCCCTTTAATTGGTCTTGAAGTAGCTGATGATGCAGTTCAGCAGCATCCTCTGGCAAGCCATCTGTGGATGTGGGTGTAGTCGAGCGTCACTGACTGCTTCTGTTGGGAGTGGGCTCTGCTCTTCTCTCCTCTCCCACAGCAAACTCTGTTGTTGGGGGACTTAAGTTATTTTTTCCTTTTAGATGGATATGAAGGAGTGTTAGTAGGAAGTAGATATGAATTTTGTGGGTTTTTTTCTTTTCCTTTTGAAAGAATGAGAAAATCACATGAAATTATTATTTGTTATGTACCTGGGAAATGTCTTTTTAAGTTAACCTTTTGGGCTTGGGTTGCAGGTCTCTATCCCATTCTTTTCTCTTAAACATTTTCTTTTATGCTTTCTCCCTTAGATTCTTAATTCCATTAGGTGATATAACCATTTTTTCTTTATGTAGAGGGAAGGAGTTAAAGTTTTTCCATGCTCTTTCAAGTATCTTCCTTTCTAGTGTCTGTTTCAGAAATAAGAATGGGATAGAGACCCATTCATTCCACACTAGCATAGTCTCTCTTTTACTGGGAACCCCAGAACTGGTCACAGGACTCTGGATGCAGTATCACCAGTGCTGAAGAGAGGGCAAACATTGACCTGCTAGCACTAGGCCAAGATGTGCTTGACCTTCTATTGTGCTAGGGTATATTGCTGGTTCATGTTCAGCTTGATGTCCACCAGGACCCTCAGATCTTTTTCTACAAAGCCACAGTCTGGACTCCAGCCTGTACTGGTGCACGTGGCTATTCTGGTCTATTCTGCGTTCCTGCCATTGAATTTCATAAGGTTCCTGTTGGCCCATTTCCCCAGCTCATATAGGCTCTCTGAATGGCAATTCAGCCCTCTAGCATGTGAACTACTACCTACAATTTGATGTGATCCACAGCTTCTTGGGGTACATTCTCTCCTGTTACTTGGGTCATTAGCAAAGTTAAGCAATACCAGTTATAGTGTTTCAAAATGTGTCTACATCATTAAAAGAACTGTATTTTTATGTGTTGCTTTATTCCCACTGTGTTTCTAAAGATTTTGATTTTGTTTATGTTGCTTGCTAAGGTTTTTGTGAAGGTGAGACTTCTGTTTCACCACAGAATAAAGAATTGCAGTTATGTGTCCATTTTCCCCTGCTTCCCAACTGCCCATGACTCTATAAATACATCAATCAATTTATTTAGCTGCTATTCTGTATCTTGAAAATGTGGTTAACATTTTTAAAGCACTGTGAAGTGCTATACTGAAAAACTGCCAAATACCATTAAATAAAGATTTGTGCTTCTGGAATTTAAACATAAAAGCTTAATGTCTTAGATATGAAAAAGGGAAATCACAGTTAAAGAACTGTGTTTATGAACGTAATTCCAATTCTAAATGCATCAATGTCAGAGAAGCCTCCCTCTTCTCTCTTATGATGGTCCTAATAAAGCATTTTCTCTCCTATCCCAAGTGTTAAACTGATTCATGAGCATTTGCTCCTGATGAGCTTGAAAAACAAGCCCAGACCAGCTAGCCAGTACTGACAAGCTGAATGCAGAATTTCCCTTGACACTGATTAGTCCTCGTGACATGGCCACAAGTCTGCAGCTTTTGAGGACAGCCTCAAACTGTACTTTTTCCTTTCCAGGCAGAATACACAACTAGATCTTAGGTTTGCTGACAGACTGTCAGTAAGAGTTCATCCTCAAAGAGGCAATGCAGTTCTTGTCAGTATTAGCAGGACCTTATCTCTGGGCAAAGCTGGAGCTCCTGACTCAGGATAGTTTTATCTTTGATTTTGGCATTAAAGATGGTGAATGTTAGTTACCAAGTGGTATCGATATCTATGATGAACTACTGGCTTGATTGACAATTGATAGGGAAGTGACACATGAACAGACTGACACATGAACAGATTCCTGTAGTGGGAGAGAAAAGTACTGCACTGCAGGTGATGCTTAACCAATTCTAATAGACCATCCTTTCAACAGCTTTCCTTAGAAAGTTTTGCATTTCTACAGGATAATGGCAAATTAGCTGCATTTCTGCTTCTTCATGCTGAAAGTTGAGTTTCCGGTCACTCCAGAGGGCTGAGCGTAAAAGGCGCTTGCTCTGGTTTTTCATTACACTTGTCAGAACTGCCATCTCTCTTTCATGACATGACAAAACAGGCTTTTGAGTTCACTGAAGAATGCACTCTGGAAGGCTTGTTCAGCACCAGTTTGATGTGTAGGACAGCAGGGGGCTGCTGAGCGAGCTTCATGTGACCAGGTCAGGATTGCGTATGCTTGTCTCTGAGCCTTCTCAAGTGGCTGGCACATGCTGTGTGACAGAATACATCTGTCACTGTGGTGGTAAATAATTTATCATAGACTCATTTGAACAGAGTAGAGGATGGATTGCAAAGGTGG
The DNA here is from genome assembly GCF_001604755.1 of Lepidothrix coronata. Lineage (NCBI taxonomy): Eukaryota > Metazoa > Chordata > Aves > Passeriformes > Pipridae > Lepidothrix > Lepidothrix coronata. The sequence continues at coordinate 141,017 of NW_016690250.1, read as the reverse complement.
ATTCAAAGTGGCCTTGCTTAGCTATCCAGCTAACTTTCATGTTTCTCTGCGTGCTGTATAACAACAGAGAAGCTGTGCAAGCTGCTTGCACCCTGATGGGCCATACTTGCATGCAGTGAGGTAAGGCAGGCTTATTGCTATCTGACTGAAGTCTTCCATATGTGAATGAAGAAACCAGTTCTTCCAAATTTTGCAAAATCAACTTTCCTGACTTTTTCCAGGTCACTGAGAACTGAATTTGTAACTGCTAGTGTGGCCACAAGGTAGGATAGCCAAAACCTCTTCAAAATTTTGTCCTATTTGTGTTAGGCAGGACTAAAAAACATTGAAGGATTTGCTTTTCATACACCCACTTGAACAAAGAGAACTCCATTCTTTGTGTATGAAGGCTATGGGACAAGTGAGAAATAAATATGTACACACATTTACCTATTTCTCCGGTTAACAAGATAAGGAAATCTGTGTGGTAACACAAAATGTTTTCATCAAGTGAAAGTAATCTTAGCTAGTGTGGATTAAAATGATAGACTTCTACACACACTCTACTATGGCTTAAATGATGCAAATACTAAGTATGCTGAAAATATACAAATCATTTATAGGGAGAAATATATTTAAATTTGTCAAGGCACTTTGTTGCATTAACTTCTCACCCAGGCAGGGACTGTTGTGACAATACAATAGACTTTGGCTTTTAGTTAGATACTTCCTTTTTATTTTCTTTCTTTTCCTCCAAAGATTACTGATTCATGTGGCAAGTATTCAGATTTGACATCACCTTTCCATGACTAAATTGCTACATCATTTTAAAATAAGAAAGTTCTGCTTTCAATACTGATTGATGCATTACTGTTATTTTCCTATATTTCATTTGCTTCCTTTCACTTTTCTTTTACTATGCTTGTCACTCTTGGAACATGTTCTGCATGTGTAATATTTGATATTCAGAAGAATTACACATATGCTTTTGGTTCAGTACTTAAAAGGATTATTCTTATAAATAAATCTGGAGGTAGCTACAACAGACCTATTTATTTGTTTTCTGTCTCATTTTGTTAGCTATTACTGCATTTACTTTTTCATTAATGCCATTCTTTTGTTGCTTACACCATACCCTTATATTTGGGAAGTTCTCATCCAGCTGGTACTAGTTCTATCCCCTTTAGTACCCATCAGAGATTTTACTAAAAGCAGTCAATTTTATCAAATAATTCAGAAGAGTAAAAATAATCCTTTTTAACTTAGCAATTCCTCTAACTGAGAGGTATTCTTGACAGTTTCCATTCTATATAATTTTAAAATTCCCATCTGGCCACATGGAATGAGAAGCAGAAATCAGACATGTTTAAAAGGTTTCCCAGTTGCCTGATAAAACGTAGGATTTTCCACCTCTAGACTGCCTATAGGAATGTGGTTTAAGAGGAGCTCTCAGGTTGTTTGATCATAGGCAGATCATGACAAACTTCCACCACTGTCAAATGACCCACCACCCCTTGTCTTGTCATCGTCCCAGCCTCTGGAAGTCCAGCAGCATCTCTGCAAACCCATTTCTCCAATGCTGTTCAGGAAGAGAGGCAGTTCCTATCATGGCCAGTATTTGAAGTCATGATATTATTGATAGTATTTCTGAATGAGCTAAATTTCTTACTTCCCATGTTTACTGTTTTGAGGAAATAAAGTTAATTGTTCAGAATACTGCAGCAAGTACTACTGATTAATAACCATAGCTGTGAACCACCATGCTGAAACTGGTTCTATGTTGTTTTTGGAGAGTGTCTCAGCTAAATCCATATCATGATGTCCATAGTCCAGCTTCAAGAGGTGAGAAGCTAAAAATGCCCTCACCCTATTGTATGAGTGTTCACAGAGGTAGTCTTTCTGCTGGAAAACTGCATGCGTGATTCTTGGGGCTGGTTGATACAGTCACATAGAGACTTGTCATCTGCTGAAGCTAGAATTGGATACTCCAGATTTCTTGGAGAGCAACATGATTATGTAAAGTAGAGGTCTTCTTACATGTTTGAACCAATGAATGTTTAATTAGTCTACATAATACAAAATTTTCTTCAGCAAGAAATGTCTTGATTCCAGAATGCACAGATAACCAGTGCTCAGGACAGAACACTTTCTTGAGGAAATTTAAATCCTTAATTAAAATTGGACAAAGAAGAGAGTTTTTCACATTTCTGGTGACCAGGCTCACTGCTAAATACTCACACTTAAAAAAATGGTAATGCACAAATGTCCTGTCAAGATCCTTGAAAAACTTGATAGTCCTTGAATATCTTGGTAGAGTTTTCATGGCTTTGAATCCCAAAGGAAGACATGTGCTGCTTTCCTGTCCTTAATGAATTGGAAATGACTTAGCCTATAACCTTTCCAATTTACTTAATTTTGGATAATTAAGACACTCCACCATGGTTGTTGTAAATTCTGATTTTGATCATGCAGCCACTCTGTGACTCTTAAAAGGAAGCCCATCGTGATTCCTCAGGACAGTGATGTCCTTGTAATCTAGGTAGTACAACACAGATTTTGTAAAACTAGATAAGATGTCTGCAAACAAACATTGGTATTCAGGGTATATTTTTCACCACAACCATTGCAGATGGTAGAGTATTTAGCAGTCTTTTCCATTACACTAACTGTCAGATGGTTATCATGCTTGAAAGAAAAGAATGTGCTGTTCTTGCTGTTCTTGTTTCGGGCAGCAAAAAAGAGATGTAAGACAGTAAGGTGTCTACCAGCTACCTTCCCTTGGTGCAAGTGCTCTGTTTGGTACAGAGTGCAAATCGCAGCTTGCTGAGGACTCCTGCTGTAAGCAGGAGTTAAATGTGAAGGGTAGAACAGGGATATGACCTTGCTTCCCTCCCATGATGAAATAACAGCAGTTGTTTCTGTACCATGAATGCAGCAGACTACCTAAGCCTCTGGGCAAGAGGTAGGAATCCTTTTAAGCCTACATTTCTCTTCAAGAATTCTGGCAGGTCTAAGCTACTCTTCTTTAACTAACAGACTATAATAGCAGCTGAATCTCCACCCTTCACCACTGCTTTTTGTCCCACAGACTGACTTTAATTTTAGTACTGAGAATCAATTAGATGCCCATAAAGAACAGTATCATAGCCTGAGTCTTTCCTCTGTAATTAACAGACATTTATTGTTTCTGATGGGATATCTCCATCTTCCAGACATAGCTCTGTGGAAATCAGAAGACAAGTGGAAAGAGAGGCAGCTGGGTCCAGTGTGCCTCACGTCTCGGTGCCTGACAGCACATCAACAGAAGGAGCAGAGAGCATTAATAAATCCAAAAGATAAATATCACCGCATTTTCAAGGCAATGAACTCATGAGCCTGAATCCAAAGGCATGCCTCTGCCTCAGAAGTGAGGGAAACTTCATTGGGTTCATGTAACTTCAAGGATTTATGAAGTTTTGGGTTGGTGGCAGGTTTGCATTGGAATGGCTGCAGTCCAGGAGGCCAACATGCCGTGCTGTGTAGTGGGGGTTAAGCTACAGCCTGGTGCTGTAGCTAATCCTATGCTCTGTTCTTGGCACAGGCAGATGGTAGAAATGCTCCTAAAGCCCTCTTTTGAAAAGCCGTATGGGCTTTGGTAGGTTACCAAAAATATTAAAAAAAAGTAAAAGTGATTAATCCTGGCAAATTTGGATTAGACTTTTCAGAGCTTCTTTCTGATCCAGATGAAGGTGCACTGAAATTAGAGCTTCCTCTGTGGCATCCTTACCTCTCCTGCATTGCACAAACTTTAAGCAAAATGGCACAAAGTGATTACTTTAATAGGGAACCGTTTCCCACTGTCCATGCAGAGCAGATCATGTTCTCACAATGAACACCAGCCTGCATTTGGGACTCTCAGCTTTCAACACAGACTCCATACTGAAGACTATTCTGAAGACAGAACTGGGAGCTCAGCTCAGAGGCTGACCTTGTCAGATCGGTCTCCAGCAGCCTGCTGTGACAGCGCTTTAGAGGGATCAGTTCTCACAATTATCTAAATTGATTTCTTTAAGGTGGGGACGTATATCCCTTTTACAGCTGAGGAACTGAAACATGTACCCAACCTAAAATGCTTACACGTGATTGTCACTGAGCACATAGTATCTTGACCACATATTTACCCTGTGGGAAATGTGTCTGCAGTTCCTTAAGGCAGAAGAGATGTGATTGGGAAAACTGGATTATTGTAGGGATGGCAGGAGACATCTTCACGAAAGAAATTTTTCCTTTTTGATGTCAATTCCAAAGCCAAAATCAAGCAAAACACCTGAATTTTTCAAAGAAAAAGATTCAAAGTTTTTAAGTGTAGAGAAAATGTTATATTTTTTCCTGTGCTTTGTTTTGTGAAGTGTAAGGTGGTTTTGACTGAAATCTTCCGAGAATAAAAAGAAAAAGGTGAAGAAGAAAGCAGGAACTGGCCTGAGAAAGTCTGGCACAGAGTGCAGCACAAAACATTTAACTTTGACTGTGAAAACATACCTTAAACCAAAGATCTTGGTAACCAATAATAGACATTGCCCCCCAGTCAGTCAGGGTAGATTTACGTTCCAGTGAGTTAAGACTTAAGATTACAACAACAATTTTTTAGCAATTAAAAAAGAATCAAGCTAACAGGGAATAAGATAGCTATTGTGAGAAAGCCAGGAAATTGAAGAGTTAAAGGCTGAAGAATTCTAAATGTTCAAAAACATCGGAATGTGATGTTAGGGTCACCCAAGTTGTTGTTTCTCCAACTTCTCACTTCTCCAAGGCCATATGAGAACAATCTGGCCCTCAAAAGGAAACTTAGTGTCCTGTGTTTGGTCCTTTGTCACAGGCTCACAAACTACATTGCAGGCTACCATTTCTGCTACAGATTTGTTATCAATTTTTTTTCATAATTTGACGTAAATCCTATTCTTCATATTAGTAACCTTTTCTGGCCATCTGCATTCATAGCTATAAATTTCTGCTCAGATTGCTGTCCTTCCAATGAAAATGTTTGACTAAGGGCTTGATTTGCTTTTTGTTATAAGTAAAAAGCTTTTTCTCAAGAAATAAGTAGTCCATTTTTTTCCTTTGGGAAACAAAAATAGCAAAAAATGTAATTTAGCAGAATCTGATAAACTGTTTACATCATTTTGCACTGTATTTTAATCCAGGGAAGATGTGCTTGAATGGAAGATATTTTATTTATTTATTTATTTGATAATTAGTCTAGCAAAAGCTAATCAAAAATCTAAGGTGAAGACAGAGATGGTTAAATGAGGATTTTCATCCAGAAACAATGGCTACCTGAAGTATGTCTTTGCTATAAAAGTACTCTAAGCTGAGCACTGTGGTTCAAACATGAGCATCTATCTGAGGCTGTTTGGATTTTTGTTACTTCCAGCTGAGCCAATCCTCTATTTAGTAAGCCACCCAGGAGATTCCTGAAGTTGGTTCATTATGCCAGACTGAGATCCTTTTAAAGCAGTCTGCTCTCCTGGTCACAAACAGAAATTATGAGAATGTACTTGAGGACAGTTAGGATATGAGGTGTTGGATGCGAGCTAACAAGTGACTTAAGAAAGTGCTGAGATACTGGAGTGAAACATCTGAACACCCAAAAACTTGCTCAGTTATTTCTTTATTTTGCTAGGTAGTCTTCTGCCTGACTCAGTTCCTTAAACATCTGAGGCCATGCTCCTTTCATTGCTCTGTTAAGTGATTTTATCTGAGTATTTTGGTGGTCACATTCATATCTGTGCCCAGGCTACAGACAGGAGCCGCGTGTTTCTTTGTTGTTGTAATGTGATTTGTTCCCAAAGCCTCACATAGACTATGCATGAAAGGGACTCATGGCTCCTGTTTTTCAGACACGTGGTGGTAGTGCAGCTTCTTGTATTCAATAACTTAAAATTCAGTTCATGCTGGAAAACCAGCAGTAAATCAGGTGAGTGCCTACAGTCTTCAATATCTGACTGGAGAGGACAGTAAAAACTGCACAGCAGAGGCACAAGTTAATAAAAACAGGTATTGAATTATTTCCAAGACAGAGATAAGGTTTATTAGCTTGGATATAATGCTGTGAAATGCTTGTTCTTCTGACACTGAATTAGTTTTCACTGAGTAAATTCGGGTTCTTATGGGCATTGTGCAAGTGTATGTGACTGTGCTGTAGGGTTGTTTCTCTCTGGCCTCATCTTCAAGGACCCCCAGTAAGGATTTGAGTGGAAAATGCAGGATGAGCATCTACAAAAATGGACACTATTGGACAAATGTTCTTGCTAAAAAACTAGGAAAAGCTTAATGATTCAGGCCAAAGCTGGTATCTCTAGATGCTCCACTGCAGCTGTGTATTGCCAATTGGATAACATCCCTGTGTTACATCCCTGAGTGCAGCCATGTCTGTCCTCCAAAGCACTTATCTCTGGTATTGAACTACTTGTACCTGGTGCTTCTGAATAACATGACTGTACTTTCAAATATGATGAACTGAAACATTGTGGTTATAGTAGTCTATAACCGTGCTAGGTGTTTTGTACTTTGGTTTAAATTGCCAGGTTTCCCGTGACTCAGTCCATTCAAGTTTTGGCAATTCCAGGTGAACAAACATGCATGCACACACACAGGTCTTCTTTGAGATATTATTAACAAGAATGTAGAGGATTTATTGCAGCATGCCTGCTTGATTGGTAAACAAGTTTGTTCAGGCTGTAGTTTTGAGAACCATCCAACTTTTTTTGTTTACAGAAATGATCTTTCAGCTTCCACTTAGGCAGTAATTTAACATTACTTTCCTTCAGCTATTGATATCTATCATTGTATAAAAATCACTGTGTTTTTACTTGTCTTCCTAAAATACAATACCCTGCTCTACATCCATTCTATATTGAATCAAGTGAGATTCATAAAACCTTTGACCAGGTGCTGACATTGATGGTCAGTTCAGTAGGGTATAAACACATACACATACATACATCCTCCCCCCATCTTGTGATGGGCCTGGCCCATGAAGCATTTGAAACCACAGGTTCAGAAGGCCTTGCAAAACCTTACTACTCCCTTTTTAATGCTCCTCTGATTGCACTGAGCCACTGTTAGCATGAGGAAAACTTGCTGTGTATCCACTGGTAGAGTACACGCATCAGTTGAACTTGCATTTGCTGAGATACTGCAGAAGAGCTACATTGTGGTATGACACCCTCTTCACTGACAGGGCCGGGCTATACCTATCTCTTCCCCAGTCTAGGCTCAGAAGGAGGGACAATGAAGAATGTCTAGGTTTAACCATAGACAGAAACCACGAGTCTGGAGCCTGTGAAGTGTAGAAGTGGTCCCGAGTTACAGAATCATAGAATCATAGAATCAGCTGGGAAGGGACCTCTGAGATCATCAAGTCCAACCCTTGACCCACTACTGCTGTGGTTACTAGACCATGGCACTAGGTTCTGACATTACTGTTGCTCTGTGTTGCCTGTTATAGCATCTACTAATAATTTGCCTGGATTTTAAAAGTAATAGTCCAGGAAAAGGCTGATATCTTGCTCTCACAACATGAACTTGCCTCAGAGTGAAAAATGTGACATTCAGAAACATGGGTAAAGAAGGGTCACTAGACAACAATACCCCAGGGCTTATCTTAATATTTTAAACATGTTATTTCTGGGAGTTCTCTGAGAATTAGGCAGTGGTTGAGGAACTTAAAGTATAGATGGAGGTACTGAGGGAGGTAATAGGGCACCTACCTCACCCTTAGTCCTGAAGGACAGCCTCTCTCCCAGTCTACTGCAATAACTGTGAGTACAGTGGAGATATGACCAGGGTACTAGAGACACCACTACATCTTAGAGAAATTTAGCTTGATTGTAACAAAAGTGATGTGATTATCTTAGAGCTGGGTTGCTACATGTGCAGGGAAGAATTAGATATATTTTAAAATAAAATAATACAATGTTAAAGAGAAACATGACATTAAAAATTGACTTAAAAATAAATCTCTCAAAATTCCACCCTCTGAAATTTATTAAAGAAAATTGAATTACTCTGGAGTCTATATCCTGGTCATCCTGTTGCTAACATCAATTCAATGTTAGCAACAAAGACTGAAGCTAATCATCTGGTTCATTTTGCCCCGTGCTTTTCTGTACTGGGCAGTCATGTTATATATAGCATTTAACACAGATATCAAGCATCACTTTAAAACTGACCACATAGATCTTACCTCTTGGTTCTGGAAAAAGGCTCTCCTGGAGCATTACTGCTTAGCAGCAGCTGTCACCTTCTAATTTCCAGTTTTCAGTCCTGAGGAGTTTACTTGCCTTTGTTCTTGAATCAAATGTATCCTCTTTGCTTATAGTAGCCATGTAATGCCTTCCACAATCTGCAGTCCTCCACAGGGACACACCGTTCCTTCTTGTAGCCCTTCTCTGCACCTATTTCAGTTGGCTTCATCTGCATAAGAGTAGTTGACCCAAATTGTGCAGAGCTGTATTGGGTTTGCATGACCAGGTTTTGGTAGTGAGGAGCTACAGGAGGGCCTTCTGTGAGAGATTGCCAGAAGCTTCCCTTGTCTCCAACACAGCCAATGCCAGACGGCTCCAGGATGGACCCATCATTGGCCACAGCTGAGCCCCTTAGTGACAGTGGTAGTGCCTCTGGGATAATGGATTTAAAAACGAGGGGTTGGGGAGGGTGGGGAACTGCTGTGGAAACAGCAGCCAAAGAGAAGAGTGAGAACATGTGAGAGAAACAGCCCTGCAGACACAAAGGTCAGTGAAAACGGAGCAGGAGAAGATTCTCTAGATGCCAGAGTAGAGATTCCCCTGCAACACATAGAGGTCCATGGTGGAGCTATCTGCCTGCTGCCCCTAGAGAACCTCATGCCAGAGCAGGTGAGTGCCCAAAGGAGACTGTGACCCTGTGCGAAACCTGTGCTGAAGAAGGCTCCTGGCAGGACCCATGGCCCAATAGAGAGAAGAGCCCATGCTGGAGCAGGTTTGCTGACAGGACTTGTGACCCCATACAGGACCACACTGGAGCAATCTGTTCCTGAAGGACAGCACCTCATGGAAGAGACCCCACACTGGAGCAGGGGAAGAGTATGAGAAGTCCTTTCCCTGAGAAGGAAGGAGCAGCAGAGACAACCTGTGATGAACTGACTGCAGTCCCTATTTCCCATCCCCCTGCACCACTGTGGGGCAAGCAGGTAGAGAATTCAGGAGTAAAGTTAAGCCTGGGCTGGGGGGAAGGTGATTTTAAAATTTTGTTTTACTTCTCATTATTCACTCTGATTTGATTGGTAATAAATTATTTTTCCCCAAGTCAAGACTGTTTTCTCTGTCACAGTAAATGCTGAATGATGTCTCTTTCTCCTTATCTAGACCCATGAGCCTTTTGTAATATTTCTTCTCCCCTGTCCAGCTGAGGAGGGGAGTGACAGAGCGACTTTGGCGGGCACCTGATATCCAGCCAGGGTCAGCCCACCACAAGAGTATCACTGTATTTATATTTAGGCATTGGTAGCTGGTGACAGAGACTAAGAAATAGCAATTTGCTATCTAATATAACTTTTATTCAAACTATTTATAGCAATAACATTTATTTCTTACTATTATTCTGAAGTGAAAATGCTCCATTTCAGATTTGACTGTAGTGTATTTACTGCAGAAGAAATAAGTAATTCAGTTGGTATTTCTAAAAATATAATTAGTTGATGAGTCAGAGAAGAATTTCATTTTCATAAATGTTAGGGCTGGAAGACTGGGTTTATCATGATCAGCGTGTCTGACCTGTGACTGCGTCATGTCTTAGGAGTCTGCCTGGTAATTCTTGCGTCAGTTTGTAATTAAGCTGGAATACTGTTCGGACAAGACTGAATAAAGGGCCCAAACCACATTCTTGCAATGTACTGAATGTTATTTCACACAAACAAACAAAAGGTACACCCCACAGACAAGCCTGAATATGGTGATTCATCATTTTAATTAAAAAATTGAGGACTATTAACATTTACTAATAGGCTAATCTCTGATAACTCAGTGCAAATTTTTAGAACATCATACATAACCATGAACCAATAAGTGTGTGTATATGTATATGTATATATCTGTCTATATACATAATGCAATAAAACATATTTCTATTTATGGGAGTCTAAGCCTTACCAAGAACTTGTATTAGCCATGTGAGATTAGTAAATAGAAAAGAAAGCAGCTGGGATAAAATGAAAAGGCATAAACTCATCAAAATCTAGAATGCAATAAAAACCATGGAAGAGGAAACTGAAAACCAAAAATGAACACCACATAGAGCAAAAGATAATATTTTATTGACTGGAAAACAGATTGCTATGTACTTGTTGGTCAGTCGTTATCTGTACTGATCTTATGCCACTGCAGTTCAACCTGGGCTTAGCTATGCACACATATTCTTTTTTTTTGTCTTTTTTTTTCAGTCTCCTATCTAAAGTAATGGCTGTCTTCACTATGAATAAAGGCCACTCAAGTCAGCCAAAAAATTCTATGCACTTAAGGTCAGAGTCTAAAGAAGAGTGACTTAAATACATGCTAGATGAAGACTCAGTGCTGAACAGTGCAGAACCTACTATTCTTAACATCACTGCTCCATTCACAATGGCCCAGTACATGAACCAGGCCACTGTAACATACAGTATGGAAAAAGGAAGAAGATATATGTTTGTAACGCAGCTCTGGATGACCTTTAATAATAGACAATTGAGTGCTGAAGCTTAGCAAGCAGATAGAACCTTCTCGAAGCCAGCTACCTAGAAACCAGGACCTTGTACTGCAAGCAAGAACTGCCTAGCTTGCAATGACAACATTACTAATTCTTGACACACTATTGGCAACTGCATGTGGCACATGGTAACATGAATTGAGTACTGGTTCTGGAGAGCTTATAGCTTGTTGTCCACAAGCAGGCATTTACAAGAAAAAAGATGGACTCTGAATCAAAGACCTAGCAGAATTGAAATGGTAAAGCCATTAACAGGGCTTTGATCGCTGTCAAAGAAGCTTTGAAGGGACAAGGTTAAAGGGACAAATGTGAGTGTGCTCTTGTGTCTGCTAATTAAAATATACACTTTATGCATGTATTTGAAGGTCTAGCGAAGACAATAGAGAAAGAGTCCTACGGTATATTAGCTATGGGAAAATGTACATTAGCACTATTCAATCTTGGGCAATTCTCACCTCTTTTTTCAAAATATTGAAAAACTTATATTGAATAACTTATTTATGTTCTAGAGCAACTATGTCTGAAAAATTAAGCACAGTTACCCAGTTTTGGGAAAGGACCTGTGTTGTAGTGTTTTGAATGCCTGAAGACTATGTTTTTGAGGAGCAATCGCAATCCCAGTAAGAGGAGGAAAGTGACCTTTTTTCCCCTTTATCTAGCCCTGGAAGGAGCATCTCTGACTCAGTGGCCCTCTGTGTGGAAGTATCTCCTCCTCACAGTTTCTGCCTGCTTTGTCAGCATCTTTTTGGCCTAAAGTGTGGACGAATATAATATTTATGAGTTGTTCTCATCGATTTTATGATCCAATAGAAAAATGTACGTGCCTAGCTCTCCATGCCCAAGTCTGCATCCGTAAAACAATGTTAATACCTCATCAATATTCATATACCATACAGACTTTTCACAATCATTGGTTTCATGGGAGATGAAAGGTAAATTTTTAAGCTTCTAACAGCAGAGTGCAGTGTGTTACAAGGAAAACATAATGTAGTTAGATTTAAAATATATGTGAATCTTTTCTGCATAATTTTCTTAACCAGTATAGGGCTGTTTAAATTTTTTTATAAGCAGTTATAGATATGATAGAATTAAACTGCTGAGGGAAAGTTACTTGAATGACTAAATAACTGTTACAACTTTTATGTGGTCTTCTTACAGCAGAGTAATGAACTGTGTTGTTACAGAGTGAGAATAATGCAGCTGTACAGCTTTCCACAGAACTACGAAGCAGAGGCACATTCATGGCAAAGGATGTCATCCTGCCGAGTGAGGAATTCCCTGCTCACCAGTGAGACAGAGCATTTTGCACAGTTAAAGCATTCCCCGTGCCACTGACGCTCTTCAAATGAGATATATTTGGCACTTCCGAGAGCTGAAATAGATTATGAAAAAGATGTGAATCCAGTATTTCTGAACATGGTTCAGAAATGTAACAGATTGCTTTCTGATGTGTGATCAGGTTGTCATGCATACAATGAACAAACAAATGAACAAAAATTCATAGTCTGAAATATTCTTTGTTGACTGAATTGAAAAAAAACCCATAACTTTAAAATTAAATACAGTGAGAAGTATTGTAAGTAAAGCCACAAGTCACTTGCTTGCTTGCTTGCTCATAATGCTTCCATTATGAGCTCTGAACACAATGGTTTTATCAGAATGTTCGCTCAGATTTGCTGATCTTCCCAACAAACTCTCATGAAAATTATTTGCAATATGCTTATACATATAGTTTCTATACAACATTTAATGAAATTTATAATTTCCACCTAAGTTTCTTCAAGATGGAGTCTTTTGGAAATTACCAGATCATGGAATTCCTAACACAAGTATCTGAAATAAAATCTCAAGGTTTGTGGGAATTTGAAAGTTTTTGATTTGTTAGTTGTTGTTGTTTTGTGTTTGTTTGGATTTTTTTTGTAAAACCATGCACATTTGATTGGGTAATCATCATTTTCTTTGTCCACTGACATATGTAGCATGTACCTGTAAGAATCAGGCAGTATTTTTTTCAACAGTTTAGTCCACACATAATAGAATTACAATGCAGAACACCAGTAAATCCTCTCAGAAAACTTCAGCAGTCATAGACTAGTGACATATATGTCTAATTATAAATCATCTAAGTACAAAAGGATGCATGTGATAGAGCTTTGTTGCATTTGGCAAGCTTTCTAATTTGACAGGTGTGCCTTACCAGCAGGCAATTAATCTGTGTTCAGCTTGATCACATTTGCATTTAAAAACAAAACTGAAGAAATTACAGACATGAGGGACTTGTGCGTACTGTCCTGGGAAGAGCAAAAAAAAAGCCTTTTCTTATATTTTTAAGGAGGAATTTTAGTGCAGAATCAAATCAAATGATGGAGGAACTCCTTTCGGCACATAAAACGACTCCTCGGCAGTTAGGGAACATGTGTAATCAGCATGTCCTAGCAAGATATATTACATGTGATATAGAGTGTGTCTCTCTAGTAGTGAACTCCTTCAGTCTTTCATTGTGATGAGACTATTTTTTAATGGTGTTTTCTAAAGTAAAGCTTTTGGAAGAGACTGATGATTCATCACTGTCTAGTCCCCTTTAAAAGATGAGACTCACCTGTAACAGGTTTCTTGCAAGCAGCACACTTCTTAGCATACAATTTGCTGAAACAGTCCACACAGTATGGGTACTCATCTTTGGAAATAAACCTTTGTCCATACAGCTGGGTTTTACACCCAGCACAAACAAAACATTCTTTATGCCAAGGCTGGTCATGGCAGGTCACGCCTCCAGAAGTTATTACCTAATGTATTGACAAAGAAGGATAGAGCAATGAAACAAAGGTGTGAATCAGGAAGGATTGTCCCATCCTTCATAAGTAATTCCACTTGTTTTCTCTCTTCCCATATGCACAAGAGGTGAGACTGTGGTCACATCAACTGTTTTTCATCTGTATTTTCAATTTGACTAACTGCAGTTGAGCTCAATGAGCTAGTGGTTTGTTTTTCAATTTTCTATCACAATATAGCCTCCAAATTTGTAATAATCTATTCTATAAAGATGAGTTGTAAGGTAGTGTTTCTACTGTCAAATCACATGCATGACAGCAAATGAATGAATGAATGAATGAATACAGTTGGAACAGGAGGAGAAAAAGTTGGAGAAACTTAAGTAGAAATAGCGCTATCATCAAATTTCCCTGGGGAATAGAGTTTCAGGGAAATAAAGAATAATACTGCATCATGTCAAACAATAAAAAGACTTAAATAGTTCCTGACCCCTTTAACATTCCAGTTTTGGGCTATTCCAAAGTCACGTTTGCTTTTCCATTAAAATCTAAAAATCACTGGCACAAAATACAAGGTTTCAGTTTGGCAATTAAATCACTTTGGACTCAATTCTCATTTATGGGAACTGATGCAAGTTTAAGAAGTTTCAGCTATTATACAGAGGGACACTTTGCATTCCTAGAATTTTTAAGAAGCAAATCTTGATTATTTCACATTGGTGCTGCTAACCTCAATGCCTCTAATAAACATCAAGCATAATTACTATAATTGCCATGTGATCATTTAATACAAATTAAAGGCTAGATGTAGAGACATGAAAATATATAAAAGTACTTTCAAAAGTTTAACTACGGAAGAAAAAAAAACAAGTTTACAGGTAAACATTAAATAACTGCATAACTTATAAGTTATTTGATGAAGTGAAAAAAAAAATTTGTTTTGCTTCCAGAGTGATAGAGGTACTAAAGAATAAGTTAAATTCTGCCATAAAAACCAGCTTAAAACAGTTCCCCAGAAAACAGTATCACGTTAGAATAGTATGATGAATAATATGATACTTTGAGTTTTTTTCATCAAGTAGAGACAATTTTAAAACGTGACAAATCAAGGGAGGGAAGAACTGATTTATTTGTACTTGGGGGAAAAAAGAAAAACTCATTTGAAATCAAGCTTTCTGGTAGCCACAGGTGTCATGTATTGAAGCAGTGGGACTCCTGACTACTGTTATAACAGTTGAATGTTACTTGAGCTGATAATTGCCTGATACATTTCAAGGAAAAAAAAGACAAGACTGTGGATGCCTTGCTCAGCTTAGGTGACTTGTACATGTGAATATATGCATAAAAATGACGGAAAGAGAGGCAAGTTTGCCAAGGCAAAAGGAAAGAAGGCTTTTACATAACTTTCTGTTTAACCTTTGCTAAAAATCACAATCAGTAACAAAAGAAGCCTAAAGCATTTGTTTTGGTCAATAAGTGTATTTCAAAGATAATCAGTCTTAGATTAATATTAACCAGAGCGGGCAGCTGACACTGTTGCAGTTGGCTTTCAGTGCCCAATGTCAAAAGGAAGACTCTGCTCTTATTCTTAGTTCACCAGATGTTTTATATGACCCAGCCCTTTCCACCATGTCTCATTAGGACAGTTTTTACATTACATGTTTAATTACCTTTTTGCAAGAGTAACAATGGTGAGCAAATTGCTTCTCAAAGCAGGGCACGCAGTAATTCTCATTGTCTTTGGTGATTAATGGTTTTGTTCCCAATGGTTGCTGACAATACCGGCAAACAAAACAGGATTCATGCCAGGAACTCCCCTTAAATTCCATTTTACGGGAACCTGAAAAAACCCAAAGTGAACAATTTCCCCCGATACAGCCTTGTAGTATAAGTTTTAAATGTTGAGAATACTCTTGTTTTCAACCTTCGATCTTAGTAGCAGGTTACCCAAGAAAGCACTTATCTTAAATTTAATAGAGCTTCTAAGAATGTACTTGAAATTTCAAGGACATATTCAGATCCATACAATCACCTGGCAAAAGATGTGCTACAATGCCTAAGCTGTGATTTCGAGTCTGTCCTTATATGAATCTTTTGGGGTTTTTTCTTTGTGATTATGCTTCAGTTACTCAGATTTTCTCTCAAGCCAGCCAACTCAGTGATAATGTTCAGATTCACAGCACTTTTATAAATTAGAAATTAATTTCTTGGATGCTTACTTCATCTATTATTGTCTTGTCTTTTGTCTTCCTTAACTAAGGCTCCTTCAATTATAAATGCATTATTTATCTTAATCAGCTTAAACTGGCAAGTGTTTAAAAGTAAATATTTTTTCTGTGATGCAGTGCATTACACGGCCTCTTCTTATAGCTCATAATTTCATCCTAGATCAACAGTTTTTTTATCATGTTTAACTAGATGCTTTTGATACAGCTCAAGGACAGAAAGTAGTTCAGCTAAATACCTGTCAGAGGAGTTTCAGAGATTTTATCTCTGTGTACAGGTGTCCTGTACACCTTGAGGTAGAAGCGTAAGTCTAAGATACGCACAGACAACTGAGAACGAATTATCCAGTGAATCTCCATCATAACTTCCTTCCCCATAGGTAGCATCAGACTGCTAAGACAGGTGCAAGGTAATTTACCATCTTTTCCACATGAAGAAGAGAATTGCCAGTATAACAGATTAATCCCACATTACCTGTTTCCTGGACTGTGGGGCTAGTGGAGAAACTACTGGTTGTATTCAAACAGAAAAGGTTTATAGCTTCATCCCAGCGATTCCAGTGATCAGAAGGCTAACTTTACTGTCTTTGCCTACTACATCTTTTCAACTCAGAGCTAGTGAGCTGAAGGAAGTTAATGATACAGAGACGGGCTGGTGTTCCCATGCCCCTTCAGTTCTCTGTTTGCACTGTTACCTTCAGGCACTTGCTGCAAGGATTTATACTCCCAGACTCTGGGGCAATACCTGAGACATGAATATACACCAGAAGACAATTATGCAAACCTGAGTAAATTCTGGTACTATTCTCATCACATCTAGCAAGGTGTGCCTATTTGACAACATTTTTGTAAACTATATACCATTTATACAGTATATAGTCTTTAAACTGAACACAACTATATTGCTACAACATTTATTTCCTCTAATACAGCTTTTACCTGTCATGAAGAGGAAATAAACTGTAAAATTACAAATCAGTGTTACAGGTTGAACATGACATCAATAACCTAGTATTTATACTAAGACAACAATTCTGCACAGCCTGGACCTTATTGTTTGGTATTAGATCTACTGAAAGAGAAAATTCCTGTGTCACTGCCAAATTTACTGATATCCTTCACCAAAAATTCCCAAGCTAGTAGTCATGAGTCCATAGCAGATAATTTGCAGCTGGTATTTAGAGTTATATGCAGGATCTGTAAAATGTTTTGACCATTGAGGGTAGTTATCTGTTCTGAAAGTTGAGTACTTGCTTGCCTAAGCAAGCAGCTTCATTTTTCCACATTCAGTGCTATGGCTTCTCCTAGGTGCCTCTGAAGAGGCGTCTTTTGGGCAATCTCTCTGCTGTATGAGCTTTACTGGTGTGGTAGCAATGAAAGGCCTAGAGGATGTCCTGAACAAACATGATCACAAACTGAGAGGCAGTTTAGTGGAAAGCGTAGAATTTTCAAGTTTGCTGATGGCAGGAAGTAAACTTACTGTAAACACAAATGTATTCTTTTTAGCAAAAATGCTGATAATGATTTGAAGGCAGATTGTCATGTTTTGGCAGTTTAAACAAAAATATTTCTGAATGAAAGGAATGGTATAAAGAACATAAGCTCAAGGTCTGGTTAATGTGATAGACAAACATGCAGATGTCCTGTCTCATCAGTCACTCCTGCTCACAATAGCTCAGTTTATCTACCCACTCTCACAGAGGGATATGCTTCCTAAGAACTACAACAGAATCAAGGACATAACATGAACTTGTTTTACCCAGTCTTGAACTCTTGATATTTTTTATAAGGATTCATCAGATCTGTCAGTGCCAGATCAGAGGTATCTGCCTGCCCTCTCCTCACTACCATGAGCGTACTACACAGAAAGGAGGAGTAGTCATCTCAAAGCTGTACTGAAAATCAAGGACCTTGTAGCTTGCTTTTCCAAGAAAGTGCTCAAAATTAAAAATGCAGCTCTATTTTTCACAGGAGGGTCCCTGTTGTCTTACCAGGCATAATAGTCTTCTGGCAGTGGAAACACTTAGATGAATACTCATCAGAGTAGCATTCCGTACACAGCAAGACCTCGTCCTTGGCAGCAAACGGTTTCTCCACCAGCGAGCGACTGCACTTGGCACACTTGAAGCACCTCTCATGCCAGTGGCGGCCTTTGTAGGCCAGATCCTTGGAGAAAGTAAGTTCATGTTAGTGAAAACATTTCTTCACAGTGTTTTTATCCTTCAGCTCCTCACAGAATTAAAATACAAAATGGAGAGCACTGCAGTGGTGACTTGACAAGATGATAGGTGAATCCAGCCAGGGGTGTGCTCAGGAATGATTTAAGTACTCAATGTCACGCTGTTTTGTAGATCTCTTGCAGAGGCCATTAAGAGCTGCTCTAGCAGATACAATGGTCCTTCCTTCCTTATGTAACATCAGAGAGACATTTTTATGGGAAGAATCATTTTATATTTTACAGTTGGCTTTCAAGGGGAAACAAGTTATAAACATTTTTAATATGCACAGACCACCTGACAAGAAGTCCATTCTCTATAGAATTTGAAATGAACCTCATGTATTTTCAATGTTACTTCTTTTTTTCTTCCAGCTGACACTGCATAACACTAAAAGAAAGATCACATTATTGCATTAAAAAAAATAATTAAAATCTCATTGAGAACAAAGTGATTATTAGGAAGATTTAAAAAAATCACTGCTTTTGTTTACACCTGATATAAATCCTCCTGAAAACTGAGTAGAAAAATGTTTATTTAAGGCTCAGCAGGCTTAGGAAATGAAAGAGCTAACAGTGTATGTATGAGACCTTGACTAAGAATTCAAAAAAAGACCAAACAGCATATATAATTTTTCCAAGGTTAAAAAAACAAGGCAAAACCAAACCTCAGCCCTCCTCTCCCAAACATAAACCAGCCTCTTCCAGATCTACTTTATAAGTAAGAAGCACAAAAGGGCACAAATCCAATCTCATTGTTCTCCTTTGTCAAGTCCCCACCTTTTAAAGTGCTAAAAATGAAAGAAATACCATGCTTCATTTCAGGAGGTGCTGAGCACTTAATATTTTAATTTGTTTTAGTTAGACTCTGAACCTTGCTGGAAGAAGGCTGTCAGCCCAGACCAGCCTGAGGCAAAGACTGGGTAGGAAGGAGGGGAAGAAAGCCAAGCTCTAACACCTTGGCAGAGGTGGGACATTAGCTGTAGATTTCTGGGGGCCATTTTTCTAGATTACTCTAACCTGTTGCACTCCTTTCTTGTCTCCCCTGCTTTTTTCTCACATTTTTTCCCTTCCACTCAGTCCAAATACACAACTTTTTGTGTATGATCTTTGATAATAGTAATCCTGTCATTAACTTTCAATTTTAAAAGTGAAATTATTGAGTTGAAAGCATATGTTTCCCAGGTGAACCTGACTGGTGCTACGTGTTCAGTTTTGCTGTTGGAAAAATGCTGATGAGAGTTTGAGGAGTGTCTTAATCCAAGCCAGCATTTTCCTTGCATGATTCCTGTACTCAGACAATGTGCTTTGAAGTGCTTTGGCTGGGGAAACCTACCAAGAGACTTATTTTAGTAACTTTCACCGTTTATTTCAAAAGAATGGAGGCAAAAGGAGCATGGAGAGAAGGTGAACACTGCACACTAAAACTGGGAAGGCAAAGGCTTTTTGCTAGGTTTCATCTGAACTTAAAATTTAAAGTCAAGTATATGTGCTTTAAATTGAAACATGGGGTACTGGAAACCCCTGTCAAAGACCAGAGAGGAATTTGTATTATTAATTAATATTGTAAGGAAAAGGAAAGTTGAAAGGAAAGCCAAGGTCAGAAACATTGCCACTAACATGCCATCTGTGAGATGAGCAAAGTAAGCATGGAATTAAGCAAAAATTAAAAAATACTTCATTTCCAAAACCACATGGAATGATATGTAAATTATAAACATGTTGTCTTTTCAGCTTGGCACCTGCATGTCAAAATCTACAGTAAAAGTAATTTATTCAATATACAAAATATTTTTTCAGTGGACATTTCTCAGAAATTCCAAAGTTTCATTCAACCTGATACATTGAATTACATCAGCACCGTATCATCTCTCCAGTACTGTGCAGCTTCTGCAGCCAGTGTGTGACTGGAGGTGAAGTCTAGTTGTGGTCCACACACACAGCCTTGCTGTATGCTTGAGATATACTTATATATATATATATATATCAGATTTCCTAATCTTTGGTCCCAGAGCTTTCCTATTCTGGGAAAATAGCACTGCTCCTGTCTGCTGTGTGTGGATGTACAGCCACCGTGCTTAGGTCTCCTCAGCAACACAGGGATATGCAAAGTATTGGATATAGAATCTGCCATTAAAGAAATTGGATTTGTGTGTAATTTAACAAAGAAGAAGAATCGAAAGCTAGATGTTTACCTTGGAATTGCACTCAATAGGTTGCTTGCACTCTTCACAGGGGTTGGCATACAGGCTGTCATAACATGCAACACAATAAGCGTTTTCATCTCTCAATGCATATTTCCTTCCACGAAGAGACTGCAGGCAGTAATGGCAGTCTGTGTGACTGCTGGTCATTCTGTTGGGGCTCTCCACGTGATCTGGAAAGATGGACAAATCATGTAATTCAGTGGATGGCCATTTGCTTGGTCAAATAATAAGTAATGCTGCATTACCTGTGAAAGTTAGACAGGCATTTTTTGGTCATTTGCAGTACCCTAGATTTCTTAATGCTGGGTCATTCTATAATAAAATGGTAGCCTTTAACAATGTATTGTATTGTATTACCAACATGATGGGGAACAAGAGGACTGCTTCAGCTTATTCTAGTCGTGCTAACACTATTTCAGGTCAGACACCTGTAAATGAAGCCATCTTCACATTCTCTGTGTACAGCTACTGGTATTATGAGCATTATAAATTGGATTTTAAGACATGGTTTATCCAGAAATCAGGTAATGGACATAGAAGCAATGATCCAAAAATGAAACCAACTGCAGAGTTATAAAAAGGCCAAAGAGAAGGGGCAAGTACTTTATGGTGTTTTCCTGACTTTCTCTTGATATTCCTGTCTTCTGTTCATTCCTTCCTTTTCAAAATATCCCCACATCTACCTAACTGAACAGAAGGAAGACAAGGGACTCCAGGATATATGACTGTTTTTCGCATTATCCCAACTGTGCTGCTAATATTTGGTGGCAATGTAAGGTCACACAAATACCCGTGGACAGCAAAAGAGTAAAATATAAAGAGAAATAAACTAAATCATAAGTCAAACAAAATCATAACTCAGAGAAAATTTCCCTTGTTGTTATTGGAAAAGATTGTTTTTTTCTTACATATTTCTTTATTGCTGGGTTCCATGTTGGCAGTACCAAAATAATGTGAGTTAGTTTATATTTCTGTGCCAAACAAGTGCAGGAAATACCACAAATCTATTGAGAGCCAGTTGTACAAATTTCCCATCCTTCAGTTTTTCAGGCTAAAGAGGCTTGGATAAGTATCCAAACCTCAGCTGCTTATAGATCTGCAATGCTGAATGTTTTAAGGATTGTGGAGATGAAGACTTATTTCAGTCTTCTTGTTGCTGATTGGATCATCAGCACTTTGCTAAAATTGGGTCTTGATTCCTGGAAATGAAGGAAGAAGAAACCAGAAAGTTCACAGTGAAGCAAACCCAAAAACATCTGCTGGACTCGTTGGATTGCACTCTTTGTTAAAATCACTGGATGTAGCTGGTTGCCGGCAGCACCAGCAACCACGAATTTTAGAGGAGTTGAAAACAATTGGGGAAGATCTCCTGAAGTATTTACATATCAGTGACTTCGGGCAGCTGAAATTTTTGCACTTTGAATAACAGTGCTAATTTGTTTATTTTAACCAGATGCAAAGCCTAAGAGTAAGGAAGAGAAGCATGTGGAGGACAAGATTTGAGGGAGTGCTTAGCTATGACAGAGCTTACCCCTAGTCCACTTAAGAGTTATGCCCTCCTACTTTTTACACACTCACTGCCTGGCTTATACCCACAGTTGAATTTTAAAAAGGCATTTTATGGGTTTCTGTTTCATAAAATCTAAATTGAAATGGTTGTTCAAACTGTGAGAAAAGAACAACTACTGCAGGTCTCCACCAGCACCAATGCATAAGGTCAGGCATTGACTGACCTATTCTGGGAGATGTAGTGGTAAAATGGTGGAAAGGGGTAGGGAGGGAGGCTATTATACTTGTTTCAGACCAAAAGTAATGACTTGATTGTTTGGTACAAGCTATGGAAAACTTGTTGCTCCTGTAAATTGAAAATTTTTAACATTTAATTGACTTACTGTATTTTTTATTGCCCTTAATATTTTTGCCAACCAAGATAGGGTATAGTAAGGAAATAATCTGTAACTCAGATGAGTGGGAAACATGCTTGTTTAAAAATATTTCAGATGTGTTTTATGTGATATCCTTGGAATAATAGTATACTAGTGTTTGAATCTGTAATACCTCAGGAACTTCTGAATTTGTAATATAATTACCCTCCTAAAACCCTATATGGATATGGGAGCAAGGTGCTATTACTTCTGTTATACAGATGACAGTGGTTGCTTGAGAATTTTAAAAAAGTACCCCCAAGACCAGAGGCAAAGCCTGAGGATGTCCTTGGGTAAAATGTCCTCTAGTAAAATGTTTGAGTTGCCCAAGGCTTCGCTTCAGAAAAAGTCTTCAAAGTTTGATCATGATGATATAAGATCATGTTTGGGAATGAAGCAGTGACGGTGTGAAAAAGAATGAAGATTTTTGCAAATCTTTTAGCAAAGGTCTAAGTAGCCTTTGAGAAGTGCTTTTACCATTAGTTAATGCAATAAAAAAAGCGAATCTCATCTCTCCCAGCACCACTTAGCCTTGCTCCAATAAACAAGTAATGATACGAGCACCACGTAGTTGAGTAGAATGTTTTTCTTGTGCTTTGATCCTAATCTCTAGAGAAATATGTTTACTTTAAGTTTGCTGGAAGCTAGACTCTGTGTTTTGAAGGTCAGTTAAGAAATCTCTGGAGATCTGATGCTATTCACTCTCATGGAATGAAACGCTGACTCCAGCATTCCAGCTGCTAACTTGTGTCCTAGGCACAAGGAAAGATTGCCGTGTCTTCATTCCTTGGGAAAAGATGATTTTGTTATTTAAATTGGAACAAAGCTAAATACTGTTGATTTTTATGTACCTAGTAGGCATGGATACATGATATCATTTGTAGTGTTAGAATATTCCAAGGAGGCGCAGAGGGATGTTGTCAAGGACATGAGGATATTGTAACTGGGGTCCCTGGGGTCAAATTCAGAGAATGCAGCAGTCTCATGGTACGAATAATAAAACAGATGAAAATAAAACAACAGAGCTGGCTAGTCAGCCTGCTGTTATAGCAGATTAATATAGACTCTAGCTACAACAAATAGAACAGGGACTTTCTGTAGAGTCAAATTATTTCCTATAAAATGCAGAGCACTAGAAGACTTCCAGTGAAGAAAGCCATAAGAAAATGGCTGTGAAGTTATGAATCCTGATAAATACAGAGTCATCAAGAAAAGAATGCTTATTTTATCACTGGAGCTAAAAAGCACAGCCACAATATTAATATATCTCAATAATTTATCTTGATGTTTTCTAGAAATACATGTTGATCCCCCTTATGTTATATAAGTATAAAAAGCCCAGAAACATTAATACTACTTAGATGGGACTTAATAAATACATCTGCTTGCAGATATATACATACAGGTAAAATATTACATCTTTCACTTCATGACAATTCTAATGGATTATTTCCCAAACTAAATATACCTGCCATTGAACTTCACCATCTTTTTATTTAAGAACATATAATAATTGGAATAAGCCTCCTTATTAGAGAGGTAGAAAGAAAGAAAAATGATGGCAAAATAAATCCTTGGAACAAGACTGAAGGATATAAAAAACCCAATTTGATCTATTATGAGGAGGACACTCCTGCGAGCCACCCAAGGTACTTGTTCATTTTCAGGTAAGTACAGGATTTTACCTTCTAACATGACTTTGATTATTTGCATGAACTTGCTAACTTCATTTTTGCACCTTTTTTTTTGTGAGAACTGCTGAACAATTCGTCACATACATTTGCAGACATTAAGGATGCTATAATTTATATGTTTCTAAAATTGGCTAGAGAAGCAGTAGGAACTAGGGGCATATATTACAAATCAAGGCAATTATCTACAGGAAAGCAGAGACACAGATGCTAACTTTGAACAAGCTGTTTTATCTCTGTGGCACAGCATAGGTTCTAGAAGCTTCTGAGTGAGTGCAGCGCTCTCACTGATGACATTCTCCTTGAAGCAGCCAAGATGGATGCCAACCAGGATGCTGCTGTAACAATCTGACTATATTGCTTCAAGGTTCACAAGTGAGACCATTTTGGTTGGCTGTCTAGGGAAAGCAGGTAATTTAGAGGTTGATCTGGTAATTTGTACTGAATTGTACTCTGTTTACACACCCCATGACTACAAGCAAAAAGGACAAGTGTTGTGGCTTAGCTAGGGGATCAAGCATCTCAGGAATTCCATAATTTTCTCCTTAATTGGTATTGCCTTCTGCTTTGTTTACACCATGCAAACTCAAATGTTGGTGTAGTCATCTAAATAATTTCTTTTACTTTTTTCTGATATAATTCTTACCCACATTTTTTGCAGGTTTTCACATAGTGTGGTAAAGCCAGTTTTCTCCTGTGCTCATTATGGAACTCATTCCTTTCTGACTGCTGTCAGATTTATGGAATAAAATGAAGTGATGAAATACTTCAGCTGTGCATTGGTGTACCTTGTAATGTAAAATCCTGTCAGTATTCTCAGTCATACTTCCCATATTAAACCATAAAACAGGCTTAAGGATTGCATCTGGTACAAAAGGGCCATGTGATAAAGTCTATCCAAACTAACTGATGAGTTAGATACTTAGAAGATATTTAGACAGTTTAACATTGATTAGCTTCAACTGCCTGAGTTCCAAAAGCAAAGCAACCATAAGCCCAAGATGTGGATGAGAAGTCATTAGTGAATCCCGGGTACAATATTATAAGAGACAATTTAGAATAATGTTGTTAGTGATGTACCCAGGGGCTGACACTGGGACCAATACTGTTCAACATCTTCATTAATGACTTGGAGATGGGACAGAGTCATGCCACAGAGTCAGGCCACAGCAAACTGGCAGATGACACCAAACTGAGAGGAGTGGCTGATATACCATATGGGTATGCTCTCTTCCAGAGGGACCTTGCCAGGCCAGAGAAGTGGGGTGAGAGGAGTCTCACCTTGCAAGGGGAGCTGCAAGATGATTCTGTGATGGACCACAGAAATGTGTATCACTGCTGAATGACAAAAGAGAGGGGATGAAAAAAACCCCTCAGTATTCCCTAATGGGTGTTTGAGCAGGAGTCAGCTCATTCCCATAACAACAAAACAGATTTTGTGGATGCCTTATTGTGAGTCCCTATCAAAGCTAGATGTGCACATAGTCTAAACACATGAGAAATGCTATTGCTGTCAGCTGAAACAATTACATACTTGAAGCTGAATGCATGCTGAATGCATATGCGCTGCCCATATCCTTGGAGAACAGGTTTTAAAAGGTATACTTAGAGATGAGTCCCCAAAAGCTGTGTCCTTTTAGATGGAAAGGAGTTACCAGCTTGTTTGTGGTATCTGGTTCACCACAGGAAAGATTTTATTATTTTTATTGTTGCAGGGTCATGCATGTCAAAACTCCTTTTCCTCACTAATCATTTTAAATTTTAAGCTGGTATTAATTGTTACAGACCAGTTTACAGAAGAGATGCAAAGGTCTGGATGCCTTCAGTAATCTTGGCTCTGTCAGAAAGAAATGTAGGCAGTACTCTGCTCTTCTGCCCTATATGGAGGAGTAAAAGAGAGCTTGGGATATGGACATCTACACTAAACATAGTCCTCACCAGGACTCAGCAGGGAAACTAGATCTAAAAATTATTTTGTGATGACAAAAACTGTATGAAGGAAAATATCTATCACCGTACATATATATATATAAATTTTTTTTCAGTTCAGCAGTTAAAGCCATCCTAAGGATGGCAAGAAACTCTACAAGAGATGGCTAGGCAACAACCTGCTCATGAGGAAAGTTTCCTAATCCCTTTTAGAGGATTAAATTCATGCTCTGAAACTTGAAACATTTGCAAGCTTACAAAACTAATATAAATAAAAAGTTATTGCACCTGGGTATTTTTGGAGAAAAACAGAGTTTTGCACTAAGCTTAATCTAAAATACTCTACTATTCTTAAATTTTTGCTGAATTTAAATAGAATATATTTGTGAAACACCCCCCCACACACACACACACACTTCATGGAAAATGACAGTTTGTTTCAGAAATGTAGGACTCAGAAAAGTGAAACTTGATTTAACAATATTGATCTAAAATGGATTTTAAATTCTCAACAGAAAAATTTCTAGTAAAATTTTAAATTTCATTTTTTATATAAATTTAAAAATTTTATTTGAAGAAGCAATTTTGAAGCTAATTGTGTTTAATTCTAGGAACAGACATGTTGATTTCATTTTGAGAGAAGAAATTTGGTAACAAAAGGACATTTGTGCTGGGTTATTCTTTCTTAATTAAAATGGTGGGAATGTAGAGAATAACATATTGTACTTATGTGGAAATATTAATGCATTTCCCTTCTATCAATGTACAGGTACTACAAGAGAAAAAGAAACATTAAGTATTTGGAGCTGAACTAGTTAAGATGTGACAAATACAGCTGACAATAATAAATACAACTGACTATGCAGTACAACTTTTTCTAGCTGGGTTATTTAAAACCCTGTGACCTAGTTAGAACTGCTTGAAGAAATAAAATGAGCAAAAAGAAAAAGATCATCATCAGCAGCAATGTTAGCAACAAGCTAAAATTGGAAAGAATTTTCATTACCCTATTTAAAAAAAATATACCTGCTTCCTCCCAGCCCAAACATAAATCCCCCAAGTGATAATAAAGCATCTGCTGCAGTGGCACAGGCTTTTCCTTTTCTCTCACAACTGTGCTATACCAACCTGACCTGGTTTTTTGAGAAAAGAAATAAACCTAACCACAGCATTCTTTTAATAAAAATATGACAACTTATCAAAATGAACCAAAGGTAGTTTTCTGATCTCAGTCCTGTTAAAAGATTGTGGTAAGTGAGGTGGTATTACAGCTTAGGAAATGCAAAGGCTACTATTAATAGTATTGGCATGTAAGATCCCTACTTCAATTATTGTTGTATTTTGATTTGTAGGCCAAATGAATGACCAATTTTGCTGCTTACAGTGCTCCATCAGGCTTGGCTGCTACCTTCTTATCAAGCTTTGCACTGAAAACAGATGATATGGTTCTGTAGACAAGCCCTGGGCTGCTTACTACAGCAACAGAAATCATAGTTTGTGATGCCACTGTTGTACACGGTTTTGCTCTTGGCACTATGATTTTCAGAGTGGATTTATTTCTACGATTATAAATACACACAAACTAAAAGTTGGTTCCAATGTAGGATTACCCATTTCTGATTGAAGGAAAATTAAGACTAAAGTTTGTCTGAACACCCAAGACAGTCAACATTTGATTCAGACAAATAAAAATCATCACTAAAATCTTGGAATGCTGGAGGGAATTTGATAAGAATGAAGAAATTCCTTTCTAACACTGAGGAACATTTTAAGAACAAGTTATTTAACTTAAGGATATTGTGGAACAACAAGACCATTGAAACCAGTAAAGTCTATTCAAGTGATGATGTGAAGAATGTAGCAACCACGTCGAATGGAATTGACTGGTTTCAGTACAGGATGATGCTCAGAGACCATAACTCTGACCTGCTGTGGGGAAAAATGTTGGTCTGAGGAAGAGGAGAGTGGAATACAGCAGCAGAAATTGTATTAAGGAACAAATACAATCCAAGACGTTTTTGCTAATTTCTGTAAAAACTGGTAAATGTGTTCAGTAAAAAGTCTAAGCAAGTGATTAAACAAATTAAGAATTCTGCTACTGTATTTTAAAAAATCCAACTAACCCAAACAGTTTTGAACTTTTAATTTGAAATGTTTCTCAGTGTTCCTCTGTTTTCAAGCACCAAACTAAACAAAGATTGACAATCAGAAGATCAGCATGAAATAGTTTTTTCTCTATACTTTTTTTTTAATGCAAACCAGACCCACAGAATTATAGTTAAGCCACAGTTTTGCATGTTTTAATACAAAAATGAATCATGATATGGCTGAATTTGAAACTTGAAGAGCTCACTTGAGAAAGACTGAGCTCCTGATAAGTACATTTACAGCCTAATACTGTTCTGGGCTTCTGATAAATAGAATTATAACCTAATCCTCTGAAGTATTTTACAGGTTTCCTTTCAAAGGTTTCAGAATGTTTTTCTAACAACAATAAAGCAATCTTAAAACACACTTGTCTACAGAAAAGGTTAATAAACTGACTTCCTCAAGGTCAGAGAGCAAACCTGTAGAGTGGGAACAAAAGAAGCCAGTCAGTTCACCTCTGCCACCAGATGGGTCTGCTCATCAGGCTGTATCCATGGCACTGGTCCGGGGTGGTTAAAAGCACTGTACAAAGGTGGTCAGCTTCTGGTGCCAGAGGTAGAAAGAACTTTCAAAATTAGCTGAGACAATAAAATGTTCCAGTTGTGAACTTTGCAAGTGTCCTTAATGACTCTGAGGTTGTGATTAATATTCTTACACAAAATGTTCTGTCAACAACTACACTACTCTCTGGCACTTGCTCAGTCTTGTTATCCATTCTGCTACCTATGTACAAAGACATTTTACAGGAAGATGAATATTTTTCTGAGCAATAAAGCCTCTAGGTGTGAGGCCAGCAAGTTAGGGCAGTGCGTTCAGATCCATTATCCACAGTATCTTGAGATGTGCAAGAACTTACACATATATATGTCCTTATATATGGATCTAGAACAAATTCAAACTCAAAATCAACCATGGCTGAGAAGAAAACTAACATACTAGTATGGATGAAGTAGAATCAAAGAAAAATCTTAGTCAAAGAAGGGGAAACAAGGGACAATAGCTGACGTATGCTGCACAGCATCAGAGAATGCAGATATTTACGAAAACTAACCTAAACCTTCCTGAGGCTAATGAGCAAGGCATGTTTTGTACTTAAAGGATTTCTCTCCAGAGTGATTTCTAGCAGAAATTAAGTTTAGTCATCATTATGAAGGCAACTGAGGCAACTTAGTTAGCCTTTGCAATAGTCTTGTCCTTCACTGTATCTCTGCTACAGAATTTTATGCCATGGGGTTTTATTAACTCGGGTTTTTTTGAGTAATGTTTACATATTTCCACAAAACTCTCCTTATTTCATCCCACTGAAATTTTACAGGAAAAAACAAGTATGAAAAAAAAGGTTCTCATAAGAGCTGTGTGTGTGCCTTGTTCCCAGAAGAATGAACTCAGCTGCAGGAGCCCAAGTGGAGCATCAGCAGCATTTTGCCACACCAACTTTCAAAATTAGGGCTTTAGAAATTTTAATAGAACAGTTTAACTGGAAATAATTAATTTTATGAGTGCCTTAGAATTAGGCAATAAGATATCATTTTACCCTAAACTGGCAGGGAAGTGTGCAGTAAAACTCAGCTTGGTTTTCTTCCCCAGGTGATCTAAAAGTCTTTACAGTATCTAGATCTCGAGTTGACAGGAGGGCTGTTCGTTCAGACAGGTTCAGAATTTCACCCTCTTATTTTGGGCTTGACATTTGGAAGCATGTTGGTTAAGACTTTTACATTTCTTTCTATCTGTCCATGGTGAGGTAATACTAAAAGTTTTAAACTATTCTTTTGAGAAATAAAACTCAGGTATGGAAAATAAAGCAAGAAAGCTGGGATTGTTGGTATAGAGCCCACAGAACACGTCTTAGCAAGTCAACCAAAAATACATGTTTTGTAAGTTATGATTGCCTGCAAATAACCTCGATACACCATAGGTCTCAGCTGATCAGAAGCTTTTTCAAGCAGCTCTTGATTTCATTATCCTCTAATCCTACAAGTTGGTTAGTAAGTCATCGAACGTTTCTACCAATTAAACACCTTTGAATCAAAGTGACTTTCCTAATAGTGTAATGAAATTACATGGGAAGACCATCAGCAACCTGTTATAATGTTAATATATTAAATCCACTACAGTCTGTTCAGTTGCTCAAGAAATGCCAAGTTGTTACATGAATAAGAAGAAAAATATGAACATAAATAAAACAAAGGCATCTGAAACTTGCTTTCTAAATGTAAGAGATTTTGTGCCCAGCTCCAGATATACAATCATCCTGTTTTTGAAAACAGGGATGGTTAAAGAAATATATTTTGAAGCATTTTTATTATTGAAGTGAAAATTACATTTGATAGTTTTCTCCAAGTTTAATTTTAAATCTCGTTATCAAAAAGACTGCCATTATGAAATCATATAGCAGTACAGTTAATGTACATAGACTGTAATTTAAGGACTATTGCCACTGTTACCCATAATTTTTTAATTCTCTAATAGAGACACATATTTCTAGCACCATTGCAGTAAACAGTGATATATCCTTTCAGTATTACTCTTTCCCTTCAAATTCCAAACATAATTTTGATCATAAAAATATGATAGCTGAAAGCTAAAGTATCTGATGGGGAGAGGACTGGGAGATGATACTTCTTGTTTCCAGCAATATTTTGACTTGTAAAAAAATCAGTTTGGAAACTGGTTTTACTTCCAAAGGCAAAAACCACAAAAAACAAGAACAATCCACATTCAGTGTTAATATTAGTTGCGCTAGAAAGAAGTGACTTAACTTGATAGATATTATCTAGAAATTCTTCTTGCAAAAGCAAATAGCTATGAAAGCTTGAAAGGAGATAAAAATGGGGTTTTAAATGTCACAGGAGACAGCATACGCATTTTTTTGTTGACTTGTTCTTTGGAGTAAACAAAATTCATCCTCATCCCATTACAAAGGAAACCTCAAATAATCTTTCTGTAAATTAGTGAGTGAGCCAATTAATACAACGTAAAGAATTGCATCCAACGGAAAGGCATGGTATTTCTTTTGGTACACACACACACACAAATATTGTTATATGTGTAGGATTCTGCATCTAATTTAATTAGCAGTTTTGTGTGTGAGAAAAAAGTTCCTGCTTACTTGCTCAAAATATTAAATTAGGTACCTTGTATACTACCACGTTTAAAGATTATCAGATAAAGTAATAACAGAAAAGAGTCTCAATACTCACGTTTTGTTTTAAGCTGCTTCTCTTGGTAACTTGTGTAGCAAAATAAAGGAAGAAATAATTACACGCCTTCACAGAAACAAGCATTCATCAAGTCCAAAAGAAACAGAACACTTTGCCAGAGCTATTTGAGGGTCCCATCAGAATTTGGCTGGATGGGGGAAGGCTGAGGGTCAGTTTGTTTCCCTTAGACCTCATGACATGCAAATATCTGGCTGCTTTGCCACTGAATCAAATCATTCTTTGACATACTGTGTTTACAAATTGCAAATACATACCATGTAGGAGGTTCTTAACGGAGCATATTTCTGAGAGTTGTCAAAAGGAAAAATGCATTTCTGTTAAAATATCTACGGAATCAAAACCCCCAGCCCCCAAACTATTCAGTGAAAAGAAAAAAAGAAGGAACATTATTCATCCCCAAATACACTTTGCTTCATGCATAATGAATCCAAAAAGTCTCATGTGGGTTTGTAAATCAGAAAAGTTCCAATTACTAAAGTCTGATTGTTGTGTACAGGAAATGGGTAGGCAAGTAGAAGCCTCCTTTAGTTTGAGAGAAGACATTCAGGGACACAGCAGAACTTCTCTGAGACTACTAAAGCAGTTTCTGGGCTGGATCAATTTGCTGAGGTGCTCATACAGTGATACCACCAGACTGGCAGCAATGGCCTCCTCTAGGCTCCCTCTCAGTTCTGGCCTTTGAATTGCAGTCACCTCCTTTACTTTGTGCTCGGACACAGCAGGGGCCAGCTAACTTTCACAGACAGGATCCCACATGCACAGAGCACACAGAGGTCCTTACACTTGGCATAACACTCCATGCAGACCTTTAATCAAACACAGCTGAAAATAAGAATATATGTGCCCATTTAAAAATGCCAGCTGAAGTTAAGCAGAGCAAAAAAAAGGATGGCTGCTTGTGGTATGAACCACGACTGACCTCCAGGCAGATTTTTCCACAACCAAGAGCCAATAGATCTGAATCACTTAGTCTATAACGTCAAGTGGGTGGGAGCTGCTTTATATCACAGATAGACAAAAGAAGGAAATGTTTAAATGTTGAAATATGTATTACGTTATCTAAGTACTTCAGTAAAATTGCCAAATCTGGACATGTTCTGGATGTTATCTGTGTCTAGGTAGTGTCTTGCAGTTAAGACTGATCCTCTGAATATTTTTGCCAAGAATTGATGATCTCTGCTTGTGTATGACTGCCTTGTTAAACCTCTGCAGACACTTATGTTATCATTACTTAAACTAGATTGAACTCTTTTCTCCTATTTTTATATGTGCTATAAGCTTTATTTATACCAAGCATCTTTTATTTCAAGCCTGTGATTTTTGCAGATTGATGACAGGACAAGTTAGGTGTGAATTTGAGTCCAGAATGAGAATCATGAATAGTTTTCTCTTGCCTTTGCTTCCAGAAAGAGAAAACTGAAAGTACAATTCTTAACCAAGTACCTTTTCTAGTTCATAAAGCAGATCAAGACAAAAGTATTATCCCAGACAGATCTCTTGAAAGAGCTAATGACACTTGTAACACAATATATTCTTTCCATAAAGGATGAGAACTTCAGACACCTCCTCCAGCACATCGCTTTCCTCATGCTTCAAAGACTACCCTCAAATTTGGCTAACAGTAGACAGAGATAATAACTGCATTGATAGAAGACAGGCCCAGAGAATCATTTAAAACAGAATCAGAGTTTTTGCCAACGGTGCAAATTAAGCACAACTGAGGAAGCCAACAAAAGTCTGCTGTTTCTTCAGAGTATCAGTTAGATGTTTCCCGCAGCTCTTGCATCTCTTCCGGAACTTCCTGAAATAGAAAGCAGCTTATTTTGTCTGTTTCCTGACACGACCCATCTTGACCCACCTTGCTCTTCATGTTAAGGATTTGGGAAATTCTTCAAACAAATGATGGTTCTCTTTAAACTACTGAAGTTACTCTTCCCAATTTAGAATATTAACTATTTAAAAAGAAAAATGCAAATAGATGGCATTCCTTAAGAACTCCTAAAGAAAATAATAAAAAAGTAATGAACTTGTTTTCCTGAGAAAATATCTTTGGCATTTACCGAATATGTTCTGTTATTTGGGCTAGTAGAGAATGGACTCTGGTCTCAAAGTACCTATAAAGTACAATTGTTTTCCAAAAAGTTTGAGTGCTTTTTGAGCCTCCAAATCCATGCTACACAAAAGGAAAAATCATTACATGCCTCATTGTTATATTCCTCCCCAAGCATCCACTTTGGGCCTCTGCTGGAGATACAATCCTGGGTTACACTGACTTTCAATATGACCCCCTACAGTCACTCTAGTGTCATCTGCAGGAGTACTAGACTTCCTATTAAATGAGAAAACCCATATCTACCCAGTTTTGTAGAAATTTCCATTTTCTTGGCCTACTGTTACTTAATAGAAAAAAAAAGTTCAAGGAGCAACCACTTCTTGAGTAGCCTTATGACCCTACACAGAGAACAGAACTACTGCAGTTTTATCTGAACAAGCTGCAAGATGGGTTCGTGCAGACAACAAAACTCAGTGACATTATTTAGAAACTTGTGCCAAGTTTTTTTTAGGAAGCTGTGAAACAAGGGAGTTGGAGAGAAGGCTGAAAGTTCTAACAGAGCAACAATTTGCTTATTTCCAGCAGACCTGCAAGTAATCAACTATAAAAGCCCCATTTTGCCACTTAAAAAGAACGGAAGGCGAGGCTGTTGCTGAGAAAGGTGTTACTCTACCTATGGCTAATGCACCCATTCCAATCTGCTGAGAGTAGCAGCATACACGGCTGTGAGATGAATGTTTGTAAGAAATTGTGTATAAACACACATGTGCGTCTTATACACATCGGTTTATGAGTCTAAAAATATAATGGAGATGTTTAAATACCATAGGTGAAGGGCATGAGAGGCTGACACTAAATACTTGAAACCAAAGAAGTGTTAATTTGTATACTTTGTAGTGCCTTTCATTTCCCAGATATTCCAAAGGGCAGTTTTGTTTTGTGAATTGCACCTCTGATTAATAAGACAATATTACTCTTCCTCCTGCATACATTTCTCCTACAGAGAAAAAAACCCCATGAATTAGCAAAATATTCAGGACTTTGTGAACATTCCTTTTCTTTCTCTTTCAAAATACTTTTATATCATAAACTGAAGACTGAATTTCCAAATTTAAGAGACAACAAAAATACCTGTGAAAGTTTTCCAACCTATGTCTCCTTGAATTCTGTTAGTAGCCAGAAGAAATTCTCTAAATTTTAGTGCTTCCCTTGTATCTACTTCAAAGAATCTATTTTTTTTTCTTAATTCTTATAACCTTGGCTACAATATAGCAAGTCAAACTTATGATAAAGTAAATTCTGTAGTAAGTTCATTATTATTCCACCATAAAAATATCAAACAAAAACAGAGGGACACTCAGAATGGGGTGTTAAATCAATTGGTGCATATTACCAATTGCTGTCTGAAAGCTGCAAGTTGCAAGATGATCAATCATTGCTGAAGTCAACAGAATGCTCTTTAAATACTTCATCATTTAATGTTATTAAAATAATTTCAT
Organism: Lepidothrix coronata; assembly: GCF_001604755.1. Taxonomy (NCBI): domain Eukaryota; kingdom Metazoa; phylum Chordata; class Aves; order Passeriformes; family Pipridae; genus Lepidothrix; species Lepidothrix coronata. Next base: position 106,396 of record NW_016690250.1, on the reverse strand, counting down.
AATTGGATACAGAATTTCATATGGCATATTATTTAAAAAATAGTTCAATGAAATATAAAATTGTTTACATTCATTATAGGAACTTAATAATTATTCTGGCTAAATAACAAGAAATCAAACCTATTCCCTGTATGCAAACTATTTCTTAAACGAAGTTAAACAACCTGAATATTTTTCATCTTATACTCCTCCTTGTCTTTTACTGTCAGCTAAGATAACCCCCAGCCAAAGAAAGAGGAAAAACTACCTTTACTTCTGCCTTACAACTGGCAACCTGTTTTGCCTTGCAGTTGGTAAAAGATCAACACTGATATGAACATTGTTAAACATTAACACCTTTTAAATATGTATAAAATTCTATTGTTTACCTTACCAAAATAACCTTAACCTTGGTTACTCTGTTACTGAGCTTTCACACTTGGCCTCTTCAATTGCCATTTGTTGCAATTTCAGGCTTGGGTACATTTATGATTAAGCTCACAGAACACATGAATTGTTGGAAAACAGAAATATTTGAACAGAGTAGGGCTTGCACAGAATTTGCTCTCAGCATCAACTTTGGCAAGAATGGGTGAATGACATTTTTAGTGAAAAGAACTCTTTCTTATTACTCAAGCTTGATTTTATGCAACTCCCTGTAATTACACACATGAAATCAATGGGCATTACTGAAGTCATACAACCTAAGTATTTCCCATTTGAAAATTATCTTCTCTTACAAATAAGGTAGAAGTATATTTGCCATAGAAGAATTATGTCATTAATAGTGGCAGAACTCTATTTTACACATTTTTGCACTTCCTGAAGATATAAAGTACTGCTAATGTAAAATTAAGGCTGGTAAAAAACTTGAGGGAAACACTGTAGCAAATATTTCAGTCTGTGAAGTTTACGTAGAAAGATCACAAACTAAATTCTTTTCAAGAAATTTGGGATAAACAGAACAAGTTCTCTCAGGAGCTGGAAAATGCAAACAAATGCTTCTAACTGCTATGGGAACTAGATAAGCACTCAACAAGCCTTCCAAATGAACATCTAGCATGTACAGTATGGCAGGTGTAACAGTATTTATCTGCTCCCAAAATACCAATGCAAAATCACCTCCTCTGTCTGAATCACAAGTTTTAAATGAACATCTATTTTGGACATTAGCAGAATACAATAATAGCATAAGTGTGCTGATTTTCCTAAGTTTTCAGTACATTTAGAAACTCACATTAGTACTGGCTCACTTTCTTTTAAGTTTAGCAATAAACACTTGCACACAAATGTTTTTACTGTTGCAGTCCAGTGAACAGAAGCCGAAAACACCCACTAATGTATGAGAGTAAAAGTGGCCTTCATTGGTATAGTATTAGGTATCAGTATATGTTTAAAAACTAGTGTTTGAAATTAAGATAGACAGGCCTTATCTCACTACAAATCCAAATCAGAGAAGTGAAACTATTAGCCTGTGTGTGTGTATGGAACAAAATACACTGTTATTTGAAGAATAAACATCTCTTGAGGCCTCATGTGAAGATACCAATTAGAACCCACTAATTTAATACCCAATGTGTCCACAACTGTGCTCTGCCACATCTACATTTAATGTGTGTTAAATGTACACTGTAGTGGTGTATAATAAAAACTGTTTGCCACCATCACCCAGCAACTGTGTTCCCTGGCTGTGATTTGCAATTGTTAGACGCCAAATTTTAAAGTCTGTGAAGCATTTTTTGTTGTTCTTTTCTACAGAATAAAGAAAATAAAATCTGACTATATCATGGAAGTAGATGAACTGAATAATAATTTTATTCCTCTGTTACAGAAAATTTCCTAGGTCTCAGAACAACATCTTTGATAGAGGCAGTGATTTCCTGGAGCTCTTTTCGAATGGTATCTGCTCCTTCCTCCTCTTCCCTGTTATCTGTTGTGTCACTCTCTCCATGTTCAGTTTTCTTAGTCTGACTGATCAATTGTTTCACCACTAATCCCTGGTACTTGACTAACAGAGAATGTTGATCCTGAGGGCAAAAGAAGAGAACAAAACAAAGGGATGTCAATGTTACAGAGCAGGTAGACAGGTCTATAATTAAAGATTAAATTTTTAAAAAAGCATTTCCCCATTCTTGCCCAAAGAGGGTTAGTGATACATATTTTCATCAAGGTATTTGACAACCTAAATTCTGACAGACATTCAAAGAGGCAGAAAAATGAAACTGCGTCCATGCTGCAAAAACAGGACATTTAACAACTGAAGCAGGAAAGCAATGCAGTTAGTAAACATCACCAGTTTTGGCAGCATAAAATACAGAATTTCAGTATTTTTGCTTTGGAAGAAGTGTATCTTTCTTTAAAACTGTATTAGACAATTTTAAAAAGGAACCATGCTATAGCTGAGAAAAAAGAGAGTGTAAAAATGTTCAGTTATAAGAACTGTAACTTCCCCCAATACAGAGCTGCCTCTATGAGTAACAGCAAAGTACTAATAACAGATTGATTTTTAATTTTATTAAAAAATATTGATGACAGATCCATGAAAGGAAAGGTTTGAAATACAGTACAGGTCAGAGGGATTGGACATTCTGTACATAAAGTAATGATCAGATATGAAATGCAATGGTGCCAGGTTTATGCAGCAGAAATAAATAGCGTCAGGCACAACTTTTATGTTCTGTCATAGATAAAAGGTAATTTCCCCTTAAAAAGCTAGAAAAGAATACCTCTGGGATCTTGCCACTTAGGAAATTAATGATCTGTGGTACTGATCTTCCTGGTGCATGAAGCATACAGTGAGTTGAAAACTGAAATAACAGTACTGATGTCAGGTGCAGAACAAGAGCTGGATCTTCTGTGACTTTCAGCTGTTCAATCAAAGCTTGCCTATGTTGAAACAGGACTTGCCTAAGGAACAAGAATGCATTAAACAAAAATATGATTCTATGATTCTATCATATAGTAGTTGATCATAGACTCTAAGCCATATCTAACAACAATTATTTTAATTTTCTCCTCTGATCAACCATTTATTTATGTGACATTCCAGAATAATAATAATCAAAAAGAAGCTAGCACTGGTGTAGCTCAGATTTTTAAAGACCCCTAGAGAATTTATACACTATGTTGTAGCAAGCAGCGAGTCAAGAAAACTAGCTAAATGTGAATGCTCCCCTCCTCCGTTTTCCATGGATTTAGGACTGCTTGACTTAGTATTTTTCCATTAAACAGTTTGGAAAGAAGGACTGCCTCTTTTATATAATCTGTGTGGCTGCTACCAAACTATCTAGCATTTGTGCAGCAGTATAGCTACAATTCATAGAATAAATAAAATTAAGGTACCTTTCCTTCTTTTTGTCTCCTTTTTTCACCATAATACCACAAATATCCACTGCAGAATCAAGGCATGAAAGAAAATCTTCTACACTCTATTAAAAAAATGATATAAATATTTAATCTCTGTCAGCAGATTATAAAAAAGTTTAGGCACTGTTCACAATTAATCACACAAAGAGATGACTGTGAATACACTTGAAATAAACTACAGAAAAAAAAGAAAGCAACAAGTAGAAATTAACTTAATTTAGTAGAAATTAACTTTGTTCACTTTACAATAGTTTACACACTTAAATACTAACCCAAACTGTAATTCATTAGTCTTAAAAATGGATACATGTTCTAGAATTATTTACAGATATATTTTTCCTAAGAAATATATTGTCATCTGTATAAAAGAATTAATAAATAACTCTCCTTTGTACCTACATTGCCATAATCTGAATGTTCGTTTTCTTAAAAAATATCCATTATTTTACAAGTTAAAAAAAAATATGGGAGAACAATCAGGAACTCTGGGAACAAAATACAAGAAATATCAACCACTTAACACAGGATAGTCTCTCTCAGTTCTGACTTTTCTCAGCTGCCCATAAAAGATGGTACATATAGGATTCCATCTGGCAGCAAAGAGCTAGGTGACCATCAGTATCAAAACGTAAGATCACCTTTTCACTTCTGAAAATTCAACACACTCTCACCACCTTACACAAATTCAAAAGATTATTTTGCCTTTATTCTTCACAGCAGCAGGGCTTGTGTACTACACTATGTATGTCAGCTATTTGTTAGAACTGTATCAGCAGAACAGAAAATCTGAACTTTACCTTGCCATTCAGAGAAGCATGCAGTTTAGTTAAAGGACCTTTGGTGTCTTCTGGCAGTTTACCTAAAATCTTGGTCCTGCCCTGTATGGGACCAGAATGGAAATAATCTGTAATATTAATTATAATTTTAGGTGTAGGCATATCTAAACAGAAGCAATTAAATACCAAATGAACATCACTGATCTACTTGAGACTGTTAAAATGCAACTGTTATCTGTGTACCTCACTTGTGATTGTAGAGTAGTTTTCTGTTGTCATCATTGAATCAGATGCTAAGAAGTTGAAAATAAGATTTGTAATGTCTGTACACACAGTCTTCAACAAGTGTTTGGCAAGGTTAGTCTGAGTCTCATCTGTTAAAAGAAATAAGTGATTAAATTCACTTAGTATAGTTGTCTGATTCCTATGACATTATCACAGCACTTCCTAAAACATGGAATCGACCATGAGCAGTATGAGAAAGCTATCTGGATACATGAAGCTAACATCCCTCATTTGTTGGTTCTAAAGGAACATTCTTCAGTAAAAAACGTGAGCTTTCAGGTCTGTAAGAACATTGTAATGCATTGTTAGTATTTCAAAGGTGTACCTGTATAAGCAGTAAACTAGTCCTTCTATAATCCTCCTAAACCAGTAATGAACAACCAGTGTTATCCATCAAGTAATAAGTTTGTAAAGGAAAATTTCTGCAGGATAAGCAGTCAAACAAAAGAGCAGACTTTAAGACTGAAATAGTAGAATTTAAAAAAAAAACAGGCTATAGAATACATGTCCAAGAACAAAGGTTCATGAGAAATAATTCCATGTATTCCAAAGCATAGGAATATCAGGATTTTTTTGCTAGTGTTTCCTTTTCTTAGAAGTTTTCCACTAGGAAAATTCTAGAAGAAAGCTGAATACAGCAGAGAATCTTGGAAATGTCTACAATATTTTCCTAATGCTAACTTTTCTGTCATTTGAATCTACAACTTTTTGACAGACTATCTTCAAGGAGCAGCTACTTCCAGTATCAAACTAAGAGGTTTAAACAGCAGCTTTTCAGAATCAAGTAGTATTCAATTCTTTCAATAGTGGCACAGGTGACAGAATAAAGTGAGCTTACTAAATTTTTTTTTCCCTAGACAATAAAAACTTGGAAGGAATGCAAACACTTGGGAAGGAAGGACAAGAACACACAATTATCTTGACATAAGATATAACAGAATATGGATATGAAATAAAGAGAATGTATTACTATAAGTGTGCAGAGGGATGCACTTCAGCATAAGGGGAGCGTTTGGCAGAGTAAACACATCTCAAGTTCTTTCTTTTTAGATTTTCCTTTTTAAACTGTTGCTCCACTTTGACCTTGAATGTAGATTCTGAAATAATTTTAACAATTTTTACCTGTGAAATGCTTTGTTCCTTTTTCAAATAACCGAATGTTGTTGTACAAGTTTGAGAATTCCTCCTGCAAGTCCTTCATAGTCTGTTTTCTGTTAGCTCCAGAGGAAGATGTTGAAGACGTAAAAACAGAACGCACAACTTCCTGATAAGTTTTTGTTAAAGGTCTTAGAAAGGGAAAGAAGAAAACATTAAGCAAAAAGTAAAACTGCAGGTTTTCTCAAATATATCAGCAATAGAGAAAACTATTTCATTACATAGTAAAAAGGAATGAGGTATGAATGTCACACATGCGATAAATAAAAAGCAAATAATAGAAATCAGGAAAAAACACCAGGAAATTAAAATGTACTTTTGCAATTGCAAATGTACTACTCTTACAGTATCCATGGTGCGTAAATGCTTGCCATGGTTTTAACTTATAAAAAACTCCTAAACGGAAACAAGGTGAAAGATAGAAGGATTTCCAGAAGCAACACTATTCACAAACTTTCAGGGGTCTGTGGACAGATTTCAGGTCCTTCTAAAGATGCAGTTACTATTACTATTGCACTCCAAGTTTATTCAAGCCTGGCTGTTACAGTCTTACTATGTGCCTTTTGCTCTAAACACACATATTCACATCTTGTATGAAACATCTTTTAAAAAATGCATGGATTATCTTTGCAAAGATCAGTTTGATGACGCAGGTACTACCCAGTTCACATGGGTAGCACTGAAGTCACAGAAGGCAGGAAACATGGACATATACCAAAGGCTGTACAGAAGATGGGACTAGTGAAATCCCAACATGTGTAAGGGGGTGGAAACACACTCATGGAGCTGAAAATAAGCTTGCTGGCAAAGCATACAGAACGACATACTGCTAAGCAGAAACATTATTTCTCATTATTGTGTCAGCACAGCTTTCTAACACCTAAGGAGTATGTAACATGAAGCTGTATAGAAAAAGAATATTATGATTCACTTCTATCAACAAATCACTTTTTTCTAAGCAAGAAAACAGACTGAAGATTCATCCGAAGTGAATTAACAATTTTGTAACTCCAGGTGAATTACAGAAATTACCTTCTTAGGTGTTCAGCAATTTCCGTAATAAGCTCTTCAGGGCAATCCTGCAGGCGGGTCTTTAAGACATCCTCAATTTCCTCTTGAGACATGAAAGGGAACTCTGGCTGCTTATTCCTACCTGTAGTTGCCATGAACAACATTCAATGAGAAAACATTCCATTTAGTATTGCTGCAACTACTCTGGCATGAGACACTGAAAATCCAAACACCCACAGAAGAAATGCATTATCAACAGTGGAAAAAAAGGGATGACTGTACATGACAGTTAAATTTTACACATCTGAAAAACTAACAAAATTTCTCTTTCCATTACTTAGAAGCTTCTGAAGTAGTGTACAAGGACAGGTATTTTTGACAAGACATTTCAGACTGTAAGTTTAGAAACCATAATCTCTCCAAGACCAGATAGATTTTAAAGTGCCAAAACTGAATAGTGTTCCTATTTGAAGGATTTCACAAGCTTTTTGTTTTTTTAAACTCCATTTAGTAACGTACACAATCCTGTAACACAGTATCCTAAACTTGAGGTTACAGTATAAAATTTCAGACGTGACAAAACAATAATATTAAACCAGAAGAGATGTTCCAGTAATAAAACCCACTTACATGCTGCTTGTAAATGCATACAAATTAGTGCAGCTGTGTTTTGATTTTGCACAAAACATGAAGTTTGCCTGCATGCTGCAGAATTTAGTTTTTACATGTAAGAATGAGATAAGGGTGATGACATAGAACCATAAAAGGACAGGCATTCCATGTTCAAGTTGTGGCTTAAAACAGGTTTATTCTGCACATAAAGTAACTGCATGTACGGAGATCAGTGATGCTCCTTGTTGTACCACAGTAGCAATAAGCATACAAAGTTATATAAACAAGTGAAAAAGGAGCTTAAATCAGGTTTTGAAAGGGCCTTATTTACATTTGAATGGTTTCATCTGAATTTATCTTGAGATTGTGATTCAATCTATATATTACTATACAATTACAGGAAGCAACAGTGGTAACACATGAAAGGCTACACCAAAAAAAAAGTGATTTAACATTGTTTTACTCAGTAATTGAGAAGTCCTGAAAAATAACTTCATTTATATATAAATTACAGCAATCAGTGGGAGTAATATCAAACAAAATTAATATGCTGTACTTCATAACTTCAAATATCATGTTTAAAAGTATTTTTCAGTCAGTATTGAAAGTCTAGGTACTATATATAAAATAGAAGCACACATTTCTAGTGCTCCATTGAATAAAAGAAAGAACACCACTGTTTCATTTGCAACCACTGTTTGCTCTAACAATGCTGGCTTTTACTTCTTAGGAAGTCATCCATGCTCCTTCTCCTAACTGAGAAGGCAGAGAAATGGGTGCCAATAGAGAGTGATTCAAATTCCTTTAAAAAGTCAGCAGTTATAAAGGTAGCTAGCTCAGATGTAAAAGTCTCAGCTAAACAATATGAATATTTTTAAAAATATTAAAACTTAGTTTTGACTTTATATTTTATCCCTATGGAGGAAAACTGTTTGATTGCTATGATTTGTTAATTTAAGCCATTCATTTACCATACACAGCTGTTACAAAATCAAGTATAACTTTCATCCCAAAATCTAAGGCATTTCCTACTTAAAATAAATAAATAAATAAATATAAAATGGTCTAATTTACTTTACTTAAATTTCTTTTTTAAGGACTAAGCTATACTTTTCAGTGAACATGGTATGCCCATTTCATTTAAACAGCAACATCATACATCCACTGATACAATTCTAACTAAATGGTATTCTCATCTTCTTTGACATTTTACCTGACCTTACCTACACAGTAGGAGAAGAACAGACACGAGGAAAAGCAAGTGATAAAAATGCGTTGAATAGACATGAATAGACAGTACCTAAAATAAAACTACAAACCTGTGACAGTCCCCTGTGACTCTTCATCGCTGTCAGCATCCTTTCTTCCTTTCTTCTTGGTTTTCTTAATCTTGATCTCTCTGGCATTGCCACCACCTCCTGCTCTCACGCTTCCACTGCCCTCTGGTGGGGAATTACTTGCTCAGTACACAGGAAAGTGGTAGCGCTTAAAACTTTTACAATAGTATCATAACTATCTGTGTTATTTGTTAATGCCGAATAAAAAGTCACAACCTGATTCTCAACACAACCTAGAACACATATTCCAGAACATCAGGACTATTAGTTTCATCCTTAAGAAAACAAAGTAACTGAGTCGAAGCTTTGTTTAAGCCAATGTCATTAATAAACACAAATACTAATCATATCAAATGTGCACATATGATTAAAAAGAAAAAAAAGAGCAATATCTTTCCTCCAGCTGAAAACAGATGAAATACCAGTGTCCATAATGCAATGGGAGATTTTCTGTTGGCTGAAAATAGCACCTTAGTAAGCACTTAGCATCTTTATCCAGTGATACTGAATAACTGAGCTTTTCAAAAATATTTCAGATAATGTAACTTTGTTAATTTTCAGAGGAAGAATCCTACATGAATAGCAGTTATCCAAAATATTCCTGGAAGCACACATTCAATTAACTAGAGCACTCAATCTTTTTTGACTTTTCCTAGATGACTATAAAGCAGTGAGATGTTCCAGTTCTGCCACATGTAACGAATTACTTTGTTCGGAGGTTCTGTAATCAATGTATTCAACTGCAGACAGAATTTCAATTTGTTATACAGTCCCTCTCCACAAAGTAAGCTGTTCTGCTGTTTGTTCCCCTTTTCATAGCTTGTTGTTATTTTTTCACTTGACAGAAATTTAAACTCCAGAATAACTGTTCTATACACGTCCTATGCCTTAAGAAAGTAGGTATTTTTTCCATTTAAATATATGGTCCAAGATTCCAAGTAACTGCATTATGTAACTACTATTATTTAAGACAAGATGCTACTACTTATAAAGCTAACTGCATCTGTTACATGTTATACATGGATTTTTAAGCATCATTTTGCAGGAACAACAAAAAAAATAATTAGTGCTTTTCACAAGCTTATTTGAAATATAATTGCATTACAGCCATTACATTACATAAACTGTTATGTTGGGTTTTTTTAGGAAATACACCTAAGAGTCCATAAAAAAAACATTCAGGGTAGTGCTTGCTGATGGTGCAGCATTTGTTACCTGTGGATATGAATTTATCTAGTAACCTAGTACAGGCTCAGTAGAGTCTCACTCCTCAGAGTGCTGAAAACTGAAGCCATTGTTATGACAGATCAATTAAGTTTCAAGCTTCTCTGCCTAAGGTATGGCCTAGAAAAATCTATCTCTTGTTAAGATAGAATATACTGTTTTACTTTGCAGATGAGTATATTCAATTAAGTTAAATGCATCAGTGCTCTAATTCTCTTACTTGCATCAGCACATAACACTCTGCATGTGAGTTCAATATAGATTGCTCAACTGTGTTGTAGCAACACAAGAGCCACATACAGTTTTTGGCACTGAAAGTACAGTCTCCAATCTGAATAACATTTTAAAAACCAGAAAGATTTCAATGGGTTAAATCCAGACATTTTTTCTTCTTAGATTAAAATCCATCCAAACAGCCAGCACACAAATGGAGTAAGGTTTGGGATTAATTTAATCCAGGATATACCTCAAAGTAAACTGTCTTAATCCCCAAGTAACTGTTACATGAGCAAACAACAGAAAATTCTCTGGCATGGGTTTCTCAGAAAAGATGTCAAATATTCTCCAAAAAACCACCAAGAAACTTATTCTCAATTTATACGAAGTTATTTTAGAATTAATATCTCAAGCCTGGTAAGAAATATTTTAATTTTCCTGGATTCCTGAAAAGTGGAGACTAAAAGTGTATCTGCACTGTGTAATAAAAAATGGTATAGGTCCCTGAGCTAATACTGGTTTTGCTCAGATTTATGTGGCCATACTGTATACAATGGATTCCTTGCTTTTAAAGCCAGCTGTCTTGTGTTGGACTCACTCAAGAGACCTTTATGGTAGTTCCTCTGCACTTCTAAATCAGAAATTAGTTCTCATAGACATAGCTCAGATATATCTACATCCACAGTATAATGATAAGTGGTTGGGTTATTTCCCAAATATCTTCAGCAATGGACTGGAGAGTACAAAACACACAAACTTTATATTTAAGTATTTCCAAGGAAAAACAAGCCTTTTTTTTTTTTTGGCTTTAGCTAATATTGATGGTTTTTTACCTGTTGCTTTCTTTCTTCTTTCATCCTTTTTGTCTTTTCTATTAGCATACGAATTCTCTAAACCGGAAGCCTGTTTTAAATCTTCTTCAGTGATTAAATTAACAGGGTTGTTTTTCATTTCCTAAAGTGAAGAACATGCATTTAATAGCAAAAAGATACATACAGGCAAAAGATTCACAAGGAAACATTTAAGCTGTTTGACCATTTTCAAGTACACTAACCAAAGACCATGTCTTCTAACTGTAACACATGAAGAGATATTTATTCTCTTCAAAATTTGGCATCTGATCATACTGTGTGTGTTCCCTGAGTGCACCTGAATACACATTAAATTACACTGATTACATATACATACATTTTCTTCATTTATTTTCATAAGAGATGTAAAGAAATGATAACAGCAAATAGAAAGTTACATAAGTTATCCTCCAACATTAAACGTGTACTGTATCTTGACCACTAAAAAAACTGTACCTTTTCAGCTTTCTGTTGCATCATATCAGAAAACAGGTCAGCACAGCTGCTTAGAAATTTCTCACTCACTGCAATGGTGTCACTGAAGACTAAACCTGAAGAGTTTTTGTTTAAAGATCTCATCACTTGCTGAAGCAAAATCCCAGCATCTTCTACTGACAATGAACTGGGCAGAAGAGTCTAGGGTAAAGAAAATCAAAATACAATAACCTCACATGTGGATAAAGAGAATCCGGAGACGTGCCATCTGACATCTGTTATCTATTTAGAAAACACTGCACTTTTAAAATTAAACTAGTAATTTAAGAGTACACACTATTTGAAATCTTCTAACATCCTAAATAAGCATTGCCCTAAAAATATGTGTTACCTGTGCAAATGCATGGCAACTTCTTGAAAATGAAGCTCAACAGATACAGAGCAACGCCAAACACAAAACAACAGCGAGACTTAAAAATGACAGGGTAGTGCTGTAAGACCTAAAATTAGGGTTTAGAGAGGACAAAATGACTAAGATCCCTTTGCTTACTGAAAGTTTTGTAAGAGTTCAGCTGAGACTTTTTTTAAAAAAAAAGTCCAACAGAAATATATTGCTCTCTAGCAGAATACTTTAGCACTAATTTTTAAATAAAGTTAGTCTTACATATTTATTAACTGAATATCAGTATGTCCTTGACGCCTTAAAATCTATATAATACAGGTTTTACGGCTACACTTTTCCCCGGTTTTTTCAGATCAAACCAAAGGCAAATAATGCCTTTTTACTTGTCATTTTAAACTGAATTTTCCTCTTTGACAACATGGAATTTCATTACACATATGTGCAGTTTCAATAAGATATCATTTGACACAAAAATAAAACAAAAGAAATAAATCCAACAACAGTAACTGAAAGGATTGCTTACTGCTATGTCTATCCAGTTTCCAGAGCTGATGGCTTCCTCTACAGAGGCTTCAACTTGATCCACAATTTCTTGACCAACACAAGCTGCTCTCAGAAATAAGAGCTGTGTTGACTTGTATCTTTTTTTAATGTAGCTTGCTGGGTCGGGGATACCAAGTCTGTACAATGCATCAAATTCTATAAAACAGTTAGATGTCTGTTACAATTAAGTTCCTTCATATACATACAAGATCTTAGGGGATGATTTTATTCTGAAAGCAGGAAATGAAGAATTACATATAGTTTTATACAAGTAAATGCAGCCTTAAGCTAATGCTGACCTAAAACTTAGTTCAATACAAACTACACCTGAACACTGTTAATAGAAATATGAAGATTAAATCATGGACATGACTTCGGGCTGAGTTCAGAAAAAAAAAGTTTTTTTTCCCAGATTCTTATTCGATTAAGTATATATCTTATTTATATTTTAATTATGTAATTAAATATTTCCAAAGTATTCTAATATAACATGAACAATATTTACAATATATACAATGCCTAAGTGTTTTGTTTTCAAAAGTTACCCCAATATACTCATAGAATCATACAACGCTTCACAAGCAAAGCATTTCAACTATTTGGCAGTTTATACTTAAGATGTTCAGAAAACATTTAAAGACTTTGACAGATACTCTATCAGTCAAACAACATTACAGAAACACTTACTACTACCACTGTAAATTATGGTGAATCTTTTCAATCTGCAAGACTAACTGTTACTTAGGGACAGGCCCTTTGGGACATTCCTCTATTTATTCAGGTCCACATTTTCCCATACACATAGGTGTTTTAAAATATCATCATCCAGAATCACTCAGCTTTAAATTACACAGAAATGTCTGGATTTAAATCAGGACACTACTGCTACTCACTCCAGTTCCACAGATATTATTTTGGAAAAAAAAAAATTCTTCCTGTGCACTGCAAATTCAGACTATTAACAGTCAAAGTTTGGTTGTAATCTGGACACCTGCCATGATCATCTGAAAATGAGCAGTCTAAGAAATGTTTTCGAAGCAGTAATAAAAGTAGCATTTGTAGCTCTGTCTGTGAGATATATACTGTTTAGCAACATGGTTCAATCTGCTGAAATAGTTGTCATAAAGTAACACACATCATTATAAACAAGATGGTCTTTTAACAAAGGAGTATCAACTACTGTATTGATTTTTATTTATTCTTGTGAGGCTTCACTCTAGGCACTAGCTATATTAGGGTAAGACCAATTACCTAAACTAGTTTTAGAAAGATATTTTATCTGTGAGAATATAGATTAATTACCTAAGTAACCATTCTGCTTGAAAAAAGAATCCACCCAGTTGCTCTGTGTTCTGGCATAGATATCTGGAACAAACACAGCCTTATCCTGTCTCCCACCAACCACGGTGCCTTTTAGACGACCAGTGTTAACAAGTTCTTCTAGTAAAGCTACAAGAAAATAAATTAAGAGACAGTTTCCATGTCAACATATCCATTAATCAAAAGATAGCAATTATTTTCCCTAGTTTGCTTTCTCTTTCTTCCCACCAATTAGTTGTTTGTGCTTGTTCTAGTGAAACATTTCCAAGCTCTATCAATTATTTTTAACACTTATGAGAATGTCTTCTTAAGAGCTCTGGAAATCATACATTTCAAAACAGTGAGCCACAATGGCAGGATCAAAACATTTTTTATACGTAGGCAGTTCAAGTTTTTAATTTAGAAAATGCAGACATAAGAGAATCTTTCTCTGGCCAGACAGTAAAATATATGAGCATTTTATTAAAAATGTTCTCCTTGAATTTATTGTTTGCATGTTAACCAAGATGGAAAAAAAGAGATCTAAACACATTAAAATGACATGAAAAAGTCATGAAAAACTGCTACCTAAACTGCGTAACAGTTGCCAATAATAACCTCTTGAGAATGAACAAATACTGCTGGACAAAGAGCATACTGGTAACTGGCAGTACCAAAGTACTAAGCATTTCTTGATGCTAAATAAGATTTTTTTCAATCCTTCAAAGGTGTATAGGAATATCTGATTTGCTTCCTATGTTCTGCTTTTGCCTTTTTGTAATACAACAGATACATTTAAAAAAATCAGTGACATCAACTGCTAAGCTCTGCTAATTTCCAGAGCTTTATTGGATGGGTTTTTTTATCCTCACTTTGAGTTAATTTCTATTTCATTAACAGACAGGTTTTACTCTGGAACAAAACACTAAACAGTATCACATGGTATGGCTTCTTCCTCATTAAATACAAGTAGCAGTCAACATTACAACATGCTTACTACAGCATACAGAGGTTTAGCAGGAAAATTTACCGGAAAACATGGTTCCAGGAGAAATACTGCATATTAATTCAAGATATTTTTGGTCAAATATGCCTATAGTGTAGATGAGCCTCTATAAGCTAGCAGCTATTGAACACAACTTCCACTAGCACAGCTGAACAGTACTTACACTGAAAAAATACAGAAGAAAGAGAAACCGATTTAAGCAAGATATAGTTTTATGTAATCTAAGACAAGAGCTAGAAATCATGTTCTGCCACGGTTCAGTTACACTGTATAAAATGGAGCTTATAAGACCAATTCTGGAAATAAAATTAGATTTTTATACGTCCTAATATTTTAGTTACACTTAGAAAATAGAGTCAATGTGGCTATTCCACTTAAGCGACTGTCAGACAATACAGTTCTCTCGTTCTCTTGGTCCTCTGTTTCCAATTCAACTTCTTCTTACTCAAAGTCTTTCAGGAAAAAAAATTAGACTTTAAGGGATTTTCAACCAATTTTGTGGAGCACTAGTAATGAACTAGAGTCTTTAGAGAAAGAAGACATCAGAAGAAAAGAAGTCATCAATTAATTTCTGTATTATATGAAGTGCCAGTTCTAAAACTCCAAGGCAGAGGAGGTGCTCTTAGAGTTTTCACAGACCCTGCTACAATTATGTCTGGACACTATTTTGTTTTAAACCAACAGGACCTCTGCAGAACTACCATAATTTCACACTTATTTTTAAGGGTGACCAAGTAGTTTGCTGTGTTCTATTAGGTCTCTGTCAAAGTCTGGTAAAGACAGTAAGTATCCCTACATGTCTGTCCCACATCAGTAACATAATATTCAGAAATTAAGCACATCTGTGATTTCATTATGCTTTTTAACCTAAAGAGTTTCTCATTTCTGGAACTATTTTCTATCACAACTTCATGCCAGCTCAAGATGAATAGCAGCACAGCTATGCGACAGAACCAAAGAATAATGTTTATCCTGTCTAAACCCAAGTGTTGATTAAATAATTAGCTCTTTGTAAGTTATACAAACATTACATTGAGCTTACATTTTTATTCTGGAAGAGACAGAAAACTGACAAAGACCACTTTAAAACACATTGTAAATAGTGAGAAACATAAAAGGTGAAAAGTAACATTACAAGGTATTTTTCAGGTTTTCAGCATTCGTGAAATTGAAATGATATCTCAGCAAATGGACACAATAAACTCACATGTACTCTGGCACTGAGTAAAAAGATAAAAAGCCCTTTGAAACTTATGAAACTGCAGAAGTAATGAAAGACAGTAAGAAAAACTAAAGAAAAACAAACTCAATAAATAAAAACCCCAGGAAAATACTAGAAATACATATTGTGATGATTACTGGTGACAAGAAAACACTAGAACTTCAATACACATTAACGCTGTCCATGAGCAAAGCACAATGATGTACTTGAAGGACTTGTTTGAAATAGACTGTAACAAAATACTGAAATTTGCTGGGTATCGAAATATTACTATACTGTAATTTAACAGATTTTCCTTTTGATCTATGAATACCTGGATGGTACATTAAAGAAGAAGTGGAAATTTTAAATTGGTTATGTGAAAGTAGAGTGTTTATATGGTTTTATTTAAGTGCTAAGATTTTATTTTTTATTGAATAAGCTTGTTGCAAAGAACAAGAAGGTAAGCAGAGACATACCACAGTGGAGCTAAAGTGAGCAATACCCTGAAGGCAAAAAGACCCAGTGAAACAAAAGAGAAGTATTAACTTTCCCAAGAAGAGACAGAAAACCATTAAAGGATTTTAAAGACCAGCAGCACCTGGTCAGCCAGTCATACAAGACTAACAACTGCTTGAAGGAGCATCTTGGAGAGACAGGAGTGGGTACACAGAGAAAAACTGCAACACCAGAAGTGACAAACAATTAAGTAGTGCCTAAAGATTTCAGCAG
The DNA here is from genome assembly GCF_001604755.1 of Lepidothrix coronata. Taxonomy (NCBI): domain Eukaryota; kingdom Metazoa; phylum Chordata; class Aves; order Passeriformes; family Pipridae; genus Lepidothrix; species Lepidothrix coronata. The sequence continues at coordinate 89,965 of NW_016690250.1, read as the reverse complement.
TTGGATAGAGAATCTTTATGCATTTCTATTTAGAAAAGGAACTGCAGAAAATAAAACCAAACAGTTTAAGGATATGCTTTATCTCTCAGCACATAAAGTCATTTAACTAAGAGTATAACAAAAGCACTGCCTTCGTTATCACAAAGAAAAGTTAGTAAATAAAATCGTGAGCAGTTAATGCTATTTGAGTACATAAAATCTGTCCCCTTTTGTGTGCTTCACTGATAAAACTGCCAGTAGCTAAGGGCAAATAACGAAACAGATGACTAAATAAGTACTGTAATTCTTGCATCATTCTGCCCCCAGAGGCATTTCATCAACATATGCTTTCACTGCTTTAGACACAGAGAACATCCCTTCAGTTATGGATAGCACAAAAGGTTTAATACTTTCTACAGTCAAGAGAAACACATTGTTCTTTATTCCAGAATTAAGGCTATATACTAAAATGCTTCTTTGAAAGCACACTTACAGTAATGAAGAATTAATTACCTAACAGACACAAAATATTCTGAATGAAACTCACAGTAAAGTAAATGTTCTTGAAATCCATACCGAGTGATCAAGTTACTTACAGGTGTAGGCCTTGGAAAAAAAAAACAAACAACAAAACAATATAAGTTAATGACATGAAATTGATGTGGAGAATCCATAAGCAAGAAAGGTTTCTCCAGATGGACAAAATTACATAGTGTCTTAGCCTCAGGGTGCTACACTGATGTTTGAAATAGTCTACAAGGTTTTAATTTTGAATTACTGTGAAGTTATATCTTACAAAGCTACTATAATTATTGTAAGGAAACTTCTGCTCTCCCCAACTTTTTCTCTTCCTACAAATTGCCACAGAAGCTTATTGCTTTAATAAGAAAAACTTGTATATAATCACATGTAGTGATCACATCAATATGTAACTGACTAGGAAGTCATAATGATAATTAAGAGCGATAATGAGGATGGATATTCTACAAGCAAATAAAAGAACTATGGATTAACATTTTCTTCAGCCAAAAACCCGAAGTATGTTATATATTGTATATTGTTATACTTCCCTTGTTCTCGTTTCAAAAGGAGGTCCCTGTTTCTAACAAATGACTCTAACATAACTGAGTATTTCACTTAGGAACTGAACTTAAGGGAATCTATACATAGGTCTTTATATTTTCTTTTCTTTTTCAATCACAACTGGATTTGGTCCATAAAGACCTATGGTAAAAATCTTTTAACACGTGGTTGCAGGCATTGTAATTTACCGAGTAATCGCAGTGAAGAGACCACGGATGCGTGCTCGATGGCGGGACACAAAGGCTTCTGTAAAAATCACCCCGCGGTTTTCCTGGTCTAGTTGCCCATGAATAATTCTGCCCAAACGCCTGGATAATGCCTGTAAATAGACGAATTTAGCTTCTCTTACAATGTCCTCTTCTATCAGATATACTTGTATCTAATGACGACAGAAAACTCTGCAGAAGAAATAAGTGTGGTTTGGAGATGTACAATGAAAACTAAGATTTAATCTTTGTCTTAGTTTTGTACGAACCAGTGACTGATGAATTCACTGGCCACTTTTTCAAAAATTCAAGATAAAAATTAACAACAATAAACACGAAAAGGTGCAAACAGTTTATAAATGTGCATCCTTGCAAAGTGAACTAAAGCCAGGAGATACTACCCAAGAAACAAAGAGAAATCACGTAAAAATTTCTGTATGTTAGAAATCTTTTTGTAGAAACTGATCATGCAACAAATATTAAAAGAAATCTGTTCACATACTGAGAGTCAATGTGGTTGGCTGTGGTACCTAATGACTGTTCACTTGACACATGTCACAGGATTATCCTTTGAATAAAGCATCTTCCAAATAAAATTCAACCTTGACTGAAAGTCAACAAAACAGAATTCTCCCTACCCTTTTAAACACTCTGCACTCACTAACTAAATGTAAATAGTACTTCTGGTTCTAGTTTGAATGCCTGGCTTCAGTTCCTAAAAATTAATATTTATTTTATCTTTTTTGAATAAACTGAAAGGACTCTACCATCGTATTTCTGCTTCCTGGGTAGCTAATTAGACTGGTGAAATTACCCCTACCTCTTAAGTGTTTCCAAAAAATTTTCAGATCTTATGCTAATCTAAGGTGTTCCTAACACTACTAATCCTAATCTGTTCCTAACAGTCACAAATATTCAGAAGAAATTTTGCCAGTAGTGAAAAAGCAAATATCAACCCCAACCTGTGAACAGCTGTTAAACTGCAACCTTTATGTACCTGATACTTTTCTGCTTAAAATGACAAGCAGTTCATCACAACTAAAGCAAGCAATGGATAATGCAAAGATAACAAAAGAAGATGAACACAATCAATTCTGCATTTGCTAGGTTGGTGGCTTGCATCACCTGTATCAGGAAGTCTCCTGGAAGGTCGTATGCCTTACAAAGTTCTGATATTGTCACCTGGCCAGTTTCCTGAAGTTTATCATTTATTTCTTCCGCTAATTGATCCAGGTAACTCCTTATTTAAAAACAAGAAAAAAAACCAAACACAACACATTAAGTGTGAAATTCAAGATCAGCCTCGAGGTGACATACTGAATTAGTTATTGACCTCTTCTAATATACCTCTTTCTGCTGCACTTTTACAAAAATAAACTGAAAGTTATTTTAAATAAATAATGGAGAACAATGTAAGTGAAAAGGTGTGGTTTCTTAAAAAGCCTGTTAACCAGGTATTAAGATGGGTCATTTATCTGCTTGTATGAAAATGTCAAAAAACAGAACGAGGAATACACGTTAATGAAACGTAGAAAAAGGCTAGTGAGCAAGACAGGTCTTATTTCAAGAGAGCCAGGAACTTCATATTCTTGGATATGAATAGATCCTGCAGCTTGATAAATAATAAGAACCATCCATAAGAGTACTATTTCAGTGGTTGTTAGTGTGCTGAAAGCCATGCAATATTTAGCTCAAATATCTTAGGCGAAGAGATGGGAAAAAATGAGAAGGTTTGTCAACAGCTGAGGTATTTAGCACAGCCATAGAGCAAATGAGGTGTGGCTGCTGTACACAGACACCACACTGGGTAAGAAATGAACTCTCTTAAGTGCAGGACACTGGACACAGACATCCCGTAAGGCCCTTGCTCCATGGATTCACTGGATGCTTTGCTGAGATAGGCCTCACTTGCTGTTTGGAAAAGTAGCATTGATCACTAGCAAGCAGCCCCAGCACCAGCCAAGAAAAATTTATTTCACTTCAGAAGCAACAAAGGCTGGACGTTATTTTTAGTCTGTGTTTTAAAAAATAAAAAAGATGTGAATTATACATACTGCTCCTGGAAGTACTCACTCATTTATAAGCTGTCCCAATACAAGCTGAATAGTTTTTTCAGATTTAACGATGTCATTAGCTCTGTTTTCAATGTGTAGAAGGTCCACATTTATTACCTAAAAAAAACCCCAAAACCAACAACAAAACCTCTTATCAGAACTTTAAATTGAAAATAATTCTCAAACATTGAGATATTACTTACACACTTCTATGTCTTGAGGAAAGGTGCTTTTATTTTTTTCTACTATTGCATACATACAGACTTAATCTGTGTTTTGAAATAAAGCAGCAGTGCTTTAGGGGAAAAAAACTCTCTTTTCAACTGTTTCTTTTAACCCTATAAGGTTAAAAGAAACCTATATAATAAACAAATACCAGAAAGCGAAGTCAGAAAACAGTAAATTGTTTTTCAGAGAGGTTTTCTGATTCCAAGTAATTTTGCTTAAGCTAGAAGGGAAAATTAGTCACAGAGGAAGACTACTGGAGGATAAAGATTAGAGGACACAAGAGATTAATGAAGAGGGAAGATCCAAAGAGGCATGCAAAGTTAATTATGCATGCTCCTGCAGCTTTCAATTTAAATGGGAAAACTATTTCTTTTCTGTTTGCCCTCCACAGTTTACAAAGAAAAGAGTTCATGAAGAAAATCCGTGTATTTCAGTGGTGATTTCAGAAGCCCTAGATTAGCATTAAGCAGAGAGGAGCTTTCAATAAAGCAATAAACAGATGGATTAAGTAATCTGCAGAACTCTGACATGAGCTACCAGTTCTTCATAAAGTTTGTTCTCCTTTAAAAAAATAACTTAGCTGGAGTATAACTAATGAATGTCACATTTACAATATACATGGTGAAGAAAAGAAACAAGCACATAGTTTTATTAGTAGAGTTACCTGTTGTAAGTCGACAATGTTAACTCGACCTTTAAGAAAAGTACAAATACACTTTTAGTACATAAAATATATTTGAACAAAATTTAGAATACTGCATAGTCCACTGTGCACACAATATTTTACTTTTTTTTGTAGACCAATGGAACTAGTCCATGAGTACCAAAACAGAGATTGTCGAAACTTTCTACCTTTGCATGATGCTGCTAACAAAAGACCAGCAATTTTGAATTCAATCCAAGCTATCACACTGATATGATACAAAATGGCATAACACAAACTGAGGCATTCCTGTGGTAATAGTAACAAAATGACTAATCTGTATAAACATAGTAAGAGTTTAGTTTTCCAAAAACATGATGCATGAAATTCACCCTTAATTATAAGTTAAAGTACAATACACTGCCTATTCATTAAAACCACTGACGAAAAGCAGCCTGAAGAGTATTTGCTTTCTTATATATTTAAGTCAGATCTTACAAAGCAGATGGCTCTTCACACTGGTAAAATAAAAGATCTGTTAATGACAAGTTACAAATATCATGATTACTATGGTACAAATGGAGAATGATTTTGAAATTCCAAATCAAGGCCGAACATCTGGGTCAGACACTTAAGCATATTAAAAATACCAAATTTCCTTCAAAAGGGTTCTTAGACAACGTTACCTCAGAAATTCTGCATTGGGGGAAAATAAACCAAGTAACATATCTTGATATGCTTACCTAGAAGCTTGACACAGATCTGAAGTGAAAATAAAGTAACAGTAGGTGAAATAATGTGTAGGTAAAGCAAATGGAAACGAGCTGACTTTTCCTGAAAGATTAAGGCTACTGAAAACTTTCAAGCTCTTTCTGTAGTCTTCAAAATTAACTTCCAAATCCAAAGGAAGAAACAAAATGCCACACTTACCACCACAAACATGAAGCTCATCCCGGATCTCCTTACTAATCTGTGCTGGAGTGACATACTCCTTGCCATCAAGTGTGTGCACTACTTCCAACTGCTTCTCCGCAATCAGTTTAGTGACAATTTCTATACAGTTCCGTTCTGACAATCTATCAACAGCACAAAGAATAAGCAGTTATTCTAAGTAAGTACTTGCTAAAATTATCTTTAAATCGATGTTCCCAAAATACTAAGTACAGGAAGTACAATGAGGATTACTTGCTGTTCTGTGCGAATATACTTTTTCAGACAAAAAACCCTACTGCCTGAATCCGTTTTATCACGCACCAAATCATCCATATGGCTTCACTTACTCAGGTCATCTCTCCAAAACAACTTTTAGTCTCCTCCTGAACAGCTGTCAGCCCCGCCAGCTGTAAGAATGCACCTGCTGGTGAATTTTGGAATGGCTGTGCTTAAACAATTCGTGTCTTTCATCCTTCTGTCCGTTTCTATTTTATTTTGCGCGTTGGGGATTTATTTTTTTTTCTCTTTAATAAAAACAAGTTCTGGGCAACCTCGACTGGTCAGCCAGACACAAAGAAGAAACAAAGCACTGGAGATGTGCCCATGTCGAGCAGCTTGAACATACCCAGTCGCTTTCCTGGGCCCGCACGCACCTTGCGGGGTCCCAGTTGCCCCTGGGGGCTCACGAGCACCAGCACAAGGGGAACCACCGAGGAGCCGTGCCCGGCTGAGTCCCCCGGCTGTGTCCGGGCCGGGGGCCGTGCGGGCGGCGCGGGAAAGGAGCGCGGCCGGCGCGGGGAGGGGGCGGCGGCAGACGGGCCGCAGCGACGGGCGGCGGGCTCGGCGGCGGTGCCGGCGCCGCCCTGCTCACCTGTGGGCCACCTCGGCGAACTGCGCCCGCTGGAAATCGGCCGCCAGCCGCCGGATCTCCTCCCAGGCGGCCGCCATCGCGCCGCGCCGGACACGTCAGCCCCGGCCGGGCGGGCGGCGGGCACCGAGCGGGCACTGACCTCCGCCCGCAGCGCCGCCTGGCGGGCCGGAGCCGCCCCCGCGCCTCCTCACGGCCGCCGTATTGAACACGAACAAATAAACAAACAGCAAACCACGGAAAAAGGGGGGGAAAAAAGTGGTTTCTCCACGCGGGCCTAACTCCAGGAGCTGGAGCCTAGCGGAGGTGGCCACGGGAGCAGACATACGCTGTTGTCAGCGGCGCCGGCCTGAGAGCGGCTTGTCCGGCGGGGCGGGGACTGCTTAAGGTGGGCCTGAGTTGTGAGCCGGGCTTTCAGCGTGTTTGTGGAATTGCGAGCTGCCTTTGGAGCCGCCGTTGCGGGAAACCGAAATGAAATTTAAAGTGCAAGTGAGTTATGAGGTCACTAGTGTCTCCATTTAGCAGCACCGCTGTTACACAGCGAGGAGCAAACCAAATCTCTATATACGTGAGACCAGAGCTGCACAGAGTTAAAGGCCTTTTCGGCTGTTCCATGAAGTTGGCTTGTCTGTGGCGATGGCTGAGAGCACTGCACAGGGAGTGCTCCCGCCCCAGGGCAAGGAGAGGCAGCCTCAGCCATCAGTGCATGGCACTGTCCCCGCGGGACAGCAGTAGGAGACTGCGAGCTGCCCAACACCGGGAAAGGCGTCCATGCTCCTCAGGCTATGTCATTGTCCTTCCATATTTCTTGCGTAACCACTGTTTTCACTGACACCGAGCATCACGCTGTGACTCTGCCTGCCAAAAGTCACGGGAAAATCTTGCTGGCACAGTTGGTGTCATGCTGGGTGCAGTTTTAAATAGTGCGAACAAATATTTTGCAAGGTACTGGCATAGTAAGTTGTAACAGCATGTTTGTGGAGGGATAAGTCCGTGGCTTCAGTTTTACTGGTCATTTTCTCTGAGATGAGAAACTAGGCGCAGGATTCATTTTGCTTAGACATGTGAGGTTTGCTGTTGAGGTCTGGCCTTGGAGCCTTCATAGGCAGCAAGACACGCTCCTCAAATTGTTGTGAAGCTCTTCCTAAAACATATCTAAACCAAGTTCGCTCATTACTCACAGGAAGGAGGTGCCTGTCTTCCTCCACAGCCAAAGAAGACAACGAGGAAAATTGCTTAGCCATATCCTTGATTTAGACTATTTCTGTGGAACGAGTAGTGTATTGGAAGGATAGGGAAAAACGTGATAGCAATTGTGGGCGCTATTTTTATGAAAATTATATAGAAACAGGCTACCATATGGACCATCAAGAAAAAGAACTGAGAACTTAAAACTGGATTCCTCCTACCTAACCTTGAATGTATCTGAAGTGCTTTAATTATGTGTGTAGTCTACAGGCTATGGAGATTCCCTTTCAGCTAAAGTCTGAATCTGTCTTTAGACTGGCCAAGTTGGGCATTGTAGTTAAGATCCAAAAGTGAAATATAATGGTGGACCTTCACTTCTGTGTATGACTTGAGTTCAAGCCACAGTTGCCAGATATTCATATAAATGCAGAACAGTTGTAAGCATATAGATATTTCCAGATTGTGGGCTCTGTTTTGAGTCTTCAGTAAAAGAAATTTTATAAGGACCCTTTTCTTTTGAGATGTATGTACACATGCACAACATGTGCATTAATATTTTCTATACCTAATTGCTATTGAAGTAACAATTCAGATTTATTTTTTTCTGCGGAAATCAATTTTCTTTAGACATCTAATAGATTAAGTTAAATCTTCTTTTAAAAATATAGTAGCTGATTCATTTTACTGTACGTGCACAAACCTCTTGCAGTTAACTGAGCGCTAATGTTATTTGCATCTGTTTTATGCAATAGGGATGATGCTGAAAAATAAAGTTGATATCGTTTATTTTACTGCAGTACTCCTGAGTTCACTGATTTCAGATCCACCACAGTAACAGAAATGCTTTTGTTTCATTGTTGCAGGTATTTATAAAAAAGGTGTGAAGCTTTTTGTAGCTTTAATGATAGTGAAAGTTTAAATAAACCTTTTCGTAATTATTATAATATGGATTTATGGCTATATTTCACTGACACAAAGCAAAGCAAATAAGCCTTTCTTATGAAGGCCATGCACAGAATTGCATCGATTCACTCTGGGAATATTATTACCCTGTCTTTACTGGGGACAATAAAAGCAAATGATGAGGTTATTAATCCTGTCAAAATGAATCAATGCTGTCTGCATGACATAAAGTACATTATGAAATTTTGTATTCTAATATTAATGTAATAATATAATAGTTATAGTATGTGGATTTTTTTGACCACATCAAGTATTTTTAGCAGTTCATAGAAAATTCATAGAAAGAATGAGTAAGGCAAAATAGAGAAGAACAAAGTTCCTAAGAGGTGTAGTTTATCAGAAAACTTTTCGTTTGGCATAAAAAGTGAATTAGAGGAATTCTGATATGCATAGTATATTTTCCATTCACTCAGAAAGAGCAGTGCCACACCTTTTTAATCTGTGAATTGAATCTAGCTGATATTTAGAGGGCAGTTGGACTGTGTGCAGACTATATGTTTTTGATATAGGGAATTTATTAACATAAAGGCAGGAAATAGCGGTGTAACCACTGTTATGATGAAAAAGTAGAAATGATGCAGGTGGAAATGAGTACATAATTGTGTAATAGGATATCTGAAAATAGTTTGTAAACTGAATGAAATGGAGTATAAATTACATTTTTTAAATGGTTCTTTCATTCCACATTTGTCATGATATTATCTTCATAACTTGCTGGTCACCTTTTCCTACCAAACAGATGAGTTTGTGAATTTAAAAGGTTTAGCTGTCAAGTTTTGCTCATTAATGTGCTTACTTTGATTTTAGCAATCTAAAAGGTTCCCTCACATCTCATTTGCTTTTTATTGTGCTGATATTCAAAATTTAAGTAACAATTTTGATTTGGCAATTCAGAAGGATTACTCTGATGAAGGAACAGGTGTCTAATAACCCCTTCCTTTATCAGAGAAAGCTGGCAGGATAAAGCCCAAGCTTTTTTTAAATGATAACTGATTATTGGACTTACATTGGAAGGATTTTCACCCTGGCTGTGTGTGCCATGGGCAGCTTTGGCTTTTTTCATTTTCACTGTCCCTTTCTAATGCACACTTATAAATAACAGAATGGTTCGCTTTTCACTGTACTCTTTTCTTTGTTCCTGTCATGTTGCATGGTGGCTGTGCTAGTGGGAGGGTGCTTAGTTCAACCTTATACAGCCTTTTCTGCATAATTGGTTCAGTTAGGAAACAGCATACTTTCAATTAGTTAGTGTGATTACCTACCTAACTGCAGATAGGACAGATTTGGTATTCATTTGGTTCTTTCTTGGCAGTGAATATTCATATCAATAATAAAGTCTTCTCTGAGCCAAATATTTATAGACACAGGGTATAAAACAACACATGTATATGGAAGGTCTCACAAATGAGTACTAAATGCATCAGCAGCTGCCTTGTTTGTATGCTTTATGCATCTGGTTCAGACAGGTATTCATAAAATTATATTCAGTATCAGGTTTTTTACTGTTTTAAGTAACTCTTTTCTTTTTCGTTAATACACTCTTAGTGGTAATGAATTTTTCTAAGCTTTAAAGTATTAAGTTCAGTTTATATTCTTTCTTGGCAAAGACAGCTTAAAAGACTAAATGTAGTGAAATGTTTAAATGAGCGAATTCCCGCATTGTTTTTTACCAAATCCCCTTTAATCTTTTCTGAGGTTAAACATAGTTTACAGAATTTAAAGTGACCATTTGTTTGACCTGATCTTTGAACATAATTGAGGGGAAGAGGCATGTATTCCTGCAGGTTTCAGTCATATGACCAGTGAAAAATCAGATGTTTGTATCTGTATTTGTAGAACAAATTGAAAAGAACAAAAACCACTGTGAAATACCCATATTTTGTCATTCCACTGAATATTTTGATTAATGCTAAATAGAAGACCAATTTGTCAGTAAGAGCATAGCATGTCATGCTGAGACACTGCAAGCATTAAGTATATCTTACTCTGATATACTGAGCTGTCATGGAACAGAGCATTGAAGTAGTATATAAAATTTTTATTTGTAGTGAGCCAGAAGTCCTTGCAAAATATTGCAACCAATATAAAATATATGCTATTGCATAAATAAACAAGCATTTATGTGATCAAATGCAACAGAGAAACTTTTAAGGTCAAAATCCACTGTCAAGCAAAGACTTCAGTAGCAATTAAGATCAGAGAAAGAAAATATAAGCCCATAAAGATAGAAAGGAAGTACAGATTTATTTTGAATATAATTTCAAAATGCAGTATTGACAAATATGCAAATAAAAAGAACACCAGATATTTTCATCCCCAGAAAACTTCACATCTCCCATCCTCCTTGGGCTGCTTTCAGCCCTGAATGAGAATAGAAACTTTGGATCACTGGTTTGCCTTCTCTCACATCGCTTCACAGGTGACCACATGTTCCTTATTTCGAAATACAAATAGTAATTGGGTTGTTCTCTCATCCATCTGCAAAGCTGTTTTGGAGTCAGTCTATCTAGATTATTTCATCTGATTTACAGACTGACTTAATTAATGAGCATTAGTGTTTGTGTCACCATAACACTTTAGTTGAATTAGTCTACTACAGAGTCAGTGTGGCCTAAAAATATGTAATATTTGTGAAAAGTGTTAGTATGACACAAGGATGCTTCAGATAAGATATTTCTGGTAAAGATGGGAGTGTTGATGCTGCAGAAAATGATTAATGAAAGACAATGGTTATCAGAATCATGCACAATTCTAACTGTCCAAGCTTAAAAAAAAAAAAAAAAGGAAAAAAATCCTGTAAGACCTGTAGGTACATGTTATGAGGACAAGGGAATGGAGGGTCTGTTTTACAAAAAGGATCTGTCTTTTAAAAGTCTGAAATATGATTGAGCCTTTAATCAGAAATTAAAAATATGACATATAAAAAAAAGCTATAATTAAGTTGGAGACAAATTTGGCAAAAAAAATCCCCAAACAACCAGAATAACGAGGTTCTGTAACTACCTCAAGATGTGAACGATGAGGCAAACAACTGAACTGGTTTTCAACTGGAATTTTCTAGGGGAAATAAGACTCAGTTGTCTAAACTATCCAGGGTCAGGATCACCACAGGAGATGTGTCCTGCATGGTAACCTGCCAAGTCGCAGTAGCCCAAATGTTTCTGATTGTGTTCTTGCATACTATTTGCTAATCCATTTCCTAACTGCTTTTACCAAAATTTGTTTACATCTGTAAGTTAAATAACCAGTTGTACACTTTGGCTTTTCTTTTGTGAACTGAACAATAAAATTATTTGAAAAAGTGAATTTTAACATCTTTCCAGAAAACTATATAAACAGACTCAAGTAAAAGTATTTTTGGAGAAAGCCTTCAAAGAGTGAATTTTGTATTATTTTTTTGTTTGTTTCAACTTAGAGCAGTATCAAACCTCTGAAATTATAGGCATACTCAAGCAGAACAACTGTTCTATTTTAGCTCAACATATTAACCCATTCAATTCTGTGTCATTTTGTTTACGAATGCCTTCATGTTGCACACAGTGCAAACAGCACAGATGTGCTAGGATAAAAAAAGTCCAGTATCTTTCAGATGGATCTTTATGAAATGCCAATGCATGCTGAGAAGCAAATTCATCCTTCTATTAGAAACAACACAGCAAAAAAGAAATAAAAATAAATACAAACTTTCTGCTAAATGTGCACCTGCAAAAATTAAGTTTGAGTAAAAAAAAATCTTCCTGAGTGCTCAAATGATAACCACTGAATCTAAAGAATCACATATTTAAGCAGAAAAAATATGCCTTAGATTTTGGTTTTCTGCACAATGTGTTTATTATTGTGTTGCTTTTTTTCAGGACTGATGTAAACTTTAAATCTCAGAAAAATTAATTTAAAAAGATTTTCCTCTTCTGTTTTCTCTGCATGTCACATTGTCTCAGTATTTTGGATATTAATTAACCCTTTCCCTACTGAAGTCACCATCTTTTAATGTCAGTCTAATGAAGGAGCACAGAGAAACTGCTGATGGAGGGTAGTAGGAGAATTAAAAGCCAAAAAGGAAAAGGTGAAAAAAAAGTAGAATTCATGAATTCATCTTACCTATCCCTTTACTCCGGACTAGGAAACAATGTCAAGATTAGCGGGTTTTCTGGTACAATCTGGATGCAATCTACAATTAAAAAAAAAAAATCTGTTTAACTCTGTTCCTGAGAGTATTTAACACCTTCTTTACCTCAGTTTTCAACAGTAAGATAGGTTGTCATGAGGACAGCTGGCTTCCGGAGCTTGTAGACAGAGATAAGAAGCTGAATAGCTCCCCTATAATCTGGGAGGAAACAGGTAGCGACCTGCTGAGCCACTTGGATCCCCACAAGTCTGTGGGACCAGATGGGATCCACCCAAGGGTGATGAGGGAGCTGGCAGAAGAGCTTGCCAAGCCGCTGTCCATCATCTACCAACAGTCCTGGCTCACTGGGGAGGTCCCAGATGGTTGGAAGTCAGCGAATGTCACACCAATCCACAAAAAGGGCTGGAAGGAGGACCTGGGAAACTACAGGCCCGTCAGCCTGACCTCAGTGCCTGGCAAGGTTATAGAGCAGATCATCCTAAGTGCAATCTCACAGCACCTACAGGATGGACAAGGGATCAGACCCAGCCAGCACAAGTTTAGGAAGGGCAGGTCCTGTCTGACCAACCTGATCTCCTTTCATGATCAGGTGACCCGCCTGGTGGATGAGGGGAAGGCTGTAGATGTGTCTACCTGGACTTCGGCAAAGCCTTTGACATCATCTCCCACAGCATACTCCTGAAAAAGCTGGCAGCCCACGGCTTGGACAGGGGCACCCTGTGCTGGGTCAGGAACTGGCTGGAGGACTGGGCCCAGAGAGTGGTGGTGAATGGTGCTGCATCCAGTTGGTGACTGGTGACTAGTGGTGTCCCCCAGGGATCAGTGTTGGGCCCAGTCCTGTTTAATATCTTTATTTTACAATTTAGATAAGGGGATTGAGTCCACCATCAGCAAATTTGCAGATGACACCAAGCTGAGGGGGAGTGTCAATCAGCTGGAAGGTAGGAGGGCTCTGCAGAGGGACCTGAACAGGCTGGAGAGTTGGGCTGATTCCAACAGGATGAGGTTCAACAAGGCCAAGTGCCGGGTCCTGCACTTTGGCCACAACAACCCCAAGCAGCGCTACAGGCTGGGGACAGAGTGGCTGGAGAGCAGCCAAGTAGAAAAGGACCTGGGAGTTTGGATTGACAAGAAGCTGAACATGAGCCAGCAGTGTGCCCAGGTGGCCAGGAAGGCCAATGACATCCTGGCCTGGATCAGGAACAGTGTGGCCAGCAGGACCAGGGAAGTGATTCTTCCCCTGTACTTGGCGCTGGTGAGGCCACACCTCAAGTACTGTGTCCAGCTCTCAGCCCCTCAGTTCAGGAACAATATTGAGGTGCTGGAGCAGGTCCAGAGAAGAGCAACAAGGCTGGTGAAGGGACTGGAGCACAAGTCCTATGAGGAGAGGCTGAGGGAGCTGGGGCTGTTCAGCCTGGAGACGAGGAGGCTCAGGGGAGACCTCATCACTCTCTACAGTTTCCTGAAAGGAGGTTGTAGCCAGGTGGGGGTTGGTCTCTTCTCCCAGGCAGCTATCAGTAAGACAAGAGGGCATGATCTTAAGCTGTGCCAGGGGAGGTTTAGGTTAGATATTAGGAAGAAATTCTTTACAGAGAGGGTAATCAAGCATTGGAATGGGCTGCCCAGGGAAGTGGTGGATTCTCCATCCCTGGAGGTTTTTAAGATGAGACTGGATGTGGTACTTAGTGCCATGGTCTGGTAACCACGGTGGTAGTGGATCAAGGGTTGGAGTTGATGATCTCAGAGGTCCTTTCCAACCCGGCTGATTCTATGATTCTATGATAGGTTTTCTAAATTTACTTTCAAATAGGGAAAAGCTTTTATATCAGTTTGGCAACTAAGAACTTTTCATAGAAATTTTGTTTTCTTACAAAACTTAGCAGATTGCTGGTATACAGAGAGTGCTTGACGTCATAAAGATGTGCCATGCTTTCACTATGCTTCTTCTATTGCAACCAGGCTCTATCTGCTATCTCTTGTCTTGTTATTAGATTGCAAGTTCCTAGGGCAGAGATTTGTCCTTTCGTTGACTTATATGTATATATATCACATAATAAAATGGAGGCTCAGTTTGGGAAGAGAATATCTAAACAGCTGTGGTGGTGCAAAGTAGCAAAACAGTGTTACTCAGGTTTTAGAGACGGATGTTAGAGATTTTGGTTTTTAGACAGTTGTGTAAAGGAGAGCCAACAATTACACTGATGTGTAACTGAAGCTCTGTGCGTAACATTGGCTCCCATAACGCAAGTACAAATTTTTGTCTTCTTAATAGTGGCATCATAGTGTTCTTGATCAATGCTCTCAGCTGAAAGTCCCCAAGCACTTCATGGTTTTTTTTTTTTTTTTTTTTTTAATCTTTTCTAACAACCTTTTAGTTAGTTAACTTTAGATAAGGAACTTTGCTTAGTATTCAGTCTAAGATTAATATTTGTCACCTGTGTGTAGGTACCTGTAGGTATACTAGATGTTTGAGAAATCTCTATATTCAGTCCTAAATAAGGGGAAGAAGAGCCATTTGAGAGGCTATAAAGCATCCAGAAGGTCTGCATGGATCTGATAAGTATAACAAAAGGAGTGAGGGAGTCCCTAGCATTTCTGAAAGTAACATGGAAGACTTTTAAACATCTGTAATGGTATTAGGTTCTTATGCTTAGTCAACTAACATGAGCATCTAGTCAATATAGCCAGTGGAGCCCAGAGGAATATTCAGGTGGTCATCTATAAGAGGTGGTTGTGCAAATATTTAGTGCTATTTGAAATACTAAAGAGCTACCCTGCTGGCTTCTAGCCACCACTCCAGAATGTTGTAACTAGTTATATTGCTGAATTAGTTGTAATGAGATCTTAAGGAAGCACCATGCTTGTAGGCGCCTACCTCTGGGAAGGATTCAGTTGTGTGTATGTAGATCCCTATTGTCATTTAGGTTCTATGGGAAATTTCTTCTGCTCTCTCACTGCCCCTGTAGAAACTATTTCTGTAACACCTATGTGCTCTTTTCTTTTGTTACATGCTTATTCCCTCTCTCATGACACATACTTATGGTGTAAGTACTTTTGGCATTTGCTGTATAAGGAAACCAGAGAATAACCATGTCTAATCTTGTATATGCAGAATTCCAAGCACGGTGATACCAAAATGAATAATAAAACCACAAATAGATTGTGCACTTTAAATGTAGAGTTTGTGCTTTGATTAGTTTTTCTAACTACTACAGCTCCTTTCCTTATAAATTTCAGTTTGTTCATTTTGCGGTGTCTGAGACAGGATATTTAAAAAGTCCATTAGCAAAATTCTGAAAAATCATGTGGGTTTTTTTTTACTGAAGGCTCATATGTATAGTATAGCACTATATCATGCCTTTAGTAACTACTGGCTATATAATGACTGTTAAATTATGAAAGATTTGCACTCAGAACCTGCCTGTCATTATGAAACTTGCTTTCTAGGTGTCTCTGGACATATATTCCCGATGAAAATGGCTATGTAGATAACAGAGTTCAGAAAATAGATGTTTTATGCAACCTTCATCCTATCTGACTTAAAATCTTAGAAGTTGTCTAAGTTTAAACACTGAGTTTTATAGTCAGCGAAGTGACTCAAGTGTCAGCAGAGAGTGATTCATCTTGTCTAAAACACCAGATTTAGGATGAGATGAATTATCTTCTGAAGGTGCTCATTTGTTCTCTTCATACATATAGGGCTTAAGATTACTCGTTTTGAAGTAGTCAACTAACTTGCAGCTGACTGGAGTTGGTGATATTAATCTTCCCTTTTGTAATTGGAATGTGGACTTCTGCAGATGTGCTAACAGGCTCTTGAGCTTTTCATCAAACCTGCAATGACACTGAACACTCAGATTTAGCCTACAGATGGTAGATGTTTCTGCTGGTCTTTTGGTATTCCCTCCAAAGCAGTATCACAGGAAATGATTCAAGTTTGTCCATTACTCAGCCATGAGACTCCACAATAAAACTCCTTAGAACAGCTTAAATGCATTTTGGAGAAGGAAGATATGTATTGAGTTTGATTATTCAACACTCATGGAGACTGTCACCCCAGGTGAAATTGGGAAGTGTCTATTTAATTTGTAACCAATATCTCCCTGTGATTTTACTTGAGTTTGCTGTGAGGTCAGCATGGGCAGAAGGAGCATGTGGTGGTAATGGTGTTAATGAGCTAAGTGAGCTGTGGCCATGAGGCGCTTGTGGTCATGTTTCATTTTACAAGAACGAACCTGCTGGCGGAAGGTCTTGCACAAGAGTGGGAGATGATTGTGCCTGGCTCCTGTTTGCTTTTTAACTGGCATTTCAGGAGTGCAGTGACTGGAGTGCTGCAAACAAGAGCCACAAACAGAGGCTTGGCAGTTAACTTCTGTGGCAGTCGAGTGAGCAATAGTTGTCCCTAATGTTCAGCAAAACCTGAGCTTAGCTCCAGAATTATGAGTTTTTGCTTTCTATCTATATTTTTTAATTTGTTTTTTATTGAAGAAATATGTTTTGAGTTCTTTATTTGCCTTTTTGTTTTACAGCCTTTTTGGTTCCCTCCTTATGTTTACTCAGAAACCATGAAATTGGAGTTATGGAGGTTGATATTATTCCAAGAATAAAAAATGAAATGCATGGAGTTAAGGTCTAAGTAATATGCCAGATTTCATGGAATTCATGGTTCTGGACTGTAAAAATAAAAACAGCAGAGGAACTCCAGACTGCTTTTTAAAGACTGCTTTTTGAAGACATTTTCCTCCATCTCAGTGGCAGCTGTTGTCACAGGATTGTTAAGATTGGAAGAAACCTCTTGAGGTCATCTGGTTTGACCATTCTTAGAATAAAAAGATTTTTTCTTCTCTTTGGATGGAATCCCTTGTATTACAGTTTATCCTGAGAGTGGGCACCACTGAGAACAGCCTGACTCCCTTTTCTTCATTCCCTCCCTTCAGATATTTATATACACTGATTAGATCCTCCTTAAGGAGGCTGTGACCCCATGGGAAGCCCAAGATGGAGCAGGCTCCTGTCAGGACCTGTGGACCCATGAAAAGAAGAGCCCATGCTGGAGCAGGTTTGCTGGCAGGACTTGTGACCCCATGGGGGACCCACACGGTAGCAGTCTGTTCCTGAAGGACTGCACCCCACGGGAAGGACCCACACTAGAGCAGTTTGTGAAGAACTGTAGCCTGTGGGAAGGACTTACATTGGAGAAGTTCACAGAGTTCATGTCTCTCATGGGAGGGGCCCTACCCCGGAGCAGGGGAAGAGTGTGAAGAATCCTCCCTGGAGGAGGAAGGAGCAGCGGAGACAACATGTGATGAACTGACCACAGCCCACATTTCCCCTGCCCCTGAGCCACTGACAGGGAGGAAGTAGAGAATTTGGGACTAAAGTTAAGTTCAGAAAGAAGGGACAGGGGGGGAAAGTGTTTTAAGATTTGTTTTTATTTCTCATTATCCTACTCTGATTTGATTGGTAATAAATTAAACTAATTGCCTCAAGTCACGTCTGGTTTTCCCATGATGGTAACTGCTGAGTGATCTCTCCCTGTCCTTATCTTGACCCCTGAGCCTTTTGTTATATTCCCTCTTCCCTGTCCAGCTGCAGAAGGGAGTGATAGAGTGGCTCAGTGGCACCTGGTATCCAGCCAAGGTCAACCCACCATAATGTGGAGGTAAAAATCATGTTGTGGGAGAAGTCTTAGGGAATGGAGTTTTAAAAAATGGAGAAAAAAAATGAAGTGGAGTTCACAGAATCCTAATTGTATAGTCAAAATTTGATATTTCAATTCAAGTGCCATATAATAAACTCAGATCTGTTTGCTGCAGATTTCAAATCTCAGAAATCAGCTATGACTTCTTTAAACCTTTCTTCCTCTCCTTGCAACAAATTTTATTTAATGAAATCAGGAATCTAGACTTTTTAAAGCCAGGGATTCTAGTTCCATGTAGTAAAAAACCTTATGACATGAAGTATGAAATACCTAATGAAGGAAAATATGTGTGCCAATGGATTAAATACGCTTGTATAAAACTCTGATTATTCTGCAATGGGCTATGAGGTGTATATGTTACATGACAAGAATGCAGCTTTCAGGTTTCTGAGGCAATAATCTTTTAAAAGATTGGAAAGCAGAATGCACAGAAATAAAAGTCACGTTTTATAACTATTGAACTGATAGCATCATGGATGGTTTATAAATAAGTTCCATTACTTTACTCCTGGATTTTGCACAGAAGAATGGTGTAAAATAAATGCCAATGAATTAGAGTAGCTGCAGCATAACACTGATAGTACAGCTTTTCGTTCCAAGACATTTCAGAAACTCAGAGATATGTTTTATAGAAAATAAATTCACAATAGTGAAGGCTGATTGAAAGTAGAGGAAAATTAACACCATTTATAAATTTATAAGTTAATTCTTCAATCAAAGGAGTTATCCACTTAAACACATTTGCTTTGCTGCTTGAAGTAACATCTGGAAATTGGAGCCAAAGCTTGGATTCTCCCATTCTATAATCTAAATTGCATTGTTTATTTAAATAAAATAAAAGATCCCAGAGTGAACCTATTCCCTTTCGGGATTTTGTTTGCTGTTTTAATTTTTCTTGTGTTCTCCATAGCTAATCAGCTGCCTGAGAAGAGTAACTTCAGAGGTGACTAGTATGGCCACCAAATCAAATGGACTGACATTGTATAAGAGGAATAGGAAGGGAAATCTGAGACCACATGTGTTGGGCAAAATTTTATATTACTATGATGGAAAGATTTACAACTCCAGAAAACTCCAGATCATTTAAAATGCAAGATCTGTAACAGAAGTTCCTTTGGATCAAAAGTCAGAATATGTAATTTCTGAAATGGTGTATTTTGTCCATGCTTCCCAGCGGGACTGAATTGTTATGGATCACGCAGCGTACAGTTACACAAGATGTACAAGAGATGCTCCGCATGCAAGTGCTGTTTGTTCCCTGTTTGTACTGCATTGTCAGCAGTAGTAAAGCTGTGAGTGTTGAAGAGGCACAGCTGGCCTAGAGCAGAAAGTTGGTCACCCTTTTTTATATATTTCAGTTCTTGACAGAGTGCTTCTTGGGAATATTACACTTATCATCTCAGTTTCCCTTATGGCAAGCCCAGAAGGCACTAACATTGTTCTCCTGTTCGTCAGTCCTCTGCTGAATAAAGAACCAAAGCAAGTATGAATATAAGAAAAGAATAACTGTGCTAAGATATTGTAATCTTTGCAAGTAGCTGGCATGTGAGGTAAAGAACAATTAAAATGCTTTAATAGGGACATGTTAAGAAAACAGTCCTTCATGTAGCTAGTTTAAATATGAACATGTGGGCCCACATTAAGCACAGTATTACAGGTGTAGACTTACTGAGAGGCTAATGGCTTTGTAAACCCAGACTAGGATTTGTCTCTGCCTTTCTAGCCACTTAGGCAGTTAAACCCTTTCCTTGGGGGTAGGGTGGAGGAGTGTAGGTCCGTGAAATGTCCTCACTACATAAGGTATTAATTGTCTCTGAAGAAAGCACAGCAACGTTTTCTTTTGTATGCCTATAATCCTGCTGAGATTGCCTTCCAATACCTTGAAAAATGCTCTCTGCCTCACTCTATTAACTGAAAGTCAGATGTCTTTCAGCTTCATTGAGTCAAGGGTAAGTTGCAAAGGCTAACTGCTGAAAAACCCTAGCTGTGCATCCAGCAAACACACCACAGTGGCTATTGGTTTAGTAGTTTTCACTGAAATATGAAAAATATGATAACATCAATAGCTTTTAACCACACATGGAATTATAGATCAAAACTGTTACCTAGAGCAGCACTAAAAAATGATGTGCTGAAATAAATATGGGTCGTCTGAGTTTCTAAAGAACTGCCACGTGGAATACAGTAGCACTGGCATTGCTCAGTGGAAGCAAATGAGTTTCTGAGAACACAGTCCTGATACTCCTTTCTCTGATCCTGTGAGATGTAGGGAAATGAATATTTCCTCCAGGATGCAGTCTTAGAAATACTTTCTATTTTCTCAAAAAAACATTGTAAAAAACCAAACCCACAAAGACCTTCCAAGCCCCTCACCTAACACTTAAATGTATTCCATTTTAAAGCATTAAAACTTGTCTGTGTTGTGAAAAGACTTTACCACTGCTCATGACTGCTAACATTTAATTCTCCCAGGCAGCTACCTTCTGGATTTTACATTTTAATCCTATCACTGTCTGAATCATATCAAACTTCCCTGTTTCTTAGTTTTAACTCTGGAGAAAAGGACTGAATAGGGAGCATCTATTATAAACAGTATTGCAATTTAAATTAAAAACTTAATAAATACCCTCTGAAGGAAATATTTTCAGTGATATTGTCTGGTCTAATAATTTTATATTTAACTAAATCTTGTTTTGCTTATTACTTGTGACAGTTGTGCCTAATGTACCTTTAAGATCATGTGTTTTGTGATCCTGAAAAATGGCACAGAGGTGGGTGCTTTTCAGAAAATTTATTTCCCGTATGAACTGATTTTCAGGATAAATTTATCTCATGTCATTCCAACCCATCAGCCCTTTGTCCTCTCATTCTCTCATTTGCTGATGTAATCAGAGATGTCTCTGGGATATAGTCAGCTCCTTCCTGCTACAGTTAATGTCAGTTCCTCATGTGAGTCCACTGTGAGGCTTTGGAATTGTTACCTGTGTTTCTCACTTTCTCTTGTCCTTTCCTCAGTTGGTTTTTCATTTCTCTATCTATACTGTAAACTCCAATTTTTTTTTTTTTTTTACTAATATTTTTCTGTACATTTAAAAGAATTAAATGTGCACTCAGTCTAGGGCTCCAACAAATAAAGGATTAGCAAGAGACTAGGTGATCAGGGCAGGATAAGAAACTCCGTATTTTTGTGCTGTTCTTGTAGAAAAGGGGTTTGATCTTAGCAGTCTACTCAATGACATGGGTTGGTAATAACTATTGGAAACACTGGTGCAAAGCAGCACCTAACTCTTACGCTAAAGGATATAAATAAAATAGTGAGGAACTGTAACTAGTGAATAGAAATATGTGAATGGAATGAATGGGCAGAATTTGTGAGATTTCCTTTTAAATTCATCTGGTCTGGAAGACTGTTTGCTTTCCCTAGCAGAAGAGAAAGT
This sequence comes from Lepidothrix coronata, assembly GCF_001604755.1. Lineage (NCBI taxonomy): Eukaryota > Metazoa > Chordata > Aves > Passeriformes > Pipridae > Lepidothrix > Lepidothrix coronata. The sequence goes on along the minus strand of NW_016690250.1, from coordinate 68,556 downwards.
TGGCCTAAATATTATGGCAGATGCAACAAAATTTCCAATCCTTGCCCCATTTGGCAAAATTTTAGGTAGTGCATTGCCTGTGAGTCATTTCCATACTGTTTGGCCAGTGCATTGGTGATGTGTGCAGATGGAGTTTTCCAATACAGTGCAAACTTATGCAGAATGGCTTTGTAGATTGGAATAGAATCTGAGCATGTGCATTGACTGACCATAACATTAACAGGCCAGTTGTCTATGTAATAATAGACATCACGAACCACCACAATGATAGATGAGGAGAAAAGGTAACTCTACCCAGATATATGCATCAGTCATTGTCCACTCTAACTTCTTTTTATTCAGTTTGCCTCCTCTCCATTCTTAGGTGTGCCTGTTATTTAGAATGAAGAGCCATGTCCTTTAAATTTCCTTGTGGGCATTTATACACTTTGTAAGGATGCACATTATATAGCTAGCTGATCACCAAGAGACAGTGAGGAGAAGAGTGCTTCAGGTAAGTGGCATAACCAAGCAGACATATCTGTTGTCCTTCAGGGTATATATAGCCCTCAAAGTGGGATGTGACTGTCTGAAATGGGAGTGGCAATATTGTTTTTGTCAGGAATATAAGTGTGTATATATATATATACATTCTTATATAGCCCACATGATTTATTACATTTAGTACTCTTAAGGAGCTTTTTTTCTAGAGATTAGGAGGAATTGAGAAAGATGAAAGGAAAGCTGCTCTCTCTGACATCCCATTTTCAGCCAGTTCTGACAAGGAAAGTATGAGGTGATTTGTTGGCAGTTTATTAACATAAAGAGCTACCTTCCCTGTCCCATTCCTTGCAATCCCTGGGAGATATCGTATGGGACTGAATGGACTTTCTGAGAGCATGCCTGTAAAACATGTGTTAGAACCTTACTCTCTTGAGTGTCACAAATGATTATTATTCATTTCAGTAATGGTTATTTATAACACCCCTAGAAGGAAACAGGTAGAATAAGCTGATTTATCTTGTTCTCACCTTTGTGAGAACACCTCTCACCTTTGCTCTCACCTCTCTTTCAGGATTCTTATTTTCTCACAGGAGGAATTAGGGCACTTAAAATAATATTTCTAACCAAAGAACCAGCATCCTACTCAGAATCAGTTTCATACCTATTTCCATCACTGTTTGGAGTTCCTGCTCTCTGAGGACACAAAACTACTCAAGACCAGGGCATAGATCCAAGTAAGTTCCAGCACAATTAACACTCTTTCTAGCATGATTTTGGTCCATGTCGGGTGACAGCTTTTCAGGCTTCCCGGACATAGTCTGGAGAGCAGTATAGGCCAGGGAGCCTTTCCATTTTGGAGGTAATCCTGTTTGGTGGAAAGAAAATTTAGCAGCACGGCTTCAAGTTGCACTTTGGCACGTCTCTGTGACAGTAGTCTCTGCTGCGGGCAGCAGAGCTGTGAGTCCATTCATTAGAAGGGAACAGATTGCAGCCTGTGCAGTAAATAATCCCTTTAGTTTTACACAAAGGGGCCAAATCAGTCTTTAGTGCTCAGAGAATCCTCCTGTGCATGGTTCTGCAATATGACTCTTTCAGATGCAGTTTGACAAAGTAGGTGCAAGTGAGGCTTATTAACCTATTGAGCAGGAGGTATTGGGAGTTGGCTTTTTCAGCTGCCACCATCTGTGAGGATGGTGGGGCTCACTGATCAGACACTGAGCAGACACTTGTCTTCTCAAGTCTGTTCTCCACCATGCAGCATAGACACAAAACAAGGTAAGGGAGTGGTGGTTAGTTCAGTCAAGCAGTAGCCCAACCAACAGCATGGAAATAATTGGCTCAACCCTTCTGGATCATTGAAATACAGTAAGGATCTATTTGTTGTCATTCACTAGCAAGCAAAAGAGTTGCAGATCAGCCTGTTACTGGGACCACAACCATGTTTAGAGCTCAGTGGAACTAGAAACCATTGATTTGACAACAGGCCAACAAAGAGAAAGGAAAGGGCAATAAGATGAACTTGAAAGAAAACAGCACTTGAGTGTGAAGAAGCAGTAACTATGCAGTGGAGGGGAGAAAGAAGTGAGAGACTTTTCTATCATACTCTTAATATTATACTCTTAATAATCATACTCTTATTTCTTGCCCCAATTCCGCTTGTTAAAGTATGCATGAAAAAGTATGATCTTCTAATGGTTGTTGCTTACTCCTAATTGAAATCTATAATCCCTTTACAAATGCATCTGAACACATTTAATCAAACCATATCTTGTTGAGTAAATTGAGACTTAGGTTCACAGCTCATTTCTAAACAAATTACACGCAGTGTGAGAGTCCAGGCACTGAATTAGGCATCTTGTAGCAAATACTGCCAGGTCCTTCAGGTTAGCTGAGAAACTAGGTTGCTGCTGTTTGCAATTTCTAAAGCATAGCAGGATAGCTCATTTTCCAGGCTGCCTTGGATTTCCAGTTAGGCTGGAAATTTTGTCTTCTGCAATATTCTACTGATGGAGAGAGAGAAGCTTAAATATGCTTCCTTTAAGACTTCATTTGAGAACTGGCAGTCTTTTTCAACAAAATTGAAGGCAAGGCTGCTCAACTAGAATATCTTTTATTCTGCTGACCATTGTTTTTCAGACATGGAAATTCAAATGGAAATAAATATATTTTTAAGTATTCTGATAAATGTACAGAATAGCAGCTCCAATTTGCTTTCTCATGCTAAGTTCCCCTGTTCTGCCTTCCAGTGTAAGATCTGATTTTGACCAGTACAGAAGGAAGACACTTACAAAATTCAAGTTTAAGATTGCCTTCTGCCTGCTTGTCTGCTCTTTCACTTCTTCATGTCACATACTCCCCTGAATACCAATACCTCCACCTCCAGACAAATACAGTATTTTTGCTTGAAAGTTACTCTATTATTCTTGTGTTTACAATGTCATAATGTTAGACTCTAGGTGGCAGCATCTGGGAGTGAATATTACGTGTTTTACTGAACTGCTGATTTCAAACATGTCTCACTCGGTAACCACTGTAGATTAGTCTTCCTTAAAGCATTTACTTTTTCTCTTCCTGCTCTTTATTTTCATCCTATAAAACCTAGTAATATACTTAACATGCAAGTGCTGAAAGAATTCATATCAGCATGTTAACAGAGTCTTCATGATAGTTCCATTCTTTGTTGTATCTTGAGGCACAGATGGAGAGCAGCACAGATTGCTGAGCCATTCCAGTCTGAAGGAGGATGGATAAAGCTTGGGTAGAAAATATGCAATTTTGCTGCTGTTATAAAAGGTAGGGTGCATCTCTATGCCTTGATTCTTCATCAGCTGCCTATGCTGTAGCAGTTGATGCCTTATCAGCAAAAACTATTACTCAAGGGATTTCTGGATGTTTTAAGTGCCTGTTTAAGTGTACAGGAAGTGAAGGAGGGTTAGAGAATGCCTGTGGACTGTTTCTTGCACAATGTAAGTCACAGTCATATCCTGACATCAGATTGGGCAAGTGACTATTGATCTCCTCTAAGAAAGAACCTTAGGGAATATGTAAAGGGTTAAGATTATTGACTGCTCCACAGTAGAGAACAATATGGGAACAACAATGCGCAGAGGGACAGAATTCATTCCAACAAAAACATAGACCTGAGAAAATTAGGGAGGATGATTATGATTGCAGTCAAGTGATGATTTGAGATACACAAAGCAACAAGCAAAACCAAGCTAGGTATAGAGCTGAGCACAAACACATCTACAGCATAATTCAGGCAAGGAGCACAACTGCAGCTCCTGGACATGGGTGGAGGTCAAAGCAATTAAAACCTACTGATGCACTGAGGACCATGACAATTAATTGTCTAATTCAGGCTGTTATACCACTAAAACTTTAATTCAAATAAAAATACATTCTTAGCTTCATTTATATGTTATGTTCCCTTTTGCCCATAACAGGAGTTTGAGTGTAACAACGTCTCAATCCAGCTCTAAGTATAACCCTGTTGCCATAGGGCAAGTACATGGACAAGCCTGTGCCCTGATGTAGTATGAACATGACCACTCTCACTACCTGGGTAAATCTCTTTTGGGCTGTTTCCAGTAATACTTCTTTAGAGCATTTGTACAGATACTGCCTTAGGCCTGGACAATTGGATCCCGGACTGCAATGAACACAGCCCCAAAATAGTTTTCTTGTAATGATCTGGTGTTACAATGTTGCGCAGCACTACTGTCACTCAGGTGGAAAAAAGAAAAAGAGAAACAGTTGAAAAGATAGGACATCAGTCCAAACCCATATCTGCACGTGTACATACACACATAGAGCCACATAAATTAAAACAGAGGATTAAACTTACTTACTAGGTGTTCCAGAGAGAAGGGAGTGAGCTTAATATGTGAGCAAAATCAGTTAACCTTTGTTTACCCTCAGCTAAGACTCCTGCTCACCTGTCTCCACATCTATGTAAATAGAAAGTTTCTCTCTGTAACCTATACAAGATGAAATATAGCAGCTGCTGCAATTCATATTTATCCTTAAAAATGTCATTTGTCTCTGAAGATATCTACCCTTCTCATTAATACCAACAGGTAAGGACTTGAAAATGGAACAGATACTTTTTTCCAGCTGCTAACATGTGTTTAGACTTTCCATTGTGATACTTCCTGCCTCTGTGATTAGCTCATGGCTGGGCAGGCCTAGATTTACAGACTAGAATACTCAGAATTCCTGTGAAGGTAGAACAACAAAATATACCACATACCTACTTTTGACTCAGTATTATGCTCTAAGTGACAAACAAACAACCTGAAGAACTTTTCAATATCATCTAGCTGAAAACTATCACATTTTCTTGTTCTTTAATATTTTCATTGTAATAATTAGTGATATGCCCAGTGATACTGTGCAGTTTTATAGGATTTATTTTTTACACAGAGCACAGTGCATATACATTATGCTGTCCTTTGAATAAAATCATTACTGAATATGAGATTTAAATAATAATAAAAATAGGTTAAATGGAAAAGTTAAAACCAGTCATTTAATATACAAGATCTTATAATTTACTCAGAATATGGCTTTAAAAGTCTAAAGATGATAATGCAGAATGTGAAAGAGGATTTCAAAGTAATGCTTGATGCAGAACGCAAAACAGTGGTCTGAATTCTGACTTGATAAATGGATGCTATGCTCAGAAAAGCAGAAGCAACATAGGTATAAACTGGGTCAGCTTCATAGAAAGTAGTCCAAAGGAGCAAACTAAATATGAGCTGTCAGTGCAATACTATTAGTACTATTCCCATAACCATTGCTGCCATAACCATCCTTATTTATGTCAGAGCCTTTCAGAGACTCCCTATTTCACTTATATTGGTTTGCTCATACCTAGACAAGAAAGTGAGGTAGGTTTTAATCAAGTCCCAGTATGAATGCACTACCCTGTTTGGTTATATTTAGAGTTGGATCTCTCTTGCTCTTAATGAGCTAAACTGAAAAACAGAATCTGAGCTCCCTCAAGTTATGAAAATTAGATTCTGCTTCTTACTGCAGAGAGCCTAAGGCATAAGCATCTCCCTGAGAAAAGAGGGGTTTATTACAAAAGTCTCCTAAACAGACATGTTCAGACTAGCGCTGTTCAGTCATCCGCAGTTTGTTTATGGAAGATTGTCCAAACAGTCAGAAGCAACAGAAAAGTTATGTTTATGTTCTCTCAAATATAATCCATGTCATGTGTCTAGATTTACAGTCCTAAAACTGTTGTTTTGATGCTTTTGCTGCAGCACACAGCAAACATAAACACAGATACTGTGGTGATGAGCATAAATGAAATTATACAATTAAATAATTATGCAGAATAAATAATTATATAGAATTTATTTATTTCCTTGAAAGTCACTGTAAACACATTCTAACCACTACTGTTCTAAGGCTTTTCAGTTGTTATAGAAAACACTGGAGCAGACCTGTGTGTAAGCATGCATATAATGCAACAGAGACTCCATAAAATAATGTCACACAAAACAAGAACATGTAGGTTTTTCAATGTCAAAATAATGTTAACAAGATTACGGTATTTGCTGCTGTATAATGGGGAAAAAGAAGGCCATTCCTTTACAAGGCACCTTGTTATGGCTAGCGTAAGGACTCCTTACTAATGGCACCATGCAAAGCACATGAATCCACTATTACTCTGCCAGTTACTTAAGGCTAGTAAAAATGGAAACATCTTACATGTTCAAACAAATTACTGTATTTCTTTCAACACAAACTCTAATGCAAGGTGACCCTCAGAAAAAAAGCTTGCCAGCCCAGTCATGACAAAAATTTCCTTGTGGGAGAATTTCAGCTTCTTTTGGCAGTCCGTTACCAGCCCCCTGCAAGGCCAGTTCTGAAATTTCTTTCGTGCAGCTCTAGCCTTAGGCAACAACTGCAGTTTGACCAAGGACAGGGCTAGTACTCCAACCAAAAGGAATCAATATTCCTAAGAAACTAATTTTCACATAAGTCTTTACTTAACTGTAAAAGATGTCTTCAAAGTATCATTTTATTATTTCTCTGTCCCACAACTGTAACAAAAGCCGTAACACCAAATCCTACACCTCAGTTAAGTGTCACAAAAGACCAGATAGACTTTGTCCATACTGAAAACTGTCCAAAAGAATATTTTTTTTGGAACTCACAGTTCCCTTTGGCAGTCCCTTTCCAGACTTAGTCTTCCTGAAGTTCTGGACTAATTCTTTTCCTCAACAACCTAATATTTACTGAGTACCCTAAGACTAGCCTGGACCATAGGAGAGGAAACCCTCACCATTCAGACAAACGCTTAGACAAATATGATGCAATTCTCCAGTTGCAGCATCAGCTCTTACTTAACAGTAGAAGGTACATTGCGCTACGACTACATCTCATACACGCACATGAGATGCACATACATGCACACTACAACTACATCTCTGATTTCTCTTTGTCTCTAAACCTCCTCTGCCTCCTCTGACGCTAACCTAAATGCTTGGCTGATACATAAACCAAAAACAGTACTCCATGCAAAGATTCAGTGTTCTTCCAAGGAGAATATTAGAGTCTGCCCATGGGTTTCTTTGTCAGCTGCTGTCCAGATGGAATCAAACTCAGCTGTGGACTTTCAGTCAAAAATAACTTTAATCCAAAGCCTGAAATGAACCTTAGAAAAAAAATGCCAGTGAAGATGAAAAATTCCTAAGGAAACAATTATTTTTGCACCACTTACTTCCTTTTTCAACTCTAATGACTGAGAGAAAAAGCCTAGAGCTACAGCTTGAGTGGTGCAGAAGAAGGGCTGTCTTAAAAAAATCACCCCGTAGGCTAGATTTTCCCCTGAAGTAAATCCTTTTCTGGGTAAAATGAAGAAGGGAAGTCCCTAAACTTATATTATGTTTGGGATTATACTTAGGAATAAAATTGCAGTTATTAAAAAGAGAAACTGTAGGATATCTGTGTTTAGGACACTGAAAAATCCTCTGAGAAAATGAACTTCTGATACTTGAATTTTCTTCTCAGGAATGTGGAGTCTCTGGTAGGAGCAGGAACCAGGGCAAGGGCAGTCTGCTTATCACTTGGTATTCCTAGGGATCATGAAAAAATAACCACAGAAATCCTGTTGAAGGGGAACTTCAAAGGGACTGCCACAAGAAAGATATAGGCTGCAGACAGAGTTGTCCCCTGGAAAACTTTTTCATCTGGGCTGTGACATTGGTTCTTGGGGTGCAGCTTAGCCAAGACAAAGTTGGTCAAGATCAAAGGTTTGGAAAGGGAGAAAACCACAGAGTGCAGCTGTGCCCAAGGAAGGGGTAGGCTGCAAAAAGGATTGTCCTATGGGAATCTATTCACCTGGACTCTGGCTCAATGGGTTGCAACAGAATCCAGGCAAGACCTAACCTTATGGTTGTGGTTACAAAAAAGAGAAAGCCTTGTGCTGTGGTTGGAGTGATGCAGCAGGGATGCCAAAGGGAGGTGTGGAGCAGCAAAACTGTTGTTCTAGAGCATTCCAACATATGGGTTCCAACCATATGAGTTGTCTTTGAAAAAGCCTCAGCTAGTGTTAGGATTAGGGGTGGGGAGGAGACAAACCTTAAAAATAAACCATCCAAATTAAGATGAATCCTATGCCAAGACCGATGCCATGACCCAGATGAACAAATTCTCTAAAGAGAATGTTTTGTGCAGCATACATTGGCAGTGTCTCTGTAGACCCACTGTAAGTGCAGCCGAAGGCTTTGTTTCTTTTCTGGCTTGAACCTTAACCCTACCTTAGGTTTTGGCCCCACCTCCACATCAAGTTCTAAGGGGACAATTCCTTCTGAAACCTACACCTTTTCAGGAAGCCCCTTTGTAACCCCACCCCAGTTCCAGCTGTAGGTTTTCTCTCTTTCCTGACCCTAACCCTCTTCCTTGGCTGAGGCCTTCTCCTTTGCTGAACCTTAACTCAATGCCCAATGCCACAGAAGGAATGAGCAAGCCTTGAGGGAACAATTCTTTTGACAGCCTTGTTTTGTCAGCCTCTTTGCAACCTCTGTCTAAGCGCTGTTGAAGGCTTTGTATCTTTCCCAACCAATACTCTAACTCTTAATATGGTTCCTGGCCTTAGCTGAGCCTTTGTTCAAGACTCAGTGCCCTGGCCCAGATGAAAAAGTTCTCAGGGGATAATTCTTTTTACAGCTTTGCCCTCACTTTTTCGTCCTGTTTGCACCCCCAGTCCAACAGGAGCTCTAGGTTTTTTCTTTCCCCTAACACTAAGGGAATCGTAATCCAAATCCTAACCTAGAAACATGTTGTGCTTTATATCCCTATTCCCAGACAAGACCAAACTGACAAAATTTTCAGGGAATTTACTAATTCTTTTACCACCCACCCCTCCCCTCCACCCCTTTGTTTTAGCTTTCCCTTTATAGCCCTGTTTCAGTTACCAGAGCTCTAGCTCTTCTCTCTTTCTTAGATCTAAACCCTAACCATTGACCCTGATGTGCTATCAGCCTTCTCACAAGTTAAAACCTTACCATGTTCTGACCTTTTTGCCACTGTTTCCACTCCCATTTGACTATTTCCATATGAGAATTGCTGCATCATCTAATCCTTCTTGGTTTGTTGGAACTTTTCCAGAGCCTTCAAGGCTGTATCTCTGGGGTTTCCCTTTCTCTCTTTCCTTATTCTTATGGACAAAGACACTGTCACACTTCGTGGGTGCTAATATTTGAGGACCATTCCATCCATCCAGTCTCATCTCTTACTTTCAATTATAGGATCTTTTTCTTGACCAGGAAACTTTGAGTTTTCTTTTTGTCTCAACTCTGACCACAACTCAGAATAGAGGAAGTTTATAGGCAAGGAGATTAAACCCTTGCCCAGATAGAATTTTCTCAGTACAGAGATCTTTCTGCAGATCACACTTTTCTTTGAATCTATGATATTTTCAATTTGACTTAAGAGGATGAGTTTTCAATGGAGTAAATAAGCACGCAAATATTTTTTTCCCTTCTGAATTCCATAGAAATAATGACAAACAAATCAGTTTTCTCTTTTTAGGAACCTCGTTGATAGTGTTTGAATTTTATTTTTATTCTTTAGCTGCGTAATGAACTAGACTATCGTATTTTATTTAAATGGCTTGACTATTTTCAAGCTTACGAGAGAGAATTATGGGCTGGGCTGTGGCTGTTGGCCGTGTTAGATGATATATTGGAAGAAACTTTCCTTTTAATCACTAGATACAGATGGTGGCAGGAATAAAATTCTGTTAAGAGTTTACTGAAGGAAGAGTCCTGTTTTATCTATGTTTTCTTTTGCTCAAAATTCTTAAAAGAATATAACTAATTAAAATAAAGAATTTTTCACCTTTCCCTGCCCCCTTCCCTGTCTCTTCCCTATCTCTTCAGATTCCTTCAAAATACAATCTTCCTGACTGAAAGTGCAGTAGTTTGCTGCCACAGTCATAAGGAAGTCAGCATTTCAGCAACTGTGAGGTGACTTAGTAATTAGTTGTCATTTCACCCATGCCTAAGCTTGCATAACTTGTTCATATGCCTGCACATTTTCACACGTTATTCCTCCCAGGTGGTGTAAGCTTCCTGGCAGAGGTGATTGTTATGAGCAAGCAGGTGTTTTTTTCTGAATTATGTAGGTCCTTGAAAGGGCTATACACTGTGCAATTTCTCAACTATGATGAGGCAGAATTGATTTTTCCTTATTGACAGGTACAGGAAAATATGGAAAACTAGAAGAAAGTTAGTTCAAGGAATACAAGAGAAGCCTGGATTTTTTGCATTGGAAACTGGGAACGTTGTGTATCTTTCTGCTATATTGCATCTTGAAACCTTCTTATCTAAGGATTCTCAAGTGAAAATAAAATATAACATAAAACAAATATATCTATGTCCTTTATTGTCGCAAAGATTATTTATAAGCTGAATTGAGCACTTGAGAAACAAGTAGGACAATCTGAAGCTTTCATCGAGAGAATATTTGCTGTGATACTTTTAATATTAGTTGTGATTTCATTGGAAAATAGATATAACTCATTGCTCAGGGAAGCAAACTACAACTGTATGTTGTTTCCTGTTATAAAATGTTTCAAGGTTTTAATGAAAGTTCCATATCATCATGGCACATTCATTTACTTCATATCAAAGATTTACACTATGAATTTCATGCAGTACCTGGAGATGAAAAATTAGGCTGCTTTTGATTAGCAGTTGTTTCACTCAGGAAAGCTTGATTCTTTATTTTAACTTATTAGAGAGTATTAGTGAAATGCTTTTTACACACATTACTATTCTAATTTTAAGTAAAGTGGCAAAAGTGGAATTAGCCTTCTCTATATTTGATTTTGATCCTCAACTTTTTGCAAAGATCAGTGCAACTTTATACATTTCAATTACTTATATTCTGTCACTTCTGGTAATGCAAAATTATTAGTTATCAAAATTGGTGTAAATTCTTAATTTCTATCAAAATATGGAGAATTGTCACTGCACTGTGTTCATATAGCAATATATACCATGCTATTAATTTTTCATGACGTGAAATATTAATTAGATCATATTTGTAGAATTACAGTCCATATAAATGATGACTCCAATTCTTAAGTGATTTCAGATAAAAGATTACAGAATAACAGAATATTCTGAGTTGGAAGAGAACCATTAGAATCATCAAAGTCTAATTCCTGTCCCTGCCACAGAATCACCCCCAGGCATCACACCATGAGCCTGAGAGTATCGTCCAAATGCTTCTTGAACTCTATCAGGCTTGGTGTTGTGACCACTTCCCTGGGGAGCCTGTTCCAGTGCCCAATCACCCTCTGGGTGGAAAACCTTTTTCTAATATCCAGCCTAAACCTCCCCTGACACAACTTCAGGCCATTCCCTCGTGTCCTCTAACTAGTCACCACCAAGAAGAGATAAGTGCCTGTCCCTCCTTTTCCCCTCATGAGGAAGTTGTAACTGCAATGAGGTCTCCCCTCAGTCTCCACTTCTCCAGGCTGAACAGACCAAGTGTTTCTTAATGGTGTTAAGTTCTGCATATAAATCTCCTAGGTTGTTACCTCTCCTCAAATATGAAAGAATGGCCACTGCTGTCCTGTCAACCCCAACAATGGGTCTTTACAGTTTTCTGTTTCCGCAGCAACATACCTTATTAAATCTGTAATTTAATTTCAAATGCTTTTGCTTTTCTATGAACTCCTTCAAATTCATAGAGATCTCTTTTAGCGATCCTGGGAGATGAGCATGTGCTATCAAAATCCCATGCCTTCTTCCTCCATAATGTGCTGCAATTGTGAATAAAAACCAGAATTTTACAAATCAGTTTTGCAGCCATATCACGTTGCCAACCTCTGTCTCATTCACTTTTAGATTTCACCCTTGGGACTTCTCTATCATTAATCTTACCTAGACCTCTCCACCAGACTGAGTATTTCTGTATCTGTTTTTAATTGGATTCCCCCAGGTGTATTAGGATGATTTTCTTTTCTTTTTGGAAGAAGCAGCTAATTTTGCTGCTTTTGCACAGATTTCTAGTCTTTCCAGGTCTCTTTGTGTCATCTCATTTAACTCATTGCTTTTCACAGCTTCATTAAAGAGTGTTTTTCAAATTACTGTTCTGTTCACTCTAGCTACCCAGTCATCCCCAGAGAGCTAACTGGAACCAGAACTAACTGATCTCCAAAGCCAATCAGTGGGCTGTTACCTTTCACTCCTATTTGGGATTTGTTAACCACATGATAACCACTTTTACTACCCCATTTGGATGATTCCTCAAAGCAATTTTTTTCCCCATATTATTTCTCATTTCCAAGTATAGATGAAGTCATTCCATACCTGTCTGCTGAAATTGGCAGCATTCCTCTTAGTCCGTCTTCCAACATGGGCTGTGGGTGGTATAGAGCACATTTCAGTTTCATCACTGAGAATTTTACATGTGCCTTGGCCTCCATTCCTTGTTTGCAACTAGGTATTGGAAAAACAGTAAGATGAATACAGTAATGGAAACCTAAAATGAAAGTTAGCAATCATAAATTTATTATCTTCATTATCAGTCTATGACTGCAAGGGATGATGAAATTGCTGGATTTTGCAGTAGAAAAATGTCTTCTGTGTCCAAAATATCCATTATATATTTCTAGTTATTCCTGGATGATTAAACTACAAATGGGGAGGAAATAATCTGATTTGCATAATAATCTGAATGAGTGATTGTTTATTTTTGCATATCTGTGAATGGTAATATTTATTTATTTATTATTAAAAAATAATTTTTTCCTGACATTTAAGTGAGACAGAGCTTGAATTCCAAGTGACTTTTGTGCTCTTCAGCTGTAACACTTGCAATATAAAGAACTTATTAAAAGACAGAAAAATGTGGAAGATTTGTTTGATTGAATAATTCAAATCTTTTATCTGATTAATATTAATTGCTCATGAAATTTTAAATGGCTACATAGAAAGGGGTGAATAAAATCAAGTGAGATTTGAACTAATAAAAGGCATCTGTCCTGTAAAGTCAAATTTTATTTAATCTGTTAGTGTACCAGCCTTTTAATGATTGTATTCTGCAGCTTTGGAGTTACTAATTTTATCCAAAAGCCTTATAGGCTGGTTTTCATCTGTTAGTGCTTCAAATTTGAAACATGTCACTTGGATCTAGCATTCTCCAGTTTAATTCTTGCATTGGAATGAAAAGCCACAAAATGTCTCATTGTGCTATATTATAATGTGAAAATTATATCAGATGCTATAAACAATTATATTTTTTTTTTTGTTTCCTTATCATCTTCAAAGTCATAGTTTAGGTTCTGATCTGCTGCAAGGTTGTGTGATGCCTTGTTGTAAAGCAATAGTGATTATAGTGAAAATGGGTTGCAATTACATTGAACTAGACTGTCCATACTCATTTTTGGTTATTATCTGCATGTGGAGTGTTTTCATTATCTGCATGCTGGAAATACCCTGAATTGAATAAGCATCTTCTGCTGTTTAATTTGTGCCTATGTATGTGTATATTTATAGAATGGCAGAATAGCACGTGGTCAAACGTGAAATTCACCTCACAGAAACAATGTACTGTCAGAAACATCAGTATGTACAAAACCTTTTAATTGCCAAGAAACCATCAAAACATTCATAGCAACCACTGTCAGGATGGCTGACCAAGTGAAAAAGTCTGCTGTGAGCTCTGTTACTATAAAAGACATGCAGGAGTTCCTAGTTAAGCTTCATTTCTTATTAATTCCAGACCTTAGGTATGTTGCTTATAGCCAAACAGGTCTTTGATTGCTGCATCAGCCTCATTCAGCAACTGCACAAAGCCAATAAAAGGACACTGAAAATGAGTAGCTGATAATTCTCAAGGAGAGAGAAATTCTCAATTAGGACGTGTTATGGAAATATGAAAGGGAATAGGAAGATAATCAAGGGTGTGTAATAGACAGAAGCAGAGTGAGACCTTGGATGAAGTAAAAGATGGGTAGCTACATGGCGTTGCTGTAGGATTGAGACGTGTCCCCCTTAAGCATGGTACAAGTGTACTCTTCTCACCTGTGTGGTACCATACCTGAGAATACTCCTCCAGTTCATACCTTGTGTGGAGGAGCAAACTGATCTGCTTTTGATGAGAGGTGGCTTATGAACGGTTAAGAATCTGTCTTTTGGGGACTGAATTTCCTAAAATTCCTCCTATAACCTGCTGCCTGCTGCAAATAACCTTACATAGGTCTCTCAAATCTGTAAGATATGGAGTGCCTCACAATTTTTGCCAGGTATGTCAGGCTTTTTTCTTTTTTTTATGAGGTGACTGGAAAATAGTGGATATATTAATGATTTATATTTTCTCATCTGAGTTGAATGTGTGAAATACTAATGCATTAGCTATACTTATGGATGCTATAAAGAAGATTAATTAACTTGTAATGACCACTGATGAGCTGTTTTTCCTTAATGCTTCATTTTTTATAAGAAGATTTAAGTACCTAGCACTTTTTACTCCATGAAGAAAACACAAGGACTTTACTCCCTTCTCCTGTTATTTAATATGGGCATGAAAGAAGGCTGATGGCATCTTGTGCTGCAATAGACTGAGTATTGCCAGCAGGTCAAGGGAGGTGATCCTTCCGCTCTGCTCAGCACTGGTGAGGCTACATCTGTAGTACTGTGTCCAGTTCTGGGCTTCCCCCACCAGAAAAGAGAAAGGGCATACTGGAGAGTCCTGTGATGGGCTACAAAGATGATTATGGGACCATATAGGACCTCTCCTATGAGGAAAGCCTGAGAGAGTGGGGACTGTTTAGTCTGAAGAAGGAATGCTCAAGGGGATCCTATCAATGGATAGAACTATCTGATGGGAGGGTGCAAAGAGGATAGAGTCAGGCTGTTATCAGTGGTGCCCAGTGAAGGACCAAAAGCAATGGGCGCAATCTGAAACACAGCATGCTCCCTCTGAACATCAGCAAACACTTTTTGCCACTGTGAGGATGACCAAATGCTGGCAAAGGTTGCCCAGAAAGACTGTGGAGTTTCCATTATAGAGGTGGATGCACAGAACCCATCTGAACATGATATTGGGCAACCAGCTTTAGGTGGCCCTGCTTGAACAGGGGGTTTTGACAAGTTGACCTCTGGAGGTCCCTTCTAACCTCAGCTACTCTGTGATCCTGTGGTTAAGCTAGAGTGGTATTGGTGAGGATGGGATTTTGGGAGAGTTACAACAGACTTCTACCGAGAGATGATAAACAAATGCTGAAATTCCTCTAATGGGACATGGTATATGACTTTTGCACCTCTGAAAAAGAAATCCACAAATACTTCAAAAATGAAAAGTTTGGTGTGGCAAGAAATAAGGAATTTCCAGTATGTGTAAAAAGTCTTACAGATCCTACTAATTTAATGACTATTATCACAAGTATTCATTTATCCTGTGTCTTCTCATTAATTTAAACTCTTCCGGTTACTTCCTTCTGTTTCACCAACCAAGGAATGAAAAGTGAAAAATCCCAACAACAGGTTACTGGATTTATATAAAAAATAGAATT
The DNA here is from genome assembly GCF_001604755.1 of Lepidothrix coronata. Lineage (NCBI taxonomy): Eukaryota > Metazoa > Chordata > Aves > Passeriformes > Pipridae > Lepidothrix > Lepidothrix coronata. The sequence goes on along the minus strand of NW_016690250.1, from coordinate 53,027 downwards.
GATCAACCACTGTTTACAGCCGATAGAAGTAGCACTCTTCTATGAAGACTTGCCTCTTGATTCTCTTCCTTAGCAAATCCTGCCCAGAACATCATAGTCAGTAGCCAGACTAAACCAGTTCATATCAGAATAGCTTTATCATTGTTCGTGTGCTGAAAGCTTTAAGAAGCTAAAAGGATGCCCAAGTATAGAGGTAGCTCACAATAAGGAAGCACAGAATGGCCAAAACAAAGGACCTGCTGGCTGGAGTCCTGTTCCTGCTATCCAGTAGCATATGACACTACAGGAGAGACTCAACTGTCTACTACTCCTTGCTAATCTGCCCTGAGAAACTTGAAGAGGCATAGAATTTGATAAAGGTTACTAAGACACATAGAGCTGACTCTAACTGAAGGGTGCTACCTATTATATTTAAGTACCTAGACCTTTCAATTCAGACAGAAGGAAGATACTCCTGGAGACTTCAGGTTTGTAAGGGTAAAGGTGCAGGTTCTGACAACCTGAATTCCATTTCAGGCTCATTTTATGGCTTCCTATTAGCCACTCATCTCTGAGGACCTACCAGTGGGAAACAGAAAATGCTGTGCAGGAGAATTGCAGTGTAATGTACACCACCAGAATCTGTGCTCATGTAAAAGTCCTAATGCTTCAGAAGTCCTAAAAAGACATAAACCCCAAAGTCAAAAAAGGAGAAAATCAGTCATGGAAGAGGTGCATGATAGCATCACATTAACTCAGAATAAATACATACCATACTTACTAGAGGATCATTTCTCTTGGAGAGAAAATGTCACACAGAAAGTTTATTCTGCAGGGAAAAAAGGAAGATAGAAACATCTTTAGCAATCTGTGTTTGTGATTTGCGGTTTGCTGGAGGTAAAACCCAATGTTTACAAGGAAAGACACATGATGTGACAATTCTATGATTAAAAAATGGAGTAAAGAGAAACTGAACAAAGAATACATTTTGATTTTTTTAAAAACCTAAATCTCAGGCTCTATTTCTGTCATCAGGGCTAATAATTTTGCTGGTCCTTGCTGAACAAAGGTTCATTGTTCACTTATGGAACAAAAAATATCATTGAGCAAACCTAAAGAGAGCAGAGATAGAAAGGAGATTTTTTTGCCTTTACCTCTGCACTCTCCATCTTCAATCAGGGAAGTGTGTAAAGCTGGAAAAGAAGCCTAATATTTTTTAACTTCCCAACATGAAAGTGTTACAGGACTTCCAGGCACTAGTTTGGAAACAGGACTTCAGAGAAGGACCATCAGTGGCTTATCCCAGCTGAGGAGGTGATGTGCTGCATTGCCGTTTTCAAAGTTTGGTGAACAACTTAGCGACGTGTACTGCTGTCTCACAGCTGTACACCCAAATAGACAGCAGCAACTTGAGAAAGGGCACTGTTGTGATGAAACTGCAATCTGCACATGTGATTGCTTGTTGCATTCAATGAAACATCATTTGCCAGTTGGAGTTCCATGTTCCTCCTAACTGTGAGTAACATTTTATGACCTCAAATTAGATCCTAGCTTTGGAAAAAACAACACCATTCCTGGTCAATTTTTAGTATTTTACCTTCTTTCGCTTCCCTGTGCTACTACTGTGGTTTTATACTACTAATCATTTGTGATTACTGTTTATTTTTTTCAGGTATCTGAAATACACTGATACACTGTTTTGTCAGCTTGAAGATAAGAACTGGAGAAAGTATTAAAGAGGCTTAGCACTTATTTATAATGCCCTGCAGTACTTCTCAATTCTTAGTTAATGCTTTAAGTAGTAATGGTTCAAAGTGTTGGTAGTTTCAAAAAGTCATGTGAGTTTCAAACACTCATACAGTAGTTAATCACCTTACATATAACAACCTCACAAGTATATGGTGCAATCATAAATCATTATATTCTTATGTTTTCTGCTATTTTTGCTGTTTAGGGTTGTTTTATGAATCAGTCTTTGTCCCAAGTACAGACATAGCAAGGGAAATTGTAGATCCACTAAATGATATTGAGAGACTGTTTTGTGGTAGACCTTTACACCATAAATTTTTTTTTTTTTTTTTGGAGATTGTCACTTCCAAATGAGCTCGTGGCATTTCCAGAGAGGTTCCATGAATTATTTTTCATATCAGCTACTATTCAGCTGGTACTAAAGAAAGCAAGTCATGTACTGATAATGTGAAGGGGATTACAAAATTATTGGTCCGTAAGGAGAACCAAAGATACTGAAAATTGACAACACTACTGCTTGCTTGTTTACTCTCTAGTAAACTTTGCAATAATTACAAATTCTGGAAAAGTGTTAGAGAAACCATCAGCTTGCAGAAGCAAGCTGTTGAAAGGGGGACTGAGAAGCCAACATGTGCTGGCTACAGTTGCAGAATATATCTAAGTCTTAATAAAGAGGCAATGGGCCATCAGAAAAAAAGATCTTCTTATGTATTATTTAACATGTCATGCAAGAATGTGGCAATATTCAGTTGTGTAATATGCATGCTTAGGAAGAGACTGTGATAAACAATTGAACATTACAGTCCTGAGGAAGAAAAAAATCATGCAACTTCAGCTGAACCATAGATTTAAATATCTATGCATAAAAGCAATGGATGCAAGAGTTGTGTGCATATACAGAGCTCTCTGTGATAAAGATTTTTAAAAAATGAGATAATACCTTTTATAGGTTTTGATGAGAGAAAAAAATAAGGCAAATAAGTGGAACATCATTTTTAGAAATGGTGCCTGAACACAGGAGAGAGCAATTTGATGAGTTCTGAGACAAAAACTGTGGATCAAAAAATGTTCAAAAAACATGCATGGTTAAGAACTTTACTAGTCCTATATGATTTCAGAGAAATAAATCCCTAATCAAAGGCTGAATCTCTTGTGGAGCTTGTGAATCCAGCTTACTAGGGAGATTTATGAGAGGAGAACCTTTATCTCTGTAAAGATATCTCCAATTGAATTTCAATGTGAGCACTAAAGTAAAACAGAATCAGTTTGGAGCAAGAGTATTAAGCTAAAGGAAGGCAAGAAATAAGACAAAGATAGAATAACAGAGAAAATAACCCTCATAGGCTAGCATACTGGAAAGACCATCAAAAAATTCAGAAAGAAAAAGCACACCGAAGAGGGAGGGAAATAAATCCAAATAAAATCCCAAGTTGCAGGTAGCCTAAGGATAAGAAATTCTCTATGTATCCTAAATGAAAATATGGAGCTATATATTGCACAGAAGCACATGTCTAGCAAATCTATATGTTCTCAGGGCACAGACTTTGCTGCCAGCACTTCCACTGACAGTTTGCTGATCAGTTAGATTCTTGCTAGATAGTTCATAAAGCTCAGCAGAGGTGGTAAGTGGTAATGTTAGCTTAGAAAAATGTGATGGAATGGTGTTGATACTTTTAAAGCATTGCTCTCTAGACAAATAGGCATATTGATAAGAATCTCATATAATAATTTAAAAAAATTACTAAACTTTGGGAAAACCTTCTTACACAATTTTCCTTACTACAGAAATTTTTTTCAAAAATTTGGTTGTCAGCTACCTTAAGCTTTTATTTTAGACACAAAAATAAAACTAATTAACAATAAAATATTTTATGTTCATTATGATTTCTATGGAAAAAGTACTTGGGATCCTGCAACACATGTTAATACAGCCTTTGGAGTTCTGCTCTTCTCTGGTAATATTTTCTGCAGTTGATGATGACTACTATTTAGAGTCAAGTCTCCTCAACTGAAGACTCATAGTGTATTTATCTTTTCACTCCTAGCAAAGAAGTGCTCTTAAAGCATCTGGTTAAATTCCCTGTATAGTTAAGGCAGTGGAGCAGATGGTCTATAGATCTCTCTGAAGAGAGATCTTCATGATCATAGGTTAGGCATGAAGGTAAGCTGGACAATAACTTCTGAAGGCCTTCAGAAACACCCACTCCTTTCCATTCAGTGATTATTATGCTCAAGCACTTAAACAGCATCACTAGGCACCTAAAACTGAGGTTCAAATGACAGGCTTGAATTTGCTTGACTAGACTGCAGGCTAGTTCTCTAGTTTAATGAAAATAGATAGATAAATGTAAGAAAAGTAGTTTTCATGTGTAATACCTGAAGCAAAATCACCTCTGGAAGCTCATCCAGTGGAGCCACTGGACAATCCCTATGGGAAATAGATTGACTTTCCAGTTGGATCTATAATTTCTTTTTTCACACAAAAAGTCTATGATGTAGGTTAAAAGTTCATGGGAAGCCAGGCTTCCTCACTGCTGGAGCCTGTGAAAGTACACGCTTGTTTGTCACAAGGTTGATCCATAGAGTAGCTGACACTAACAATTGAGTATGGCAGAATTACACATATCAGTAATGGGAAAGTGCCTATTCTGTGGAGCAGCTTGAGGTGCTACGTTTGTCACTAGAACTAACTGATGAAACACACGATACACTTGAAATGTCTGATAAAATTCAAAAAGCTAAAACTCTGTATTTTACAAACTAATACATTTAATTTTGCTGGAAATGTTGAAGGCTAATAACTTCTTCCAAGGCTACAGGATTGCAATCTGAGATCATGAACACAGAAGAAATGTTATCTAACTTTGAAAATTGTTGGGCTGAAACATTATTTCTCTTGAAGCCATCAAATCTTCACTTAGAGACAGTGAGGGAAGATGAATTCGCCTTTTCCCCAGTGTTTAGATTGTTACAAATGTAAGACTTTTTCCAGTTTGAATGTGACTTCATTTTTCTGTTAGATTTGAGACACCTTTAGTAATCGTTGTTATTCAGTAACACACGTACAGCCTGAACCAGTCATCTTCCGTCTGAACAGGGGCTGCATCCACCCTCTACTGCAGTAGTTGACTCAGACGGTGGGAATCCTAAGCCCTGTTCACGGCTTCTATGTCCACAAAACAGTCTCTCCTATATATATGGCACTTCACACATATTTTAGTGTAATGTATCCTGCCTGAATGGACTCAGTTTACTGAGCAATTTACCAAGTGTGATGGTGTTTCATCATCATTATTTAGCATTCCACTTATTTTTGTATCTATTGATATGATTTTATCAGCGGGAGTTTTATGTTATTTCCATACCACTGAAAAAGATACTGATTAATGTCAGCTATATTGTCAGATTGCACAGAATTTCCATAGAAAGTAGACATTGGCTGGTGTATTTAAAGGCCTTTTGCACTGGATTATATTGATATATTGGAATTAATAATCCTTCATAGATTGTGCTGGTTTTGATGAGAATTTTGCAGAGAGGTTTCTCAGATTCAGGAATGTGTAATGAAAACTAAAAATAACAGAATTCCTTTCCAGAATATTGAGAAACACACCTCTTAGGAATTTGGAGAGTCTAAGTTCAGATTTCTCTCTCTTTTTTTTTTAATTCATTTTAAGAATTGGATTTCAATCCAGATTATCCATATCCAAAATGAAATCTCTTATCACACCGTAGTCATTCTTAAAAGGCTCTTGATACCTGCTTTTTATTTTATATATAGAGCTAAAGAATCACTGAGTGAGAGGAACAATGTCCTCTCTGGTGCAAAGCTTTAATTTTGTAACGGTTTTTACCACAAAATGCTGATGCTTTTGCATTGCATTGCATATGTCAGAGACAGGAAAACCTTCTCTACTCTGTTTCTGAAGAAGAACTAGGCGATGATATCTACTGACTCTTGGAGGTTTATCAGTTGGATGATTAGTTCATTGCTCATACAGATGGCTAATTTTTAAATTGGAATGTTATATGTCAATACTTAATTATTCAATTATACTTCTGCAGTTATCTTTATCAATCCAACCTGTAATTTCAACCAAAAGGGAATCTTATTTGTTTGACAAGACCTATTTTCATTCTAGCCACACCAAGTGACATTAAATGTACCCTTATAATTTAATTCTCTCTTATCTGTATCTTGTTCCAACCTTTTCAAAACAGCAAAGGCAAGGGGCGTGATTAAGAAATGATGAATTACTTTATTACATCAAATGGGAAACATGATGCAATAGAGGGTGAAATTGCTTATAAAAGAATGTAGTGTAATGAAAGAGACATGACTCATTCACGAGCTCAACTACATTTTCAAACACAAATGAAAAAATAAAACCAAAAAACCCATCACAAGCAAGAAAAATATCCTGTTCATTTTTGGGAAAGAAATTTGGTGTTCAAAAAGCAACAGTACAGGACATGTAACAAAGAGCATAAAAAGACCTCTCATCTCTAGTTTTCATATTGGACTGATTAGAAGATTATCTTTCTTTGCCTTTTTTGTTAAATGGAGATAAAGCAATACCTCAGTGACCCTTGGTTCTCAACATGCCCTCAATTTTATTATGCTGTGATATGTAATAGTTTTTTGCTGATATAATTCTGTAGAACTCACATAAATGGGTTGCTCAGATGAATTAGCTGCTTTAAATCAGTTGGTAATTTAGCCTGAAATAGATTGTTCCAGTTACAGAGTTATCAAACATCAGAATACTCCAGCCACATTGCCTGACATCCTGCCATCTGACTTTTTTAAATAGTCCAGCTATTAACGCTCATCCTGCCTTTCTGAAGCAGTGCCTTGTGTAAAGTCTCTACACAATCAAAGAATCAAAGTGAAAAGGTTTGTCATTTTTTATAACTATCTCACATTTTCCTGCAACAGTCTAAAATCATCAACTTGCATCACACCAAGAGATGGACAGGAAAATTTTGTTTTATTTCTTTTAGCTAAAGGAGACCAACTTCTACACAACATAAATTTTCTACAAAAACACGGGTTTATGTTGATGATTTGAAAAAAAGTCCATTAGGAATACTTAAACACTCCTTTTTGCCAAATTTGAAATACTAGCTTCAATTCAGCATTAATCTAGATCTCCTCCTGTCAGTGAAATTTCATAACATCTGTCCCTTAGGTGCTTGGAGTCCTGCCTCCAGGCATTCTGGTAATCTATGCTCCCCAGATGGATCATAACTCCCATGATTCCATATAGTAGCCTTTTGACTGAATATGTGAAGTATGAGTGTCAGTACATTGTGAAAGATGAAGTCCTGACACTGAGCACTGCTTATGAAGTAGATTATGAGCTGCTGATGGTACAGCTCCTGTGAGACCATGTGGGATGACAGATAATCCAATTTAATGTCAAACTGACTTATAACACAATATTTAGCTATTTTTGAATCAGAGTTTTTCTGAACTTTTTGATGAGAAAAAACCCTCAATATTTTGACATTCATTTGGAACGAGAAGTTGCTTTTCCAAAGGATTAGAAATTCAAACTTTTGCTTATATTATTTTTGCAGTATAATGTGATACTGCAAAGGCTACAGAACCCTACTGAAAAGGCAATCTGACTCACAGACTACCTTAGATCATCTTATTCCTTTCTTCTCTATCATCCCATGGAATGTTTTTTTTAATATTGTCTTCCTCCTACTACTTAAGGGATGAATTTTGCAATCTTTATAAAAAACATCTTTGGTCAGTGATAGTAACACAACCACATTTGAAACACTGTAAGGGAAACTATTGTAGGTGGAGAATATAAATTTTTTATATTTCAATTTTTTTCCTCTAAAGATAAGATGGTCTGAACTTAATTCAAAACTACTACATCCCTTTTGCTTCCTAACTAGTAACTCTTAGTGGGAAATTGGGCTTCCGTGGTCATTCCCAATTTAAATGATAAATGAGCTACTATTCACAGAAAAAAATTAGTACAGCTTGATCACAGAGAAAGGGTCCAAAGAAGTCTAAAGAGCCTTGCTGCAGGATAATGACTGTCAAATAGAGATAACTCTGGGTGTCAACAAATAACATTAAGAATTCCTATTTAATGAATAGTAACTTGAACTACAGTGTGACACTGCAGGGATTAAAAAGCTCAACACTTGCACAATCTACAGCTCTTATTTTTGGAGTTTGACTGCAATTTGCAGTTTTGACTGCTGGATCAGTTCATAAGTTAAAGGGACAAAGTTTTCTGACAACAGTAGCTTTATATGGTTTGGTATAAGAAAGGAAAAAACATTTCTTTAAAATGAACCTGCCATTGTGGCTTTACTCAAAAATTTCAGGCATTAAGTAAAAGAAATTGTATTTTCATATGGAAATTGGAGCATTTGGTTTTTTTCTAATGTTACTTTTTTAAAAAAAAGGATTAATTAATTCCATCATCTAGCATATGTAAAGCTTTATAGTTCCCAAGAGTATTATATATTTTTAGATATTTCTATACAGATTCTACACAGAAAATGCTTGGTTGTCAGCTGCTCTTGGCTTCCCCCACAAAAAAGAAAATATAACCTGTGGCCAATTTTAGCTACATTTGACAGACAGATAAAGATATGAAAGGTATATGTTATAGTTGTCATGAAATAGAAAGATGAAAAGAAAGTGAACCAGAGTAGTTCTTCAGTAAAGGAAAGGGCAAAGCCACAGATGAAATTTATTAAAGACACCAAAAGATCTACATGGAAGAAGTAGGTATGAATGGACTGCAGGAAAAGCTTTTCTCGAAATTCATGTTTTCAGTACACATTGGCTCATCCAAGGACAGGCCATAGACCCACGGGAAACCCGTTCCAGCTTCAGGTTTGTCCTGGCATCAGAAGACATGGAAAAATTTTATTCAGGCTTCTGGGACAACACTTAGAAATTTTCTGTATAAAGTCGTCCCAGTTAGTTTCACAATTCTCCAAGGCCAAGAAGCGTCCTGGTCAGTGTCTGGGTATTATGGGGGGCAGGAAGAAGGGAAGGAGCAAGGGGGCTGCATGGCAAAAGCACCACTCTGCAAGAGGTCCCCATGGTTACGAGCAACTTTCTCATGCCTATCACTTTAAAGGGCTGATTAAATCTGAAACATTTCACACCAGCTACCCGAGAGAGGATGACAGTTGCTCAGCAGCTTCTGTCTCAGGCACCAAGAGTTGAGTTTCCAATGATGCTCATTGTAAAAGCATCAACATAAAAGTGAAAAGCTTTCAAAGTGTTTTATCCCATCTATATTATCTATTATCTTTGCACACTACACATCTCTATGGCTGTGGATATAAATCAAACACCGCAGATGAAAATAGAGTTGAAATGAAAAAACAACCCCAAAAAACACCAACACCAACAAGCAAAAGCAAACTCCACCAAAAAAAAAAAAAAAAAAGCTCTGCTGCCTGCAGATATCCTTGGGCAGTGGGAGCCCATATCCTCATTTTGAAAAAAAGAAACCAACACATGAATTCCCATGTATTGCATTTTTCCACCAGTCTTGGGTCTGTGTCTTCCCACATAGAAAGCAAGTTGAGTTAGGCTTCCCTCGCTGGTATTTTATGTAAAGCATTTGGGACTCCATCTAGTAAGAAGCTCATTTTAGTGTGGGTTGAGAACATTCATGATCTCAGTGAATCAGGTCTTTGGTTCTTATTCTACCTTTTAGTCTGGGAAAGTGCAAGAGGAAAATTGTTTAATAATCTGTTCTTCTAGGTCTGTTAAAATGGGAGTCTTGAAAGTTGAAGTTATCAAGAAATAGAATCTGAATTTTTATTAAATTTGCACCTATCCTCACATTTTTCACCTGTGTAACTAAACTGGGATTTTGTCACACAGTATCACTTTTTTTTTTTCTTTTTGTTCTATTCCCACTTCAGGTTTACATTAAGGAGTCAATAGAGCTCAGATTGGACAGGCCATATTTTGCTTTTCTTCCAATTTCTGAGTTTTCTATAAGAGGTGAGAAATTCTGACACATGAAGAGACTTTATACTTGCTTAACAGTATAAAAATCACTGGCACATAGTCAGACATCATCTGCCCTCTCAAGTACATAATACTCTGAGATATATAATGCAGCCTTATGAATGATTTTTGTGTCTAATACTCTGTTACATGCCAATACTTTGGCGAGATATGCCAAGTCCTGCACCTGAGGAGGAATAACCCCATGCTCCGGTATACTTTGGAGGCAAATCAGCTGGAAATCAGGTCTGCAGGGAAGGGATGGGGATCCTGGTGCACAACAGTTTGAACATGAGACAGCAATGTGCCCTTGTGGCAAGGAAGGCCAACAGCCCCTGCACTGCCAGCAGGATGAGGGGAGGCAAGTCTTCCCATCTGCTTAGCACCAGTGAAACACATCTGGAAAGCTGTGTCCAGATGTGCCTCCCCAGTAAAAGGGACAGACGGGAGAGAGTGCAGCAAAAGGCAGCAAAGAAGATTAAGAGATTGAAGCATTTTTCCAATGGAAGGAGGCTGAGGGTTGGGGTTGTTCAGCCTGAGGAAGGGAAGGCTCAGGGTCAATGTTTGTAAATATCTGATGGGACAGTGTAAGAAGGCAAAGCCAGACTCTTCTCAGTGGTGCTCAGTGACAGAAGCAGAGGTGATGGGCACAAATTGAAGCACAGGAAGTTCTATTTAAATGTAGGAAAAATCTTTTTTACTGGACCTATGAGTGTGACTGGCAATCAAAGCATACCAGTCTTTTATCCGGACCTTGTGACTATGCAGATAGAGCATAAAGGAACTATTAGTTATTACAAGGGTTTCTTAGAGAAAGATCTCAGTTGTACAACCAGGAGTACTGCTATGGCAGGAAATGAGTAAGACATTTTTGAAAAAAAATCTGTGATGGAAAGCAATTATTTCTCCAAGCATAATCAGTGGACATGAACACTACTCAGCATAATTGCTTGTGTACCTAATAGTGCTCTTTCATGTTGTATATTCTTCGTATCTCTTTCATTTAGCTGTGTTGGAACATGCTCTCAGGAAGTGTTTTCACCAGAATTTAAACTGCCCATAGTAGGAGTGTCAAGGTCCCATCTTCTGCCTCCAGTCATGTAGTTCCCACATTTGCCTCTGGTGCCACTGCTTCTTGGGAAGCTGTAAGAGTTGAGGAGATAACAGGTTGGGGAATAAGGGGTGCTGCAACTCCTTGGTTTAAACCAACTGCAACTGCACTTGGTTATGATGCCCTAACCCTTTAAAGTCATGTTCAGTTGTATGTCAGTCTGAACAATAAAATTTGACACCAATAAAGACTGAGCAGGCAGGAAAGTTGACATGTGATGTGAAGCCAGTCACATTCCTTCTTATAACCTGTCATTGCATGCTGGTATGAGGAATGAACCAAATCTTGGTTTCCTTCAGCTGCCTCTGACCTCTCCCTGCCTTTCTGTCAAGGCTTTTTCAGTCCACAGTACTCTCACGGCACTTGTATTCTTCATAGCTAAGCCAAGATTGCTTATATATAAAAATGAACTGTAGTGCAATGCAATATACAATTTTATTGCTATTTTCTAAAATAAATTACTCACAAATATGGAGGGTTTTTTGCACTATTTGATTAGTACAAATCAGGAAATGTTAACTCTCAAAGAAGTAAGAGGTGAGCCACGTTTTTGTTTTGTATCTTCTGTATCTTCATAAAACGAAATCCCACTTTCTCTAAAGCAGACTGAACTTGAATTCTACTGAAGGGTTCTTGGTTTTTGTAGAATTTATGCTCTGAGATTCCTGTTGCAGAAGCAGTCCAATATAAACAGAGCTTTTATTACCGTGAAGAGAAAGGCTATAATCTTTCATGTCTCTTGTTATCTACTCAGAGTTAAATTGTTACAGTCCCTGCTCCACAGTGAGGAAAATTAGTTACCTCTTTCCTCATAAGAACAGATTCAAGATTTCCTATGGATTTGTTTCTTTGTTTTGACATCTAATAAGGGGTGAATTTCATTGCAGTGGAAACACAAATGGGAGACGTCTCCTCTACTTGGCTTGTCCTCATCCTGATCTCCGAGCATGTCAGAAGTGAGCATCTTTGAACTTTTGCCTTTTGTTAAGTTTGGTAGAAATTGGTCTCTGTGTTCAAATACTTTCAAGGATAGATACATAGATGAACACAAAGAAACAAGATCACATAAGCCTCTTCCTCTGAAAATGAAGCTGAGAAATGGATGAATCTTGATGCAAAGGAAAAGCCCACTCTTAGATACTGATCCTTAAGACTGGAATAATCCTAATGGCAATGTGGTTATTATTATGAAAGCACTGAGAGGAAGGAACTGACTATCTAAAGAGGAGAAATCTGAGGATGGGCTAGTCCATGGTGCAAAGCATGCTGTGAGAGAAAGGCAAATGATAAGTGGATGACAGTATAATTTCCTTCATTCTTTGGTAGACTTTCACAAAAAGACTAAACATAGTGAGAGAGATTCTTCTGAGACGGGATCTCTCCCACTCTTTCTTTCTTATGAAGAAAGTGAAAATGACACTTTCTCTATTTAGTCTTCTCAAATCACTTCAGATTACCTATATATCTCTGTGTGTGTGTGGCTTTTGGGGTAAGTGATACCTGCCCACACACACAGATATATGCATATGCACAGTCAGACTTACATGCAGGCGTGAGGTATGTTTTTCTATGCCAAATATTGTCAGTGACAGATTGCCATTAAAGACTGACAAAGCAAAATGATGATGAACAGCAACAAGGAATATGTTGGCTCATTCTCTTTTAAGCTAAAGTGTTTGATGTTTTGCAGATTTTCAGTTTGTATTTTTATTGATTTTTTCATTACTAATAACGCTGAATTCAACACACTTTTCAGGTATATATTTAATAAGATATCCTTGTGATATTCTCACTACAGTGTCAGGCATAGTATGGAACTAAAGAACCTTATTTTTTAAAACATGTCCTACCATGTGAAATTAGCACCTAAGAACCAAATTTGATTTGTTGTTCATGATCAGAGGAAGCTGAAGGGTGAGATGAACTCTTATCCCTAATAAATTAATCTCAAATTGCCTTCATCTGGATTCTGTTTAAGTTTTCTTAAAAAAAGGTCTCCAGATGAATATCTGTAAGTCCTGGAAGAGAAAAGTCAAATTTTAAATCTTATAATGTAATAGTTTAATATAAACTAGAAAGATACACCTAACTTTTTCCATACAAGGTTACCAGACATTGTTCTTCATATAGAATCATCAGTACTACTGGGAGACTGCTTTCTGTTTTCTTTTGTTCTTTTTTCCTCAGACAACAAGGTCATTACTCCCGGGCATCTAATTCAGTCTCTCTTATTTCCAATTCGGACCCAGAAACTGCATTTTATTGCCAGATTATTAGTGCGATTTTGGTCTCTTTTATTTGCAGTAAATTTTGCAAAAAGAACCAATTCAAGAAAAGGAGCAGATGGAAATTTTTTGACATTCCATGCTGGTTTGGTGATACCTGGATGTTTCTAAAAATTAATTGTTTTTATTGAAGTTCTAATGAAATTGTAGGATAGACCTAATGAGCCATTCTTGACAGATAGCCACCTACTGGAAATTTGCCAGAGCTTTTACCGGTTTATTTATCTGATGGACTCCAGCTTTGCCTTCACTTTGGAGCACACAAACAGTAGTAGTAAAAAAGTAGTCCAAAACAATGGACTACTGGAAGCTGAGGATCTATTCCTGCTTCCAGAAAATTGTGAACTTTCTTTTCTATGAGGGAAAAAAGGAATAATTTAAAATACATCTAAATCCCTTTTTTTTTTTGTTGGTTATGCTTTTGTGCTCTGTTAAGTGTATTTAGTCCTTCTTAGACTGACATTAGCTTGTGCCTTTAAACTCAGTAGTTCCTCTGTCTGACATACAGTGAATAAATACAAAGTAAATATTTATATAGAAAGAAGGGATTGCATACATAAACTTCTGTTTTGTCTTGTCAAAGTCAGGGTGTAATGAGGGACAGCTGCTCCCTAAAGAACAGGGAGTTGAGGGGGACACCAGCCCATGCAATGTCTTCACTGATGGATCTATCTCACAGGGTCTGAGAATGGTGGGACAGGGCTGGGTGCTGGTTACAAGGTCCATCCAGACGTGGCAAGTAGTGGGCCAGGTCCAGGATCTAGAAAGAAAGTCAGATTAGGAACAGAAGTAGGCAGGGCCAGAATCAGGACAGCTGACACAGCTACTACACACAGCTGAGGGTCTAACTCAGAAAGAAGTTACCTACATCATGGGAGCTGGGCTCATCCAGCATGCTGGGACAGACACAGGATCCTTGTATTCCTGACATATTGCTGGGTCAGGTGCTGATGACTCCAGGCTGAGCAGAAATGGAACTCCTGGACCTGTGGGCAGAGAATAAACCTGCTCTTGATCTGTGTTAGGAGACTGTAAAGCCTATTGGGATCAGATCTGTAGAGCTGGTGCCCAGAACCTGATATCCAAACTGTTGATGTACGAGGGGATTTCACATCAGACAAGGTGTAGTTTTTTTGTGTGAACTGTTCATGCTTTAGTAGCTAGAGCACAGGTTCTGCACTTGTGGAGCTCATCTCCCATTTTAATATCACTTGAAAGAGGTCCTGTTCCTGTGTTTTGAGTCTGCTTTGCTTTGTGAACTGAAGTATGGTAAGTGGGTACAATCTGGAGATTTGCTTAAAAAATACACTCTTGATTTAAACTAAAATGCTAAAGTAGACCACTCAAATCCTTCTTCAGCTTTATCCTACAGAGTTTTATCTCTGCCAATTTCCTCACAAAGGAGAACAGATAAGGTTTGAGCATTTTCTCCAGCTTCTCTTATCTCCACATTACCTCTCTTATTCAAACTTCAGAAATACCATAGAAAAGCACCCAGAAAACACTAATGCAATCTCTGAGACCTCTGGTGCTGCTCAGACAATGTTAGGCTGAAAAGTAATTCCCTTTGGTATAAATATGTCCAACAGACAAACCAATTTAGAAACAGAGGGAAGCGGAAGTGCTTAACAATGATGAAATCAGGCAAAGTCAGGAGAGACACAAATGATGTCTATTCTTTGCTAAAGGTCAGAAAGGCTGCCACCTTTGAACCTTTTAGCTCAGACTTCAAGCTTAAAAAGCAAAGAGTCATGCACAGTGGGCCTCTGAGGGTTTTAAATTCTGTGAGTCTCCTGAAGTTTATGTTGAACTTCAAAGGCGGAGGTAAGTTGTTATCCTGTTTACTTGGCATGTCTCTGCCAGACCTGCAATCTGACAGTGATCCATCTGGGTGGGTTGTTTTGCAGGCAGACTAACTAACTTATCTTTTCAATCTCTCTGTAATTTGTCTGAGTCAGAATGAACTTCATGAGTTTGGCCTGGAAACAAGGCAAAGATTTGGGCCAGCTTCTTCTACTGCAGGCAGTGGCTCACCTTTCCTTATTTGCAACCTATGAATTTATTAATTATCCAAATATAAGCAGTGACCTTCTGTGACAGATGGTGAATCATATCTTACTTCCAGTGCATAAATTAACATTTTAAAAGGCTTTTTAAAACGCTGTTGACTGTAGCAAGTGAAACATAATAACAAGGATTTGCTGAAGTCTGATGCTGTAAGTTTGGATACATTGAAAATTCATTATCTGAGGAAAAATCTAGTATTATAGTGCTAGTAACAAGGACATTGCAAGCTGTCATTTGATTTAGAATGATGTACAGTTTATGATGTTGAAACTGCCATCGCAGAGAAGTCACAATGATTTGCCTTAAAGATTATTTATGAATCCTGACTCTAGAGGAAATAATTTCTCTCACACAGCTTGTTGGAAGTCAGTTATCTTGGCATTTGCTTTCATCAGGAAGGGTATCTCCTAGACTCAAAATTTTGATCCAGAACCTCCTAAATCCCACATCTTCAATTTAATAAAAAAATAAATTTTCCCATTAATTTGGACATAAAGGGGTTACTTACACTATCTTTCAGCCTATTTTTTTTCATGTCATGTTTAAGCAATATTACCAAAATATGGTAACACTCAATGCCCTAGAAAAAATGTCGATAATTAGGGGGAGCTTAAGTTACATATCTAAGCATGACTGTGAAGTAGAGGATCCAGTAAACAAATGTAAATATAAATGAAATGTAAATGTAAATGTAAATGTAAATGCCTTGCAGCATTTTCTCTCCCTCTGAAAGAAAGTTGCCTTTGCACAATAAGAGCAATACACACAGACTGAACCCTAAGCAGCTATTCAAACCACAGGGCACAAGTGTTATATACAGCTACTATAGTTTTTTAATGTCTTTTCTCCATTTATATCATATGTGGGATAATGCTCATCATTGTCATCTCTCACACTGAAACAGCAGCCTGCTAAATTTGAACATCAGTGAGAACAGAGAACAACTAAATGCACATTCTTGCCCTTCCTTTGCTTCTTTTTCAGCTGCAGGTGGGAGGATCTTTCTCTTGGATACAGAGAAGTTGCTTGATGAGATTTGGATTCTTTTTCTTCAACTGAAACTACTTCTTTGTATGAGACACTGAGATACATTCGTGAAATGGTGATATGTGAAGACTGGAAGAAGCACAGAGGATGTTAAGTATTGTTATATTTAAATAAAGCAATTCAGAAAAAAAAATGTATTTGCATGAATGTATAACTATTCAGCCTCTCTCTTCATCCCACATCCAAAGTAAGAAAATTCAAATTCTAACAAAGAGCTAAGAGATCTCATTAAATTGTAGAGCAAGAAATCCCAGTAGAATTGGAGTACTTTGTACATTGTGTATAAGATGTGGAGAACTCAAGAAATCCTCATAAATTCTTGCATTCCTTTTCCTCTGTAGAATGCACCCTTGCCAAGGTGTCAGCATGCTGAAGAGGAAAGGACAAGATCTGACCTAAGGCAAATCTGTACTGTCATTAGTAAACATGAAGGAATGGTAGAATATGTATAGACTTTTGTGGATTACAGTGCAATTACACTAAGCAGATCTAAAAGTAATTAATTGGTAACTGCAGTGCTGTTTAGAAGACAAAAAAGCCATATATTCATCTCATAATCATACAGATACTACATGAAAATCAATTACCCTGTAATTATATGATCAGGATTTACCATGTTCAAACAGTATTTGTGCCCCTTTAATTTGAAGTGCCACTTTATTTTAAAATATTAAATTACTAAACCTCCTGTGACTGTGATTTAAATCTAGAGTAGTAATCTCTGTGTGTGGTAAAGCATGTAAGAAAAAAAGTCACTGAATGCTGAATGACCCAGTTCACTTTTTACATGCACTAGGAAAAAAATTAATTCTGGCTGATGGAATTTCACAGTGTCCCTCTTTTGGATTATTTTTTCATGTGCTCTTTATAAAATTTCTGTTTTGAAAGAGCTCTTTAAAATATTTCTCTTTTAACAGACCTAGAATTTTAATCTAGCCTAGTTCAAGACAGCATTTTAGCACATTCTCAAACCCAGCTAATCTGGTTGAAGACAGGAGTTTTAGATCATACTTTAAGGTTAGGGCAGGATTCAGTGCTGTGTTGCACAGAAGTAAGTCATGGCTCTGAGCTTATGTTCTCTCAGAGGTAGGGCAGTGATTTTCAGCAGTGTTGGCAAAATTTAATATGCTGCTCTAAAAAGGCAGTTCAGGTTTTGACCAACCCTGGGTTACTCCTGCCAGAGGAACAAGAGAAACAGAAGAAAGGAGACAGAGATGGATAAGGAGCCAAGGGAGGAATCCTGAGGAAACCGGCTTGCTATTTCAGTTGTGACAAGAGGAATGGCAATGGCAGAGC
>NW_016690250.1:0-33853 GCF_001604755.1 Lepidothrix coronata | reverse complement strand
TAACACCTAGTTTATAGCCTGAGGAGTCAGGCTCTTATGGGCAGGGGTGCTAATAGCCTATTGACAACAGTTTCTGGGAAATGGCATGGAAGGCTATAGAATACACAGTTTTGGGTTACACCCATACCATGATGAACTCAGCTGTCCTAACTAGGACAACTTTTCTTTATTGTCTCTTTTTCTTGGACATGTTTTTTGAGCATTTTTTACAGTTTGATTGAAGGTTATAGAAGTAGCTATGTGAATGGTATTACTCATCATCCGTTGATTAGTTTATGAAGACATCTATGCATGTACATGGGTAGGTCCATCATTTTTGTGCTGACAGCATGAAAGGAGGTACAGTGCTGGGCAAGAAAGCTAAACTTTGTATGGATATTCAAAGTTTCATATTTTTTTAGAAAAGAAAGAATGAAAGACATCCCCCCCCAAGCAATTTTGAATGTATAAATACAGAATGTATTTTACCGTTTACTTTTTCAACTCAGAGTCTTGAAATCTCCACATTCAATGTTCTCCTGTCAAATGAGATTAATTTTTCATGCTTATAACTAACAAGCATGGTGGATCAAATCCTGATATAAATCAATAATTTTGCTCAAGTTAGACCAAAATTAATTGATTTTGCTTACTGCTTGTGGTCACAAACTCTCCTAGCTCTCAGTGGGGGATTTGTTTAAATAAGGCTTGTTGTGTGTCCTCTCCTTTGCCTTTCACCATTTTAATCATTTTCTGCTCTGAAATTCTAAGTTACCAAGCCACTAATTTCTTCTGCCTTTCTACATTGACCAAAACCAATCATTAATCATCAACAGAATGAGAAAATGGCTTCAATTAGCTCTAACCATGAGCAGTGAGTGGGATAGAATGAGCTATTTAAAATTACATTGTGGCTTTTAAATATAAACACTTGTTTACTCAAAAAATACTTTTGGATTTATCAGAATGACAGTTTCTTTAAAAGTTCTTACACTTGGGAAATTATTTGTTTGCTTTGTTCTATTTATCACAAGCTGATCAAGGGTTTGAAGCTGTCCACAGTTTTGTTTTCTGAGTGAAGTTTTAGAAGACCATATAAAATATTCAGTTAGGCTAGTCATTTTTGTCCTCTAGTTGTACTGATAGAAATCCAGAGAGATTGTTTATTGAGAAGTTACTGTAGATTTACAGCAGTACAAAGAGCAGAACTGAAAGTAAGATGGTGCTTCTGTATTTGTATGTCTAGGGGAAGGCATTTATCAAATGGCGTACAGTATGAACCAGAATATTCACATACTGATAATGAGCTTAAAGATGCGGAACTCTTGCTACATTTAAGTATTTTGCTGTTTATCAGAGCTCAACTCGGTTGCTTATCTTTAATATTAGAATAATATTGAATAATTTTGAAGCATATATCCCATTTTCAAATTATCAGTTCAAATGTGTTGGGATTTAACTGCAGCCAGCAACCAAGTCCCACACAGCTGCTTACTCACTCACTCATAGTGGGATGGAGGAAAAAATCAGAAGAGTAAAAGCAAGAGAACTTGTGGGATGAGGTAAAACCTGTTTGACAGGTAAAGCAAAAGCTGCACATTCAAACAAATCAAAATGGGGAATTCATTCGTCACTTTCCATGGGCAGGTAACTGTTCAGACATCCCCAGGAAAGCAGGGCTCCATCACTTGTAACAGCTGCTTGGGAAGAAAAACTCCATCACTCTGGAGGTCTCCTACTTCTTCCTTCTTCCCCCAACTTTATATGCTGAGCATGACTCCTTATGGTACCCTATGTTAGGTGCTACGAAAAAAGTTGACCCCATTCCAGCCAAAACAAGCAAAAAATGAAATTTGATTAAGCATATAGGTAGGGACAAGTTAAAAATGAAGACAGGTATATATTTTGGTATTCTTGATTGATTAAATCCATACTTGTGAAAGTGAAACAATCTGATATAATTTATTATTCATGCATTAAAATGACCATACTATACGGAATTGATATGGGATGCTTGATGAAACCCTTATAAAAAGTGAACAACAGGAAGTGGTGTGCTTTTTCAAGATCTTATACAGGCTTTTGTTTTACAGCAACACACAACATTTTTCCATTGAAGTTTTTTTGCCTGTGTTCTCTAACACTTGCTAAGGCACCTACACAAACTGACAGGCTTTCCAGACAGAGCTAGACTTTAAGGGCAGTTACTGTTGCTGAGTATCTGAAACCAGGACACTTAGATAGTCCCATAATTCTTAATGTTAAGGCTAATATTAGGATTGAAAAACTTTGGTTACTGTCTTTTGGAATGAAAATCGAGGATTGTGTTCCCAGTTTTGCTTGGTTTCTATATTTTCTCATCTAGACTTTCTGAGCATAGGAACTGCAGGTCATAAAAATACCGTCTGCTGAGACAAAGTCTACATAATTTGCAAGAAGGTGGCACAGCTGCTGCCAGTGCTGATGCTTCTTAAAACTTTAAACAAAAGCACAGCAACAGAATTAAATCAGACGTGAAGGTAATATTAATACCAGGGAAAACTGTATATGCAGTGACACTCAGGATGACAGTGTCACCAAAGATTGTACTCTCATCTGTAATAGAAGCTTCCCACAGTTATTAACCTAATAATCATATTAAGGGCTGTATCTGCAGAGCATTTTGATACTCAAAGCTTTGTCCTTGTGGGACATACTGCTCCACAGAAAGGAAATGTAAAACACTTTTATGGTGCAGCATAAAGTGTCAGCATGAAACTGCACCTTTCATCTCCAAAACACTTAATAAACAAAGCCAGACACTGTAAATATCACTACCTCTATTTCTATAGATGAGGAGAATATAATTTAGTTTCACACTGTCATGAATCATTCTGAGCAATTTCAGGACTGCTCACTTTCAATTTCTTTGCTCTTGACAAAAATAAGGTACTACTATTGCAACCTCTCAAACATAATTATTTCAAGCTACAGATTATTTCAAGATACAGTCTGTTTACATCAGATAATTTGTGTGTATACAAAAAACCTGTGAAGGTAGGACAGCACATGTATTATGTGGTATTCATGCACATGTAAAACTGAGGGAGAATGAATTAGAGATGTAAATTATTTGTCCTTTATTGGAAGCTTAAAATCCCACACTCACAATGTTAACTATTTAATCTGGATGTTTAGTGTTATGGTTGTACAAACTGGTAATTTTAACTTCATATATATTTATTTGATTATAATTAAAAAGAATTAAAGATATGAGACATACAGGATTTAAAATCTAGTGCCAATAACATGATAACTGCCCTAATAAAAATGTACAGATGACATCACAGAAAAACTGACTCCTATAAAAGAGTTTAATAGTTTGCTTTATTATTTACTGACACATATATGCAGGTTCTTTGACATCATTGTCTTTCCAGAACATGGCCAATGTGTCCTTCACTTCAATACAGTTCTTATGTTTTGTTTGTTTTTTTTTTTTTCCAGATCAGTGGAAATTACAGTAACACAAAATTCCTCTTGAAAAAATTTTTGACTTTACTTGCTGTATTCCAGGCCACTTCTATGGCATTATTTATTGACCTAAGACTGGGTTGAAAGCGGGGATATTCCACTTTATCCGGACCTAATAAGATGAAACTCCTTTTTTACTTTTTTAAGAATTTTGGCTCATTTGAGAAGAATATTTACTGCAATAACATGATGACTTGTGTATTTTGAGTGGAAAGACAAATAGATAAAAAAGCCTGTCACACATGTTGAGCAAAGTTAAGTATTTTTCTAGGTAAGTGGAGTGTCTCATAAGCAAGAAAGGCTGAGGGTGATTTCATTCAGCACAGTTAGAATTCATGACAGGTTCACCAGATCTCCATTGACAGTTCTGCTTTATTCCAAGTCGCCAGCCCCTTTTTACAAAGGCACAATTCCTGTCATGACTTGATGAGGAAAGAAACAGTTTTAACAACATGACTGCTTGACATGGCTACAAACAATGGCATTTTTATTCTTTGAAAGGGTTTTTCTTACATCTAGATCAAAACAAAGTGTATAAGGAGACTACACTGTAGCATGATGAGTCCTTAAAGTTTTAGCAACATTAATGTTTGAATCCCACATGAGCAATCAGACTAAAATCAATTACTCAGATCACAGTGAGTTAATATACACCAGACAAAGAAAAGAAAACTTTAAAGATTTTAGGAGTTCTAAGAAGGCTCATGGGTAACACCTGTACATCTATCTTCACATTCAAGCCATCCAGACTAATAATTCAAAAAGAAACTGCAAAAAGACAAAAAGAGGAAAATCACCAAAAGCCATACTTTTAGATATATAATAACCTTGCATATTTCATCAATGAAGTTTTAGCCAAAGTAGTCTTGTGCATGTATATTAGAGAGCAAGAGTAAGCAAAAGAGCTAGGAAATGTGATTTACTATAACCAATGAAGAATTCTTGAATATTTAGATCTAAAGATTATAGTAAGTTTGTTTTTCCCTGGCAGTCTAATATAGTTGCTCTCATTTGAGTAGAAAGCTTTAAAGGTAAACATATATGATAAAATTCCAATAATTTTTTGAACAATATTGCAAATATATGCTATGTATATACTAAATATAAAATATTCCATTAATATTTTATATAAAATATTCCATTAATACTGCAGCAGATGGTATAGCAAGTATAACAAGAAAGTCTGCAGTAGCCCTTCAGTCTAGATATATCATAGTAAAATACCTGGTAAGAATATAGGATTTACATATTAGCCTATGGTAGAACATAGAAGCTGACATGGTTGACCAGATCAGTAATCTCTCCACGGGACCCATTGGCCTAAGTCAGTGGGGTCTAGAGCTGCAAGGTCCATGCAGACACTAAATAAATCTGTGCCATGTTTTGATAATTATCCTGCTTCCTGAGATACCCCCTGCAGAACCACTGCAAGAATGCTCCTGAGTGTAAGAAATATGGATGAATTCAGAAGTGGACATCAGTCTGGTGTTGTAGAGTACTCAGAATACATACAAAGTAGACAGTGATTTTTATTTTGTTTTTGTGGTGGAACTTGTCTGTAGTACAAGTTCTGCATTTACATGTGTAAGGTTCCGTATGACAGTTGTAGCCCCAAGCTTGAGCTCCAAGTAGAATTTTAAAATATCAGTAAAAGGCTGCAGCCTGACATCCTGGCTTACAGTGTTAGACTATAAATATTTATACATACAGTTTTGCAGATATATTTTCATACTTTTACAGACAGTTGTTCCACCTGTACTTTAAGCCAACAATGTACAAAGCCTGAAAGCTTAAGTTAAACAGAAAGCACCATGCTTGGAGCAATACAGTAAGCCTTGCACAGAGCAATGTGAGGCCTAATGAAGATATTTGAATTCTGGATCACACCTTGCTTGCATTCAGCCAGCTCTGAGTACAAGCAGAACAAGGTCAGGGCTGTCTGCAAAAGATCTGGCAGATCCTGAAATGAGGTAAATTACAAGCTCCTCACTGAGAGCTTAAATAATGGCTAACTCCTCAATTCTGAGAGCAAGGGTAAGGCCAAGCTGCATTTGAGCAACAGTAGCCTTAAGCTAGTATTTTCACTTAATTGTGGAATGCTCCTATGTAGGCCTAATACTGCATCCTATGGTGCGAATACAGCATAGATATATTTGAGGGTGATTATCATGGTTTAATCCCAGCTGCCAACTCAGCCCCACACAGCCACTCACTCACTTCCCCCTGGATGGGATGAAGGAGAGAATTGGAAGGGTAAAAGTGAGAATACT
Source organism: Lepidothrix coronata (assembly GCF_001604755.1). Classification (NCBI taxonomy): domain Eukaryota; kingdom Metazoa; phylum Chordata; class Aves; order Passeriformes; family Pipridae; genus Lepidothrix; species Lepidothrix coronata. The sequence continues at coordinate 28,091 of NW_016690250.1, read as the reverse complement.
CAGTAGTTGAGATAAAGACAGTTTAAGCAAAAGCTGTGTGCAAAAGCAAAGCAAAACAAGGAATTAATTCACCATTTCCCATTGACAGGCAGGTGTTCAGCCATCCCCAGGGAAGCAGGGCTCCATCGCGCATATCAGTGTCTTGGAAAGACAAAAGCCATCACTTAGAACGTCCTCCACCCTTCCTTCTTCCCTCGGATTTATGATACTGGATATTCCTGTGGTCAGTTAGGGTCACCTGTCCTGGCTGTGTCCCTTCCCAACTTCTTGTGCAGTCACAGCCTCCTAGCTGCTGGGGTGGGGCGAAACACCTTAACTCTGTGCAAGCACTGCTTTGCAATAACAAAAACATCCCTGTGTTATCAACACTGTTTCCAATCCAAATCAAAAATATAGACCCATACTAGCTGCTATGAGGAAAATTAACTCCATTCCAGCCAAAGCCAGTGCAGTGGTGAACACCCTATGGTTCAACAAGTGTATTTTTTTGTTATTTTTCAGTTTTTTAGACATATCTATTTTTTTTTAGGTGTGGAAAGTCTTTTGGGGCAGAAATATGGTATCAGTATATATCTGTCTTTGTGTGTATATGAAATGCATCTGTGTATTTCTACTTCTCAGTGCATATATTTGTTCTTATTCATAGATGCTCCAGGAGAAAAATAGTGAATGCATTAGAATAACAGAGGGGAAGTTAAACACAGACACTAGAGGCAGAAGGCAGAATGTTTTTAAGAGTATCAGGTGAAGGTAAAGGTAACTTGCTGATCTAAATTCCAATAGTCCGTTGTTTGTTTTTCAGTGTTTGTCCTTGCATCATTCATCAAATATTCTCTTACAGCAGGCAGAAATCATGTGGGAAGAAATCCTGAAATCCTTATGGTTTAGCTAAAAAAACTGTGAGAGAATTCAATTATTCCTGAGTGGATTCAGACCAGCAAATCTTGTTTGTTATCTGTTGTTTTCCATGAATTCCATTGGATATCAGAATGCTACATGCAGATTTCAGGTATAATTAGGTCCTGCTGTGCAGAGAAGCACAGCAGAGGGGGTTAGACTCTTTGATGCCGAAGGCCTCATCTCTTCACACCTCCCTCCTCTCCACACTGCATTAGTGTAAGGCAGTTGATGGAAGGGGAAGAGAGAGTCTCTGTGACTAACCTGCTGATTTGGTTGTTTTCTCCCAAAGCAAGTCAGATACCAAGGATTGAGTTCTCATTCCCTGAATCTGAAGATTCAGACTGCTGTGCTACCAGAGCAGTACAACTACATACTGCTAGTTATTCAGGGCTCATAATAAATTTACAGTCTCGCCCTTAAAAAATACTGGATTTTCTTTAGGTGAGAAAACTATTCTTGGAGAGAAGAGGGACACATTTCAAAGTCTTGTAAATAGCTTAGCTCTGATAAACTTGGTGGAATTTGACTGCTCACATCAGTTCAGGATTTTGATAATGTTTTGGCAGAAATGAGCCTTGAGGTTCAACCACAGTGAGTTCATTGTTACTGTTATTTTCTCTCCAGGTTTCACAAAAGGGAAAAATGAAATGACTGTGGAATCTTGTTAGCTATCTGAAGATCACCTGTATTTTCTTAATGAATGCTGCACTCCTCTTGGAACCATGAAATATGCAAAACTGTATGCTGACTCTAAAACAAATTGTGCAGAATTTAAACTTTGCAAATACACTGAACCTTCCTTTATTTAACAGATTTTCCTGTGAAATCTACCAACGTGATATTAATCATTTAGCAGCTGCTACAAGAAAGACCTCTTAGAAGGTTTGACTTAATGTCTTGCATTGTAGTAATTACTTAGTGGCTACAGGCACTTGATTTTATGTAGTAAGGAATTCTGAATTTTAGCTCATTACTTTTTATGATGACTGTGTCCTTTAGTGTAAACCTTTCATTGCTTGTAAGCAGCCTATCTATACTACAGCTATGAAACACAACGATGGGGGAGGAAGAATTATATGTGCAGCTTACCAGAAATCCTTTGAAATCCTTTGAGGAAATTGTCAAATAGTACCAAATGTTCATACAGAATAGCGGTAAAATATTCAGCTGAGTTTCAGAAATGAAGATGGGTATTTCATAAGTGTCTCAGAAGACCCATGAAATGTCAAAGCTTGTAAGTCATTAAGTATTAGGCTGCTTTGATTCTGAATTTGGAATTGATGTGGTTTAATTTTTGCATTATCATTAACACAATTATGCAATACACTGAGGTTTCACAGAACCTTTTAAAAACCAAGATGGCATGAAATGTGGTTTGGGGAGAAGAGAGAGTCTGTGCCAGAGAATCTTCACTGCTCTCATCAAAATAATTCACACTTTATTATATGAATATTGTGGGATCTGGGACAGGTTCACAGCTTCTCAGAGCAGAAGCATATCCAAACCACAACCTCACTCCCCATTGGCAGAGACAGACATGAACTACTCTCATACGTCTGCTTGACCCTGGTTTCTATTAAAAGAAAGTTTGTACCACTGAGTGAAAAACCCATGATATACTTTCTCACATTTTCCAGTTCATACTTGAGGGATCAGGGCTGAGAAAGGGGCCACAAAACATATCTAGACTGTGAGTTAAATGGTCAGGGAGACAAAGAACTTCTTGATAACTCCAATTGAATTCTTTGCTGTAGGTACCTAACACTTGCTTGACCTGGTCTACTCATTAATTGAAGAAGTAGGATAGAACAATTTGACTTTGTAATCTATAAATTGCTGGTTTTATAAGAAACCACCAGCTACAAATCATGTATGAGAAAGGAAAACATATAAAATAAGAATTCAAACATGAACTGTCAGGGACCATTAACTTTAGGCATTGTTACTGCTCTGTGAACATTGAGGTTAGACATCTGCTTGACTTTGAAACATTAAATAGTCCCAAATTAAATGAATTAACTGCTTGCATATTCAGCAGTGAGCTTAAAACCTTTACAAAACCACCACCACAGTGATGAATAGAGACAACTGCTTTTGACTGTAACTTTTGCTTATATGATTAAGTGAAACTTCTCCTATTCATTTGTATTCCTTCACATGGGACCATATCTTGGAGAAAATGATCTGCATCTACATAACTGGAAGATAAGGAGATTAGGGCATCCTATAATACCTCTGTGTAACAGGGCATTTAATTCTTGAAGAGACCTTACCATTGGACTTGATGATCCTCATATGGATCCCTTCCAGCTCAGTATATTCTGTGATTCTGTGATTTGAGCCTGGAAAAGCAGAAGTCTGGGTGCAGAAGCTCCACAATAATGTTCCTATATTAAAGCATCACAGAGAATGAAAAAAGAAAGGAGCCAGGGGTTCTTTGCTTAACAATTTGACACTGACAATCAACAATGCAGTAAGTAAAACTGTGGCTTGAAATAAGTAGAGTGTGCTTACCCTTATTGGCCTCTTGCTTTCACAGTCCCTTGACTTTGTGGAACCATGGAATGTTTCCTAGTCATTGTGTTAGAAGTTTATTGTAATGATAAATAGCAATTAGATGTGTATAAGGATTTTTGGACTGAGATGGGTTTGGGTGACTCTCAAATTTTGTACTTTTCAAGAGACACCTGTATATATGCTTGCATAGTATAGAATCTGTTAAATATTGATTTGCATGATGCACACATTCCACAAAGAAAGATCAGGCATTTTGGAAATGTGGGTGAAGAATTTGGATATGTTCAAATGGACTGTAACTTCTATTAATTACAACTACTGAACTGTCTGTTTGGGCTGCGCGAATAACTGATATTTTGGTTTAGCAGCCAAACTGAAAAATTCAAAGTTAGGAGGTGCATGTGAATATAACTGAAATAAGCTTATTTTGGTGTTCTCACTAAAAAAAAAAGCCAATACAAAGTTTGCATTTGATGCCAAATGAGAGACTTATTTTTCTACTTGGGTCATATTTAACAAAACCAGATCAGTGGAAATGTCTGGTAAGAATTAGGTACTAGGTACAAGCTCTGCTCTGTGTGGATGTATTCTTTTTACTGAATAGAGTCATCTTCTGTTGTTTATGTTTTCATGCTTGATCTCTTCACTGTGATGAACTGGGGTGGGAGTGTATATGTGAGGAAGAAACTCATATTTGAGTGATGAACTCTTTTGCTGCCTAGCAGTTCCTCCTCCTTTTCCTTCTCCTTCCTGATTTTGGGTCTTGATATTCTCTTTTCCAGAAGTATCTCACAGAACAAAAGAGTGTATGAAAATCAGATAGAAACCCCTCCCACACAGATCAAAACACACGCCATTTCAGAAAAGAGCAAAATGGAGTTAGTGAGGACAAAGAGACGTGCTATTGTCAGGGAATGGAGACATTAATTGATGGGATGGAATGAGTGGGCAACAGGAGTCTGTGCATGACTTGTTTTTTAGTTAGCAGAAAGGTTATGTGAGAATATGAACTTTAGGGGTAGGATTCTGCCTCACCTCTGTGCCCATCGTTTCCAGACACAATATGTAACAGCATGCCTGGATCTCAAACCTGGAAGCTTGGAGGTGAAATCTCACCCTGCCTCTAATTCAGAGCAGAGCCTGTCCAGTGCCTCTCCTGCTGCTGATTGTACTATCCACTGTGGCTGCTGCAGAGGAGGTGCCTTAGCACAGCTTTGGTAGGTGTGTATGCCTCTTTGGTGACTTCACCTGAAGAGAAAACTGCTGCATTAGACAGAAATTAATTTCTGCTGTTGGTCAACCCCTGGATTGTTCCAATACACAACTTTCCAATTAGCTGTGCTGGTGTTTTCAGAACTGGGAGCTACTTCACTCTTTGTCTCCCTGGAATTTCATGCCAGTTCTTAAAAGGAACACTTGCAAAGAAAAACTGAATATTTTGTGTGGCTTGACTCTCAGCACAGACTCCAATGTGCAGGAATTAATCTCTGTTAAGATCTGTTTAGAATTATCCACCATGTTTATAACACTGTAATATATGTAAGCTGAGGAACTGTGTCATGGGTTGTTGTTTAGATCATATGTTCACTTGTGATATATGCATTGTTAATCCAATATTATCAAGTGCTTGAATGTGGATAGGATTAGTTACAGGCTCTGTTTTTGCAAGCAGGAAGCAGCTACTTAGGTTGCATATGTGTGACCAGAAAATAATATCAAATAAGACCAAATAAGTTTGCTGTTTGAATTAGCCTCTCCTTTTCACTGTTTGGACCTTGCCATGGGTTTTCACGGTGTTGGTGCAGACCTGATGGTCTCTGCACGACCATACAAGGGACCCCTGTGAAGTGGAATTTTGTATCTCATAATAATTCCATATTTTTTTCTGCAGAGTTCAATAATCCTGAGCCTTCAGTAAAGCTGATTCCAACATGTACCTTTTACCGAACCCACAGGCACACATGTAGCACAGTGAGGGAGAGATTAATTCCATATGCTAGCAAGGAGTTCATCTTGTGACATGTTGGATGTCTATATCTCATCTCAAAGTCAATCAAAGCTAAAGGCACTCAAGCTTCTCCAAGATCAAATAAAGAGAAATCATAATGTCTTACAGGAAGGGAAAAGAAAATACTCCCTGTTAACCCTAATCCTGCTTGTTTCTAGAGTTATTTATTCTTTCAAAAGAACCTTGGTGCTGTGTTTTGTAATATCTAATTTACGGTAACTTAATATCTTTTGCCCTGCCAACAATCCATTTGCAAGTACTCTTAATAACAGTATAGAATTTTGAATAAAGTGGGACCATGAAAAATCTCTCTTCTTTAAACTGAAATCTAGGAATTAAATCAGGCCAATTCAAAATTACTGATGGAATTCTCAAGGCTACCCTTACAGTTAAGATGATTTGGGTATTAAATTAGCTGTAATGCCTCTGCCCATAAAATATCAGGTGAAGTTCTATACATGCCAATTAATTGTTATTTTTTTCTCAATTCATGATGCTGCAAAGCCAGGCTATTTTTAGAACTCCAATTTTTTATTCATAAATGCACCTTTAAAATAACAATAAATTTTGAATGCTGCTAAAGCAAAAATCATTCAAGTTGGAAGCAGCTATAATTGCTTCCCTTCAACCAAAAGAATTAAATAGAGATTATAGTATTATTTATTTTAATTTAGTCAGAATTATCCTTCCCACATACAGGCTTTCCACATTACCTTTATTTTAAGTTACAAAGAAAACAAGAAGAAAAAATAAAAGTCAAGTGTCCAGCAGACAGCTTAGCTTTGCACACACTTTAGAGCACAGAGAATGAAATAGAAACCATCTTTGCAGGAAGAGGGCTTCATAATTTAAAAGTGAAGTACACAAAAATCAATTGCTATTGCCTCATATGTTTATTGCCTCATATGCCATACAAAGGATGGTGCCACTCAAACTTTTTAAATAGCTCTTCAAAATGGCCTTCTTCTGTATGGCTTGCAGCTGTTTGCAGTTTTATAAGTCTGGAGGAAATGCACAAATTATGGATAGATTTGCTCTCATTCATCTTTGTATCTCAAAGCCATTAAAAAAAATTGGCAAGGAAGAACAAACTTGGATAGACTTGACTTTGCCTCACAGAAATGGTACAGCAAGACAGCTAGGTTTCCTTTTCATCACCGTTAATTTATCTGAATGTCAGTTCTGAAAACTTAGTAGTTATTGGCAAGAATTTAAACACAGAAACTGGATAATAACATTAGGTGATCTTTATCACTGATGATAGAGGAAAGACAGAAGTCAGTTCTCTAAAACTCAGTGCAGGTCCTGGAAGTGCTACTTAACTGGTTTCAGCCACCAGAAGGAATGTATTTTAGTGAGCACACTGCCTTCCTGCAGCTATTTTCCTGCAGCTATTTTCCTATATCCAGTAATAGTAATCCTTGACTTTCAAATCCCATGCTGCATTTGTCTGTCTGAGACACAAAGGGAAACTCCAACCCCATTTTCTTTAGAATATGTGATACAGTGTCAAGTGAAACACACCTAAATGCTTAATTTTGTAATATCTTCTCAGATTTCAGCCTTGTATTAAACTTTATAACTGCAATTGTGGATTCTTCTAGTTTCCAAATAGCCCTCAGGTATAACTAGCCATTTCATGTCTACCTTTCAAAACTAACAAGCAGAAAGCTGTTTGCATCTTGATTCTACCCTTTGCTCCAGAAAATTAACATTCCCACAGAAAATCCTCCTCTCCAATATACTCTGTTTTACTCACATCATAATGCCTTCCCTTCCCCTTACACTCATTAGTCCTCTCTGCACACTACAACAGTTCTTTGATCATTCAAGACTGAAAAGCCTGTGCAAATCAAAATGATGTTATTTCATGCTGGAGTTCCTAAGGTAGGATATGCTTCATCTAATTTAACTTCCCAGGTTTTATATATTTAGACTTTCCGCCATTCACCTAAACTTCATTTACATTTAGTGGAGAGAGACGGGCATCTTCAAGTATATACTGGTCCTATATATCTAAAACACATATCAGTCATTCCATGGAGATATTTGAAAGGAGAAAGCTTAGGTGACAAGACTTAGATGTTAAATTATATGCCCAGCCTTAAGACAACTAAAGTTAGGTGATATAAAGCAATTTTACTAAAAATCTAGTTGGTTCCTAATTGCTGATTCCAGCTGGGAGGCCACTGTTCCTGTACTTTTCCAAATTATTTCCTGCTTTTTATTTTTTCGTTTCTTCCAAGACAAATCAGTTTGTGTAAGCATATTTTCAGCCAATCTTTTGCTGGCTGTTGAGATGAGAGGCAGTCAAATTCACATCAGATAATATAATTGAGGATGTGTTAGAACAGTTAGTTTTTTACTGTGGAATAACATAAGAAAGTAGTAACAATTTCAGAAAAAGTAATCTCTTCAGGGTTGCTTAGCTCTACCCAGATGTTTTACATTGCTTATGATTTAGATTTTTTTTTAAGATCTTTGATTTCAGTAACAGTTAATGTTTAAATATCCCTAGAAATCTTGTGTGCAGAACAAATGCATGGAATATCATAACAGGCACTGGCCCTCTATTATTTATTCCTTGAAAATATATGGAAATAGATTAATAAAAATGCAAGAATCCTATTTGGACAGCACAATACAAAACAGGAAAAGTATTCTTTTTGGTCTTTTTTATCTCTTGAAGTATTCCTTTCTTTAACTTAATTTCTTTTTTTTTTCCTAGCTGAACTGAGAAGTTGAATATAGTAAATTTTGTGGATTTTGAATTGTAATTTCTAGGAAAGGTCTTAGTTGCTTTGCAATTCCCTGGAAGATGCTTCTCTGAACCTCTCTGGCTTCTATACCTTTCAATCATTTTCACTCTCATCTTTTACCCAATAAAACCCAATTTCCCAGTGTTGCTTCCTTCTGCTTACAGTTCTTCCAGAAGAGCAATGAAATTCTGCTCCATTTCCTGCTTGGCTGCTATGACACTGAAATTTCTTTTTTTCCAGTCTGAACTGGAACTTTATTCTGTGCAAGTAGCAGGGGTTGGTGATGAACTGTGGTGCTGCAGGAAGAGGTGTCTACTCTCTAGCTACAGCGTGCATCATAACCTCACATATTTGAGGAAGGATATGGTAAGTAGGAGTGTTCCCTTGCCACATGCTGGGATGTTAGTAGACAGAATTCTATGTATGTTGCAGCCATTCAACCTTATTCCCACTTCTGCTACCTGAAAACTTTTGAAAACTACCTAGGCTTTGAGTTTAGACTCATGAGCTTCCTCATCTTCATTTCCTGTTGCAAACTGACAAGTGATGGGTGACAATTCTGTTTCACTCCTCCCAACACACAGAGTTACTAAATTCATGTCCTCATCTTCTGGGTTGAATCAAGGCCAGAATATTGATCACCTCATAGGATAGATCCCTTGATGAATGTATATGATGCACAGCAGCCCAGTCCAGCCCACCATATTATCAGCCAAATAACTTTAAAGAAAAATCATGATGTAGTTTTTCAGTTTTAACTGTTTTTGATTTTTTGTCAGTGAAAATCTGCTGAATTTAATAACATAAAAATAAATAATAATGCAATCAACTAAGGTGGCCAGATTACATTAATTTCTATCTGTGCTAGCTGTTAAGTTTTCTGGAGCAGTCCATTGATTTCACACTGTGAAGCAATGCATATTTAACTGTCAAGTCTTCACCACATCAAGTGATACAGAAACAACACAGGGAATGGGATTTTTAGGCTGGAAGGACAGTTCAGGTTGTGTTCCTCAGCATTTTTCTGATGCTGATAATTTTCAAACCAAGATATCCTCAATAATGTTTTGGATAACAGGATAAAGAATAAACTTACTGAAATTTTACATAATGCCAAGCTGGATGATTTGAAAGCACTTTGGAAGAATCAGAAAGATCAGAACACAAAGGTTCTTTATAAACTGAAAAACTAATTTAAAATCAAGAAGACAAAATTCATTAAACATAAGTGTATAATTCAACATTCAGGAAGGCAAAATCAAAGGTGTAGGTACAAAATGAGTAATAACTGAGTTGTCAGAGATACTGCAGTGAAGGCTGTGAGAGTCATAGCAGATCACAAATGAAACATGAATCCCTGCTGAGATGTTATAATGAAAAAAAGGTATCTCTCATTCTATGATATATTAGCAAGAATAGTGTATAAAGGATCAAATTACTTCCTCTGTTAGGGGCTAGTGAGAAACAGGAGCTTGAGCAACACATTTAAAGAATAATCTTTAAATGGAGAAAGATCACTTAAATGAAAGAAAAAGCCTTTGGGAAACAGTTATGTTTATTTAATCTAGAAAACAGAAGAGATGGGAAAATGACAGCAGGCTGTGGCTACTAAGATGTTAGTATAAGGATACTCTCCACAGTTTTCAGAGGTAAGAGAAAAGTTACCTAGGAGCAAGGAAGATTCAAGGAAAATTCTCAGAGGAAAAACAGTTTTATTCCTCCTTTGGATTATGGGAAGGTCCTTCCTGGTAGTTTCTGGCACTCCATTGGCCAGAGATATTTTAGTTAGAATCAGTTTGCCTCCAGATACCACATTCAGTTCTTAAGTTCTCTCCCTGACAAAAATGCTTTTTATTCTATAACATAATCTCTGAAAACAGTCAGTTTTTAAGAACAATGTGTGTTTTATTCATTTACTGTGAAAGTGTTTAATTGTTTTAAAAGAGATGAATATAAATTGTCCTAACTTGAGAGACAATGCAAGTACAAACAGAAATACATGGAAGCTTATTTATTCCATTCATAATTTACTGTGGAATCTTGCCAAGGTGAATTACTTCCTTCCAAAATATTTAGTTAAAGGATGAAACAGATGGGGAGGGATTTTTTTCTTGCTATGTGTCTATTAAATTATAATTTATGCCCACCAGACTCATGTGCTTTGTCCAACAGGGAACTCATACAAGTGCAGATGCAGTTCTACTAATAGATTATATGCCTAATGAATAAGTAGGTGAGCATGAATTGAAAATCAACACAAAATAACTTAGAAAACAAAGACTAAAGCCAAAGAATATGCTGACATAATTTTAGAAAAAAATTCACTGAAATTAGCTTTATATAATTTTGGAAGCAAACCAGATTTTTCTCCAGCAGACTCTTTTTTGAATCTCACGGATCATGTGCTGTTGCTGAATAATCTAGTGTGTGATAACTGTACACAGTCCTAGCAGCTACTAGTTCCTCAGTAAATAAACCAGGCATTCGCCTAAAGAGGCTGCTTGGCCACAATATCTTGATAAAGAATTCTGTTTGTAGATATTACCAGTGGGTTCAGAAGCAAACTGCTCCTGGAAACTGACCTTGGCAAAATACAAGAGAGGGACCAAGTAGAGTATTTTCCTTGATGAATTCCATAGAAATTAAAAAGTAAGCAAGATGACTTATGATAATCAGTCTTGCTTGCAGTTGAGTGAGGGTTTAATGCTGTCTGGAGGTATAATCCTGTTGCAGTGAATAAGGTCCATTCAGGAAAAAAGGTAAGTGAACACATCCCTACAGTCAGCGTCACCTCAAGTTTTATGAGTAGTGTGGGAGTTGAGTGTTGCCATCCCAAGAATGAAATAGAAGGGCCTTATCAGCATACTGAGGTTTCTGCCAGAAACAGGAAGAAAGATGGCATCTGAGGCCAAGACAAAAAGTACATTAGATTTCAAAACATACGCCTTTCATTCTCACTAAGCAAGATATCAGATGGTATCACCTTGCTGCTGTGAGGTTGATTCAGAAAAGCTTGGGATACTGGACATAAATTCAGCTCATCATAACCTGATTTTTTTTATAAGAGCTGGTGTTCATCTAGCTAGCTCTAATCAAATCTCATATTTATATGGAGCCTGTGTTATTATGAAAATTTCTTTTACTGAGTTTTGACAATGCTTAACCCATTACAACTTTAGAGAAGAATGTTGTGCCAGTCAAGAGTTTTGGGTGGAAAATCTTATTTTTTTGTACTGTAGTGAAAATTAGAACATGAGGAAATAGTTGTGGGGTCATAAATACACTAGCACTGCATTTTCTTGTCTGGTGAGTTTTAGATCTACTACATTTCACATTCCTCACTCAAAACCTCAAAAAAACCAAACCAAAACAATGTATGGCAAATTATTATAATTCTATTTTTTGATTTTTATCTCAAAGGTATGACATTTTTGAAACATGTTTACTTAGCTAATGAATTAATTTCCTAGCTTCCTTTAAAAAAGTGAAATGCAATATGTGTAAAATAGGTGAATTTGAAAGGACTCTGAACTTCCGTTCAGTTAGGTTTGCATGCAAGCATTCATTTGACTCATTAATATCCTTTCATGCATGGCCTCTGACCTGTCATGGTGTCTTTCTCACAGAATCACAGAACACACTGAGCTGGAAGGGACCCACAAGGATCATTGAGTCCAACTCTTAGCCCTGCACAGGACCATCCCCAAGAGTCACACCATTTATCTGAGAGTATCATCCAAAAGCTTCTTGAGCTCTGTTGGGCTTGGTGCTGTGACCACTTCCCTGCGAAGCCCATTCCAGCAAGAACCTTTTTCTAATATCTAACCTAGAACTTCTCCTATGTTTCTATAAACATATTCAGTCCTCATTAAATTATTCATTAAAAAATGTGTCCCCAGATTCAACGAATATCAGCAGATGCTTGTCAGAAGAGCACAATTTCTTCTGCTTGCTTTGTTATTTCTCTTGACTACCAGTTCTTGTTCTCCACAGCTTGCATTTTGAAATATGAACAGAATCTTGCCTTCTATTTCAATTATATGGAAGCTATTCTTTGTGCATGAATAGATATAATGACTGAACTGTTTAATCAAGAGCTATCAATTCTACAAATAACTGAAAAAGATTGAGTTCACTCTTACACAGTTGAACTCTGCAGGAGGACTTTCATAGTAATCAATAGAAGGAAGGTCATCAAATAGCACAAAATTTAGACATAAATTAGGTCCACATTTTATGTAATAGCAACTGTAAAATTTTGTTTTCATTAAGGAGAAATTACCACTAAAAAAGAGGTAAATTCACATTGAATACATGAGGGTGAATTGTCAGAACACTACCAAATTGATCATGCATTGAACTGTAACAGAAAAAGATTTTTCCTAAATGAGTTTATGGGTCTCTCAGCATAACATGATTACTATCCAGAGAGAATATGACAATGCCTTTGGCAGGTTATGATGGGATGGGATACTGTTTTAGTTCATGAGAAAGACCTGGTTCAAGAATTTAAATAAGTACATAGTATCAAATGCTTAAATCTGTACTTACCTTTAAATGCATTTTACTGGCGACATATGTCCATGACCATTCTCTGGGACTAGCCAGTGTCCACACTAGTCAAATCTATCCTGCAGAACAGAATAGTCACATATTAAGTGCCTCCCAGCATGAGACGACTCCTGAAATGGGCTAGGGAGGTACTGGGGCTGCAGCAGCTGGTCTGAAGCATAAGTGGAAGCAGCATTCACTCTAATAATATAGTTACCTTGATCACTCTAACAATGTAATATAGTACATCAGATTAGAAAGCCTGGGACATAATAGAAAAAGTGACTTTGTATATCCCAGTCTTACTGCCTGAATCCACCTTTGAAGATTTGGCCCATGGTTTCAGCAAAGGTGTATTTAAGAGAGATTTGAGCATTCCTCAGTCACTTTAGGGGCAGGCGAGGAAAGAATGTCTGTGAGGGCAAAAGCTGTGGCAGTCCACAGACCCAAGCAAGGATGAGTCTTCTGACACTTATGAGAAGACTAAGGGGTCTGTGGCTCCAAGAGGGTAGTGCTAGCTTTGGAATTAGTTGACAGAAACATATTTATATTTTACAGAGAAATATGGTACCAAAAATGTACTAGTGATTCCACTCACAATGTCATGATGCTGACAGTAGTAGTGAGGTAGCTCTCTCCACACACTGCTGCTTCTAAGGTGGGCAGTTGGCTTGCATGTCCCTACAGCGTGTTGTTTAGCACTTTTGTGAGTCAGTGCAGGCATGATCAGGTAGGATTTCAATTAACTCACTCAAGAGACTTTGCCATAAACAATGCCTTTAGACAGTCTGCCACCTGCTGCTATGTCTGAGGCTGACTGAAAGAGATGTCACTGGGATTGCCTGAAGAGTGCACAAAGACTGTTGTGCACTGTCTAAGAAAGGGATTTTAGAAGTTGCCTGGTGAATGTGGTCCTGCCATTGGTCTTCAGGAATGAAAATCTCTGGTGCCTGTGGGTCAGTTTTGAGATGCTGAAACATCATTTGAAAGCTCAACATGGCACTTTTGTCTGAGGACATAAAAAAGATGAAACTGGGTTAAACTAGGAGTCTATTTAGCATGGTAGTCTGTCTACAAGAACTGAGACAAGTAGATGCCTAAACATGCAGTATCGTAGGCTACTGAACAATTTTTTTAATGGCTGTTTGGCTGAATGCTTATTTGTGAGCAGCTTCTGTTTGAGTGAACAGTTGGGGAATGGTTGTTCTTTAGCAAAAACTCTTAGCCATTATTCTCATGTTTAAAACATTTTATCTGGACATTTGTGGAATACAGGTTTGTAGGTGAGACAAGAAGAGAAATATTGTGTGAGAAGAGTTTCATGCAATTCTTATAAAATCTAGACAATCTGAGGAAGGAGGAAGAGGTTTGAAATTGAGTTAAAAGTGAAGCAGCAGTTGTTTCAGCACAGAGCCTGGCTTTGTCTTTCATATTTCTCCTTGGAAGGTGAAAAGTTGAATTTGTGTTTCTCTAGGTGTGTGCAAGTGGCACATACTGCTGTATGCTGTAAGGAGATATGAATCAGAATTAGATATTTTAGATATTTCCTAAGGATATGAGGCTTAAGTGATTATTTCCTCTCCTTCTCTACTTGTCTCTACCTGTGTTTCCCTTTTTATGCTCTTTTTCTCGCTTCCTATCTTATCATCATATGAGCCGATTTCACAGTGTTAGTAGCTGCAAAGATATGTTCTTATTATGTTCATAAAAATGAGGAACTAGATAGTTCAAGCAGACCTCTGAAGTCCACCTTGTGAAAGAAAACCTGGTTTATGAATACAATCCCCTAGAGACATGAGGGAATCCACAGCAGACAACTGAGTGTCCTAATTGTGAGAAAAGCTTTAATCAGACATCATGCCTAATTACATGCTAGAGAATCCAACTACAAGACCTGAATTCATAAACTAGGCTTCATTGCTTCCTTTGCTAGAAGGTCTTAAAAGAAATATATGCTTGTTAAGATCATGGGGCAGTTGATAAATTTTGTTGAAAGACCACTGTGGAGAGGCATTGTTATGTTTGGCAAACAGAGTGAGAAAGAGCAACATGTTGGCGAGGTTAAAAAAGTGATGGTGGAGCAGGATGTTTTGAGAAACTTTTTAAAACCAGAATGTATTGTGAATCAAAACCCACAGAAGTAATTAGCTTTAAAGTAGATAACAAACCTTATTAAGCATGTGTTCTTCTGTCAAGGGGGTGTATTATCATACAATCGAGATATTACTGCTAGTATGAGAACAATGTAATCAACAATGCCTTGAAATTAATGTTTCTGGACTTCACAAGCAGTTTCAATTATATTATGCTAATATGTTAAATTGGGAAAACAAAAGCTATGTAAGGCTTTTAGATAACATTTGGGTGTTGAGCTGGTAAATGAATGAAGGAAATTCTACTTTAGTGGGAATAGGTGACTGAGAAACTGCTGAAGGAGGGTAATTGGAGAATGCCTTCAAACTAAGCAATCAGCTCTTGAGAGAACAATAAGAAGCCACTATAAGACCAGAGATGTCACCAGTAATGTCTCTTTGGAGTGGAAGATAGAAAAGGTATCAATAATTTTTGAGATTTTGAAACTGATATTACCAACTTCTCAAGTACTGTGTAGGTGTCTAGTCACTCAGATTCAGGAAGGACACATTCCTCTTGACAGATAAGAATACCAGGACATGTCAAATCCATGATGTGAAAAGTAAATGAAATAACAAACGAAAAATGGAGATGAGATGTAACACTGTGGAAGCACATCATGAGCATAAACTTCAGGGAGAGAGAAAAGACTATTTTCCCTCTTAAGATGAAGACCTCTCACAAGATAAAATGAACTTTTATGAGAAGGATTGCTTTAACTTAAGAAACACTCAGAGTCCAGAGCAGGAAAACAGCTTCATAAGTAATTTTAAGCTTAAGTATGAATAGAACACTCAGATTTGCTGATAATTGGTAGTTCTGGATGTCCTGGCCTACAACATGTCCTTTCCAGTCTAGTCTTCAATCTTCTATATGATGTTGGCAGCAACCGTATTAAAAAGACACAAGACTACTAGAAAAATAATTGGTGGGTAGAAGACAGCTATCTCTTCAGCAAGGGTTTTCCAAAACCTCTAAATGTTTCACTCAAGACAAGTTATAGTTGTCTTAAAATGACTGTGCTGAGAGTTTAGGAAACATCTCTGAAACATCTTTATTAATGTTGTGGTTAACTGTAGAAGTATACATTAATATCCACCACAGGGAGCTGCTCCCAGGTAATTTAGTCACACCTTTCATTACAGATTAAGAAATTTAGAAAATGGCCTAAGGCCTATTTTCTGACTAACTTTCGTGGAGGATTCTAGAGATTTCCTGAGTGGAAAGGTTTAGCAGATCCCTTGCAGAGCTGCAATGGCTCAAAGTGAGCTTACTCAGCTGCTGGACCAGTGCAGACAGAGGGTTGTATTGTTACAGATCTACTCTGTACAACAGCTGAGCTAGTTCATTCTGCTCATGACTGTACTGAGCTGGGCAGCCAACCAGCTAGCTAAAGTGTAGTATGTCATTCATCAACTCTGCCTCAGCTCTTTAATGCAAAGATGAAAACATGACACTTGTATTTAGACAATAAATTTAATGGAAAAATAAAATATATTTTTTAAATAAAATATTTATGCAAGGCACCAGTTTGTTTGGAAAATAAAGGCTGTAATTCTGTAAACACTTGTGCAGATGCTTTACATAAGTGTGGAAGGAGTCTCAAAACAATTTGAGCCTACAATTTGCAATATCAAGGAAAAACATTTTTATAGATGCTGAAGGGTCAGATCTATTTCACTGACTCTTTGATCTTCTTGCTTGAATGGGACTTGGAGCACCGAGAATTATTATCATTATGGTGCACATTCCTGCATATTTTTGCTTATAAAATAGAGCTCATAAACTGTATTTTCATTTACAAATGCATATTTGATCTTTACAAAAAAAGGTAAACCAGCTCTGCCTTGCTATACAAGATGTTTATCTGTAAAATGAATTCATCTTGAACACAAACTAAAATATAATGCATCAGACATGTAAAATCATTACAAAGACTAAAGTTTTGGTTTTGTAATATTTTAAGAGGTTTTGAGTGATCATATTAAGTGCCATTGCTTACAGAGCTTTTTAATATCAAACAAATAGAAAATAAAAGAATTTTTCAGACATTCAACATGAAAGACTGAAAAATGATGAAAACAAAGAAAGCTGCACTTTTGAACACACTCTGTTGTTGACCTGGCTCTCATATGGCTACTGGGTGGCCTGCAGGCTTAATCCAACTTACCGGGCAGTGTTATCCCACTCTCGGGAACGCTTAGAGGTGTGTCTGCACTTAAGTATTTCTGGGAAGCTTGTCCAGGGTGTTGGAGAGTTCAGTGGATCCAAATTGTTCCTGGCACTTCAGAAGCCTTAAGTGCCAGAACGCGGCCAAATGTGGACTCAAAGGCTGTGCTGAGACTGAGTTGATAAACCCTGCTGAACACAAACTGAGCCTATGCAGGCAGATATCACTGCAGTAAATTATATTACATGTCTACCTGTACCTGGTTTGGGCTTTTTTCCTACTAATCAGAGAATATTGAATAACTGCCTAAATGGTTATCCTGTGCTGTTGGTCTGTCCCCTCAGTATTGCTTGCTGTCCCAAGACTGGGACTTGTGTGGTATAACCAAAGGACAGCTTGGAGCTACATTTGAATAAGAGGTTTCAAGGGTGAAATCACTGCTCTGGATGTAATTGGCATATCCGGTTGCTTGCAGTACAACACATTTATTTGAAAAGCAGAACTAATTAAAAATACCTGATTGTTCATGTAAGTTGTTACATTTCATTTCAATGCATTAAATTTAATGTGAATTAAATCTAATTTAGTGACAATGAAGGGGGAGTGGCATGAAGGTATAGGGCTCATTAATTCAAGGTTGCAGAGGCTTGATTCATTCTAGCCAGAAATAGATTTTTTTTAATGTCAAAATGCTGACAAAGAATATAAACATATAGACACTGTAGAAGGACAGGACATGACATGGCTGAGGAAACCAATAGACATAATGTGGACACAACGTCAACAAATGCCCGAACCTGTAGTAACAGGACTGAGCAGCTTAAAAAGCTCATAACTTGAGGTTGTGTGTCAGAAAGATGGCAATCAGCCATTAAACAATTGCTCCTATTGCAGGAATAACAAGACTGTGGTATGGCAACAAGTCTGTAACTATATGGAAATTGTTTTGAAACCTTTTGCAACTCTTCCATTTTGATTAACTATATCCCACTGAGTATGTGTTCTTCACACATGAGAGAATTCAGATGGCAGAAGCCAAGAGAAGAATGGAGTTGATGATATTTTCCTCATTCAGGAATCCTGTCATAGAAAAATAGGCTCCTTTAGAAAAAAGAAACATTTCAGAAAAAAATGTTAAAATTAGTATGGAATTTATCAAATTAATATTATATAGCGATTACTAAAATCTTAAGTTTTTAAGGCAAAAATTTTGAGTGATTTTGATCTTTCATAAAGAATCAATTAGAACATCACAAACAACTAATTTTGACTGAAAAAATGAAACCTGATATTTTTTCACATTTCAATAAAAGCTATTTTTTTCTTTCATTTTTCTGATTCATTGGACATCAAAATCAACTGTAATAACAATTGTCATTGAACTGCTGATTAAGTTATTTTTTAATGTGATCTAAGATGGGATTAAAGATGAAGACACCCTGAGCATGTGAGCTGAGTTACTTTCAGATTCCATTTACTTTTTAAACTTGTGACTACTTACATGTACTGGATACGGGAATTCAGTGCACCTCTAATACAACTACATGTAGAAACTTGTTCTGAGATATGTAAGGCTACCACTAGGTCTTTCACCCGAACTCGTTATTTTATCCGAAGACTTTATTAGAATTAAAATATATGTTGAGATGACATATTTCTTGAGAGCAGGCTTCTGTTTTAATCAGTGTGAGAAAATTGACATGGAGTATTTTGTTTTTTGAGAGGTGCTAACCTACTCTCAGACTCACACTGGCAGCACATTTGGTTCACTGAAGTGTTTTATGCTGAAGGATCAGCCTGTGTAAAGCTTATTTCTTTAAGGGCTTATTGCTTGTTTCATGGCATGAGGAAGTTGTGCCAACAGCAGCCTTATCACCCACAGATGTAGTTTCAGCAACTGTAATAGCACCCTATTGCTGTCAGTGTTAGAAACCTGCACACCTTCTATGCCTGACCCTTTTTTTCTCCAGGTTTCACTTCAGTTCTTGCTCTCAGAAGCATATCATTAAGCTGCCTGCTTCTGACATTCAAGGGCAGAGACCTGGCTTTCCAAACACACAAGGCTTTGTGTCCAGTAGGTTGGCATATCCAGGGGAAGTTTGTGAAGAAGAAAAAATGGTTAATTTAAGAAAAAAAGTGTATGTTCTGTCCTAGATTGAATTTTTTATGTGGAATTCAAATGTAAGAATGAGAAAAGGAGAGGGGGAGTGTGTGTCAACGAAATGTGGAAGGGACTTCAGCATCACGTACTATGGAAAAATTGGTCTGTCTCTGTAGTTGCTGAAGATGAGTTCAAGGTGATAAGTTTGCTTTGAGTAAATGGCAAAAATTAAATAATGTTTTAAAGAATGTATCCAAATTAGCAGAGGTTTATTAGATCAGGAGGAATGTAAATTTGCCTGCCTGATAGAAAAAATTTTTTTAAGACCCATAGCCTATTTTTCAAGCTGCACAGTAGCCAGACATAATTATCTGTCTTGGATAAACTGCAATTGTTGGGACCAAATGATCTTTTCTACTTGGAATACTGAATTATTTATTACATTTGTTTCCGCTGCAGCTGGAAATTTCAATTTTTTGCATATGTATTTAAAATAAGACTGACACCATTGTGTTAATCATTTGCTATTTTAGATACAGTTAATCTCTGCAAATGTAGATTATTTGTACAGTAGATAAATCAGTGACATGATCATATAAATGATCATGTTCAGAAAACTTTTAAAGATAATTTCTTTTTGGTAAAATTACATAAACGTACTACGCCCCCCTTTCCAGGAAAAAATATCCTATTAATTCAGAAAATCAAATGATTGCTCAAGGAGTGCTACATAATTATGTTGCTAAAACCAAGACAAAGTAACTTCAGTTGTAGGACCATGCTGCTTCAGATGTGCTACCCCCTGTACATAGCAAATTCATATGACAGTCCATATGAATTCTGTCTGACCCTGAACATTTACAGAAATTTCATGTGTAACAGTTTAAAAGAATAAAAATTCTGTTCATGAGATCTCTGCCAGAAGTTATGGTTATTACTAGCAACAATCTTCAGACGAGACTCTTGATGAGACCTACTGCAAGAATAAAAAGGATGACATCAGACCGATAAAATAATGATCAAAGACTATAGTACACTTGGAATGTTCTCTTTTTATTTTAAATATACTTATTACAGTAATTTGTTAGGCTTATATAGAGCACTATTATTTACATGATTCAGTGTTTATCCTTTGGGGAGAATTCCAGTGCTCAATAAGTAAGAGTCAATGAGCTGCTTGTTAACCATCTTGGAATCAGTGTTCTGAAATATTAATTTCACATAAATGGTGAAAGTCCTTGAAATAGTTACAGTTCCCTGTAGTTCCATTCAGTAGGTATCTTCGAACTGCAGTTAAATTATGTTGAAAACTCTGAATATAGCTATAGATAATCAGAAGAAAGTTCGACAACAACATCAAATTAAAAAAATACCAAAAAACATCAGTGGCTGACATCTACATTTTTCGGATGCATCTCAGGGTGATGGTAGTGTTCAAAGGGAACAAATAACCATTTTTTTGGTAGACTGCCTGTTATAAAATGTCTACATCATGGGCAAAATATACAGTCACTAATAAATAAAAAATACATTTTTTTTCAAGATCTCCTTCCAACATGGCATCTTAAAATGTGCCTACAGTTAAGAATGGTTTTCATTATTTTTATTAAAATTAAATTTTCCATGGTTGCTATTTCTTACACATGAATTTATGCATTATACGTACTATATAAAACATATAAAAGATGAAGTTGTCAGTATAAGGAATATCATTAGCTGAGAACATGAAGAAAAGGTTCATATCAGATCCCACTGAATGTTATGTAAGTTCAAACGTACAAGAAAGGGACTTTGGTCCTGATCTTGCACTAAGAGAATAATTGTAGTCCCCATGTTTCTATGTACAAAACTTACTATCTCTACTGAGATCATACGAGTCTCGCATTGACAACCATCCCATTTTCATGTGATTCACCACAGAAAGTGAGTTTCAATCAGGACAAGCAGCTTGGTTATTTCTCTTAATTCTCATCAATGTGTTTCAGAAGTCAAATCCATGGCACACTATGTGAGTGGCTGAATATCTGTGATGTTCAGCTATGGCACACAGTTTTGTTTTCCCAACATACACAAAGACAGCAGGGAAATGCAGCTCATAACTACCAGGAATTTATCCTAAGAAATGTAACATTTTCATCATTATCATGGGGTAGAAACTATCATTATTGAAAGTGTGCCTGTTTTTCAACAAAACATCATTGATTTTAGTAGCACTACAGTTTGGCAAAGAATAGTTTCTGAATTATCTGTTACAGTTTTGAATATCTGGCACATTTAAGACACCCACCCACCTATTCAAATAATATTTTAAAGCAAAATCAATGTTTGATATAAAATAACAGTTGTGTTGCAAATGTGGAAAAATAGTCTACAAAAAATAAGTATAAAAGTGATCTCAGATTTATGAATATGCTTCATATAAACAAGTTCAGGTGACTAATCTGTGTTAGAAATGGCCCTTGGTAGGCTGTGTCACAACGGAACATCAAATTTTTCACAGTTTACAATAACACAGTGAGATTCACAATGTGATGACACCTTATATCAGAAAAATAGTATTTTACAAACTATCCATTTGGCATCTATTTTTAGACTTTTTTTTCTGTTTCTTTTTCAGTTTCTTTTTTCTTTTTCCTTTTTTTCCTTTTCTTACAAAATAGTGCAAAATTACAGTGCGTTAATAGAGATTTTGCAAATCCTAATACAAAGTCAGTATATTTAACTGTTTTTTTTCATTCACTGGAAAGAGTTTGGCACATTAGGATTTTGTATAGATTGAAAAGCTTCTTACTTGCTTCTCTTCAGTATATCCACTGAATCTTTAAAACATTAAATTGCACCAAGGGAGTTAACTTTCCAAACTTTTTAATCTCAGCTCTTATAATATGTGCATTACAAAGTGTCAAAGAAAATGTAGATTTTGCAGTTAATTTATTTGTGAAACCACATATATTAGACTGGCTTTTCTTATCATATTATAAAAAGAAGGATTGATGGGAACATTTTTCACCTTGTGACTGCTAAAATGTTTATTTACAGTTTCAAGGTTCTAAAGGAAATTTATCCCAAATTTTTTTATATATATATATATGAGTTGGTTTACCATATAACTTTCAAATTTTGCTATCAAGCATGTCTCTGCATCTGAATCCAAACAGACTAAATAATAATAATAAAGAATAATAATAAAAATAATAATAATAATAAAGAATAACAAACAATTGCTTTTGCTGCCAATTTGCAATGATTAAATTATTTTCCTACTAATAATTTGCTTAGGATTGTTAATGAAGAGTTCCCTCATGTATCAATACTTCATTTGTAAAGACTGGTACACAGAAGGTGTCAGGTGAATCCCAGGTCAGTTCTTTGCCTCCTTGGCTGAAAGCAGGAATGAAAAACCTGAGACCACTGAATTATCTACTAGAGGTTGCCAAAGAGTGGTTTGTACCATAATTTGGGCTGTTAACCCGAAGGTGAAAGACTCACAACTGGACGTCTAAACTCCCACAGGAGTGAATCTCTGAACTATTCACTGCACGAAGACCATTGGTTTCGGTTAATTGTGTAGAGACTGTGGTGACATAGAAGATTACCAATTAATTAGGTTTGCAATAGAGTAATGAACTGACTTATTCCAGTATGAAAACTGCAGGGTGATGTCTGTAGACCTAGTTATTTCTCATAACTCTATGGTTTTATCATCTGTATAATTCTTATAATTCTGTAGCAATTATGCCATGAATTAAAATTAATACTGCATGGTTTGTTTAGTCAATTTATTGGAATTTCTATTCCTTTTATGAACATATCTAAGCAGTCTGCATTTTACACCAGTTGTCTGAAGGTAGAATTGGCTAGTTATTCTAGCCAATTATTAGAAGGGAAATATCCATGAATAAGACGGGTTTTTTTACCCAAGCCCTTCCACCCTTGGCTCAGTCCCTTTGTTACTAGCACAGGAATCTCCCAAATCATCTGCTAACTCTGGTGGAAGATTTGTCCAAGCATGGAGTAAAAGATAAAGCTGAAATAGCTATAAATCATATTGTATAAATCATATTGATTGATTTCTAACATTTAAAAATCACTTCTGTTAAAAACAAACAAAAAGCAAAAACAGAACTGTCAGCAAAATTAATGAAAAAGTCCACCAGCTGGCAGACATACAACTTCCCCTAGACTCTCTTCTCAACAAAGTACTAATTTTGACCAAGGAATTGGTCAAAATCTGATTAACTTTCAGTTTTCATTAGTTTTAAATAGGTCAAAGGCACCCCTTTTTCCCCCTTTGCACACACAATGATTATTCAGTCTCACCCAGACTGAACCAAATACTTTCCTCCAAAAGGAAAATCAGGTATCGTTATGATTGACACACTCAGTCCAGATTAAAAGGGTCCACACATGACCAGGTTTTATGCTTTCTTCCTGGGACAGTCCTCAAAATACTATCTCAGCAAGCCTCAGCTACTCTCACCTTACGTCCCATGGAAGTTCAGTCACCTTGCATAGCACGGGCAGGCTGCAGGCCGGAGAGCTGTGCTGAGGGGGTGGCATGAGGCGGTGGTGGCACATATAGTATTGCTGAAGCAGAAGAGTAGGGCCAAGGTTTATTGTATAGACACTAAGCCAGAATCAAGCCAAACAGTATTCAGTGTGGAATAGTCAGTCTACTCACTGGATGGATGCACATGATGCAGAAGAAGTCACACAAATTGCTCTCTGTTGACTATAGATTGCACTCTTTTGAACAATTCCTAAAGGCAATAAAAGCCCCAATGCATTAAAGCATTTAAGATGTTCTTAAAATTTTTAAGTCTCATGGTCATCTGCATGTGCTTAAGGTCTTTCTTGATTAAAGTCCAGAGAGTATTGGTGCATGAGGACTTCAAAATCAAAAAAGGAAAGAAGAATAGAGACTCCTGAATCTAGATAAGAAGTATGATTAATTTACTGACAGACTTCACTCTGCACCCGAAAGTTATTTTCTGTCTAATGAAAAAGATAATACAAGGGCAACAGGAGTCCCTTTCTCCAATAATCAGGAAGTCATTAGTTGTTTAACTGAATCTTCCTTGATTAGAGATGGGAGAAAATTAGTGTTTTTTAAAGCCTATTTTGTGAAAAAGATCCGGGCAGCTAGAAAGAGTAAATAGTTGTTTACTGTGCTCGGTAGTGTCAATTTCCCGTGTCTTGCTCAGCCTGTATGAACTCTACATTCCTACTTTCTCAGTCCAGCTTTTACTTCATCTGTTCCTTAAAAGACAAATATGTTGCTGGATGTCTCACACATTCCGTGAGCCTCGGTCATTGCGAGGAAAGCCGTCTCATATGGAAAGAGGCATTCAAAGGAACTGTCAACAAGATTCACTAAGGAATGGGGACCTCACCCTGAGCAAGAGCTGCTGTGGTCACTGAGTGTCTGAAATGACATGAAAAGTCTGCTTTAAAAGGATCTGCTGCCAGTTTTGTCTGATATCTATTCACATTTAGTGGGGTAGCAATGCATCTGTAGTTAGTATTTAAGTCTTATTTTTCAAACTGAGAAAGGCAGTAGTATTGATAGCTCAGTGCACAACAGAGACCCTAAAACCATCCAAAATAAGCCATTGCAAAAGAAAAATAGTGATTACTTTCTGTCTTCAGTGACTGCCTAGTTAACTTGAGACAAGTGCATATGCAAGATTATTGTGGGCTGGCAAGTAAAATAAACTGAATGTCTGAAACAAAATTGTTGAGAAAATAGTACTGGTATGATTTCTTATCTTCTAGTTCTCTTTTCTGGTACAAGTATCTTCTTTTGCCAATAGTATCAAAGCATAATGTCTTGTTCTCTACTATGTGACTAATTCCATATAATTTAGCCTGCCATAATTAGTTGATTTCTCTCATTCTCCTTCACAGGGATTTGCTATTTGAGTCTATTTATGCTAGCTGTTCCTGTAGAGTAGCTCACTGCAGAAGAACAGACCTCACAATGCTGAATGTCATATATGGACTGGAAACAATCTTGAGTGAACTAAGCATGTAGGTCTAGGTAGACAGCCTTTATGCATGCATGCATGGAGTACAGATGTTTTACATCCATTGCTTCACATCATTTACCACATGGGCTGGACATGCCTGATAATGTTTCGTCTTCTGTCAGCAAAGCTCTTTATATCCAGAACTGATTAAGGCTTGATACCTGCAGATCACCTTAAAATCTTCACAAAACAGCTGTCTCACTTATGTTTTAGCCCACACTCTTCAAGATGTGAGGCATTAGGATCATTTATATTTTTTAGAATTTGGTCATGATTCTTCTCCATAATTCTGGATTAGATTTCTCTCCTGTTTCATTAATCCTTGAAACAATTTTAGCAGTGTGTCCTGAATGCAATGTATACAAGCTTTGTGTGGAGTTTCTGTGAAGAGAACAACTCTCTTTCCAGTTCCATCAAAAGACTTTCATACTTCTTGAAATTCAGTCGAAGATTAACCATACTGACTGGATCCTGTGCTTAAAGAGGTAAAGACATTACTTACAGTGTTAAAACTCAGTGTATATTTAAAAAATTTCCTGTGTATACACTAATCCATATTTGTAGCAACAAGTCATGTATCTTATTTTGCTTGCTTGTTATTATTATAAGAACTTATCAGCTGAACTTGCTGCCAAGAAACCAATCTGATTTGACCTAAGGACTTACACAGCATAACTCCCATGATCTGAAATGAAAAATGAAATTAAGGATTGTGCACATTCACCTTCCAGTGAGATCAGTGCAAAGAACTTCCAAATCCCAGCACTGAGGGAATCAGGTTATTGAGCCAAACCAGTGGTATGTTCAGTGACAGAATTTTTCAGTCCTCCCCAAAACAAAACGCTATGATGTTGCCTAGGATAGACTGTGAGCTATAGCCACTTGCCTTCGAAATGATAAAATATTACTCACATTACATCCATGTCAATACTTCATTTTTGAAGATTCAGTTTCATTGTGTTGCATTAATTTTCAGTGTAAGCTTATCTTTTTTCATTCTGGAATACTGGTGATTCACATCCTACTGAAAACTAGCTTTTAAAGAAAGCAATAAATAGTGTAAGTAAATATCTGGATTAGAATACAGCTTTTGAAGCCATAGGGAGAGAAGTGATTCTATCACTTTTCCATGGGGTTTTGAGTTTTAGAAATTTAATTACATTACTCTTACAGCCTTCTGTGTTTTTATTCCAGCCTGGAGTGAAAAAATAAATCTGACAAGTCACCTTACCTTTTGCTAAATATTTATAATTTTTTATCCCTTATTTTCTTACTTCAGCAATGTTGCTGTCTGCAAGTTTAATCTTAGGTATTTGATTAACTACTGTGCTTGATCAGGTTCTTATACATCTCATAAGCTGAAGCTTTTCCAGTTGAACTTTTTTCTTTTTTTCCAGTAGAAGGTGTGATCTGTAGCACTTTGACCTGAAAATCCAAGCTAACTGGCTTTAATTTGATACCAAAACATATCCATACATTTATGTCATTAAACCAACCTTGTACGTATAAATATATATGGCAAGCATATATTCATGTCATAGCTGAAATAAAGAAGGATTAAAATCAAATGACACATTAAAAGCAGACATTTTAAACAATCATGACAATAATCACAATTTCGTATTTGCTATTAGAGCAAATTTAGTACTTAAGAACCTACTCATATTATCAAATATTGATAGCAAACTGCTGCTCTGAATAGTGCATTTTTTCATATAAAATATTCTCAGACCCCAAAATTCATTAGCATAGTAAGTTGAAAGGTTGAATATGTCAGCCTGATAGCTTATTTACTGAATTTGAACATATTTCTTTCAGAAAATTAACTGTTTAGTCATTTTATCCCCCTTTCACGAGTCATAACATCACATTTTTCGCTACAATTAAAGTTCAACATGTCTTTAAAGAATTGGGGAAAAATTCACTATTATTCAAGAAACTATACAAGAGAAATTCCTAAAATTTCTCAGCAAGCTATTTCAAAAATCCATTATTACCAGCTGAATTCAGTTCATGAGGCTGATGTAATCAAATACCTTTATTAAAATCCGTTTATCTCTGTATTGGTGTAACACCACTTAGAGCCCTGGTTCACGTTAATAATACTTGAGACACAATGGGGCTTAAGGGCATTTGAAAACAAAAATTGGATGAATCCGGGCTTTAGTCTCTAAGATTGGTCATTTTCTCTGTGTCTGACTTATTGTTTCTTCAGGGGGTAAGAACAGATATATTCTTCAAGCAACTTAACGGGACTATTTGTTAGGAAACATCTTATTTTTAGAAACCAAAACTGTCTACTATTCTAATACCTTTAAAAAACTATAGTTCATTACCCTTAAAAAGGGGGGCAATTAATGACACTTCAGTAATGCTAGCTATTGTACTTTACTGTGCTCTTAAAATGTAAAATGAACATATGAAACTTTACTGTCTTTTGATATATTACGCACATTTTAGACTGGAACAGCAAATTATGTTCCTAAAGTTTTCTCTGGCATTTAAAAATTGTTTCCTCATTTTCCAAATAGTTAAACAGCAAATGTAATGTTAAAAATAAAAAACAATTGTTAAAAATTACTACTTGGGGTGTAAGACTGGGACATATTTCACAGAAAATGTGGGAAGTTTTGTTTTAAATTCACAATAAACAATCACATATTCTTCAGTGCACATAATTAGTATGTCTATTATGATTTGAAACTAAGTATTGATGACTACTGTTGCTGATCTTTTAAAATCTCTTACAAAATATAAATAGGATAGCCAAGAGGGAACAGCTGATAAACCATGACAAAATATTCTCTTTTCCTTCCTTTTTTTTCTCTTTTCCTTTCCTCTCCACTTGGACTGAAGTTCCTTCTGGCTTCTTCAAAAAAGTGCACACACACACACACACACACACACACACACACACACACAC
>NW_016690249.1:4640427-4843655 GCF_001604755.1 Lepidothrix coronata | reverse complement strand
AACCAGTGTCTGCTCAAAAAAATAAAGAAATTATTTTTTTATTTAGTTGGCTCTTATTAAAGTAACTTGTATGAATGTTGGCCTTAATAGTGGTAATGGAGAGTGCCTTTATCACGCAATCCTGACCATTGCATCTATATTCCTCCTCTACTCTGAATTAAAACTAGTTCAGTATGTAATTTCTATTTCACACTTCCACAATTTATTTCTTTGAATAAGTCCACACCAGAGAGATTTTGTTCTTACCACAAATATGCAATTTATCTTCACATACACAACAGCTTTTTGTTACTGTATTCTATTTTTCTTGTGTGAAAAAAACCTGAGTAACTGAAGAACAAGAGATATCATCAGCTTCTGGACATAACAATGAATACTCAACAAATGAAAGGAAGATGATGAAATTATCATAAAAGTTGCACCTTCTCAACTCTGAAATTATGATAAATGCCCGATTTTCAGTTTCAGAACAGAGACAACCGTGTTCTGGTTTCTTTTCCTAGCTGCTTTGTATTGTGCCAATAATGGAACAAAACCCTCCAATCTCGCAGACCTTGGTGCCTTATAATTTACTACTTGGAGAAAAGCCTCACAAGGAACCCAGGATATGTTATGGCAACTCTTATTACTTCAGGCACTTAATATTCTCCTGGGAGAAAGAACATGCAGGTGGAATCATGTGATGTTCTGTAACTTCAGTGGTTTGCTACAGTTTCTTACATTTGTAAACAAAAATAAAAGTTGAGAGGACAGCCTAAATTGTGCCAAGAGTCTGGTTTTCCCCAAGAAGTGTAAATTTGATGCAAGTTAACGCTGTTAACTAAACTATATGTTTAGTGTAGATCAAAACATACACTCAAATATCATGTGAGTTAATGAACCATTTACATATCTCACAAACTTACCTGAACTCTGTATGTTTCAGGTATTAGCCTTTGAGAGTTTGTTTTTCAGTCTTTTTGTTTTCCACTAAGTCACTGTCTTCTAGTTATTTTCATCAATAATGTTTACCACCTACTTGTTCAGAATGTGACTTTAAATAATTACAAACACACAAGCATACACAGAGAAATATAACACAAAAATATATAGTTGGTATTTTGACCGATGTTACTACTTTAATATTTTGTCCCTGTGCTGTTCTGAAGTTACCAAAAAAATACATTGATGTATTTTTTATATGTTGGAAAAATAAACTTATTAATTAAAAAATAAAAAAAAATAGGATAAGTTAAAACAGTTTGATGAAGATACTACCAAAGCAGGAAAAATTAAAAAAAAAAAAAAGAAAAAAATAAAGAACACCCCCCCACTGTTTAAGTTTGTAATAGCATTTAAGAATACATAGTTTTGCTTTACCTTAATTTAAAAATTTCTTTGTTGGAATTTTGAATTTTTAAATAACAAATTTTAAAATTGTAAGTTGCATCTTTTAATTACATTTTCTGTACTGTAACATACTATATTGTGGGTCCAGGTGCCTAGGCAGCGGCAGTGGGGTCTTCAGGCTCCCCTGTGCGGAGCGCCAGGGCTGCCCTGTCTAGAACACAGCTGGTGCCGCAGGTCACCCACCGCAGGGCACGGCTGAGCCCCGCAGCCAAAGCGGTGGTGCCTTCGGGTAAACAGGTTTCAGAAAGGGAAAAAATGCTGAACAGCAGAGAGGAGAATGAGAAGAAAAGAACCAGAAAGGCCTATAGTGACGTAAATATGGAGCAAGAACTAAGTTCATAAATGGCATTGTCCTACTTATTTGCAATAAGTGTTGCAATACTGCAAATGACAACTCCAGCACTAAGTACTAACTTACTTCAGATTCTACCTTTCCCAAAACAATATAATAATACAGCAAAACAAACACTCAGTTTAGTTTTTTGGTACTGGTGTTATTTGCAGTCTATAAAATACTAAATTTAGTTTCTTTGCAGTTTTTTATTTTTAGTGTTCAGTTGGAGACTAAAGTATGGGCTTTTCTATGAACATAACATAGCTGCTTGATATTTCTGGAAAGCATATATGATAAAATTTACTTGAGTTTATATAATTTTACATAATTCAAATAGCAAGAGATTGGATGAAATTTAATCTATGCAATCCAAACACCATAAATCATCTAAGGGTTTGTTATTTTGGGTTTTTTTTCTATGATAGAGTGTAACTTGGGAGAATTCATGTAATGTGATTGTCAAAATTTAAATATGTGTCAATATTAATACATATCTCTTAAAAGTAATTGAGTACACATAAATGTAATAAACTGGCTACTGACAAAAAAATTAAAATTACATATAGCAGATAGCAATCAATCATGTAATAGGAAAAAACCTCACTAATTTTTCTCAAATTTAATATTGGCTAGCTGGCTTTAGTCCCATGCTGTTCCGTATAAGCTTAGGAATTATTTAGGATTGTAACTGCAATAATTTGGTAGCTGAGTGAACACATGAAAAGCCTTCCTTTGTCTTACTGAAGTTGTATAGAGTTTAATATTGAACAGTAATTCTTGTCAGGAGGCTGCCTCATGCTATTGAAAACACATAGTATGATATGTGTTTTTTTGAGTCACCATATCAAAACATATAACTCTACAGATAAAAATCGTATTACACAAAAATTAAAGTTCAGGTCAAACTTAGGGAAGACAGAATGCTACAGTGAATATAACTAACCAATTGATTCTTAGCACAGAATCATAAGCAATGAATGTAGCACTTGAATTACAGACAATTTGAAATCAGAAAGCATGCATTCAACTCTTGTCTTTTTAACAGCAATGAATATAAATAAATTTTATTTAAATAAATAAAATTTTATGTTACAGAGTGACAGCTCATTTTGTCTTTTTACAAAAGTCACGCTGATTTCTGCATATTGTTTAGTTTAATTGCTATTGTTATTTCATGTCTCAGTCATTAAGTAGGATGGACACAAGATTTGCAGAAAAAAAATTCCACTTAATCAGTAATAATACCTTACACTATGCAAAATTAAACAAAATTACTTAACACTAGGACTACAAATATCCATATTACTCTCACAGGAACAAGACACAGTTGTTAATTCCCTAAAGTAATTCAATGCAGTGTGATGTATTTGGCTGCCCTCTAAACAGTGTGACAAAACATTTTTCATTTGATATTGAGATGCAAATTAAAAATATTCTTTCTGGGCAGCTGTGAAAGCAACATAGTGAAGGATTTATTTGAGGAGCATAAATTTAGGAGCCTAACGATTTTATCAAACTAATTTCCTTTTTCTTTTTTTTCCCAGAACAAAATGCTCAATGACTAATTTAGTGGGAAAACAGTTCAGCAAACAATTTTTCTGTCCTTAAATCCAGACTCTGCTGTATTTTAAAATTACTTATGCCAAGGTCATTGAGATTTCTATTGTTAGAACAGTAATTTGTTTTTGCATAGAATTACTATCAACTCTTGTGGTCTGTGAACTATGGAAGCAACAATAGAGAAACATTCACATGGACCGTTTCCTGGATGAGGCTGCATAAATTCCATCTGATTACATATAAGTGGTTATTAGGATAGGATCTCAAACAAGAGTCACATGAGAGCTGTAAATCCTCGAACTGTCTATTATAGAGTCATTTTATAAGATCTGTGGTTTTACAAGTATTGAATACGTTGTTGATGATGATTTCTGTGCAACAATAAATGACATTTTTACAGGCCAGCTTCAAACTGTACAGTTCAAGTGCCAAACAAGTCTGTACTTTTAAATCAGAAATATTAAAAGCAAAAAGGAGAAATAGTTATTGATAACAGCAAACTCATTTGGGGCTTGAGAGACTGGAAATCTTAAGCTTTGGCAGATTTCATGAGAAGTTATGAAGTTCTGAAGAGAGATATGTTTTCTTATGAGAACTGAATGCAGTAATTTATCAGCATAAAGCTTTGAGTTTGCATAGATCCTTTTGTTGTAGCACAGAGAAATGATTGAAAAGTTACTCATACCAGGGGACAATTTTAAAACTAGTAATTTGTGTCATATTAAGACAAAAAGGCCTGAAATCTTTAAAGTTTGCTTGTTCATTCATTCATTCTGTTTCAAGATCTTTCATCCCTACTGTAATCCAAAGGCTATCCAGGATCAGAGAGGAGTCTTAGTGGGGTAGAAAGAAATCCTATGGTGCTAAAAAGGCTTTGAGGGAGATCCCATTACTGAGAGTATCCCAGAGGGCAAAAAGACATAGGAGATCACATTTAGAACTTTGCACCTTTAAAGTACTATTTCGACCTTACTGATTAAGGGTGACACACTTGCACTATACGTTCAAACCTTTTCTTTTATGCTACTCATGCAGTGAAAATTGCAGACATATGCTTGTGTCTTTAATTTTCCTTTTTCAATTTGAGAAGTTTGTCCCTTTTGTGTGGAAAGCTTATGAGCAATTTTGCCACTGGCGTCATTCTTTACTTACATACAATCCAATATTTATTACACTTTTGTATAGATGTTTCTGCTGTTTAGTATCTCTTATGAAAAATAAACCTTGGTTAATAAACACTTCTCTTTCCTGGATAGAGATAGAACTTCAGATTCAAACCCGAGACTTGGTATGACATGAGCAAAAGCAACTACTTTTAGCATGGAGAAAACAGAATCTAAAATAGATTTGAATTTTTATTAGGTTCAAAGGAATCATGATATTTTAGGTCATAAAAAGAGGAAAATACCTTTACTTTTGGTTGACTCTTATTTTTTTCCTGAATTTAAATTTAGATTAGGGTGCTAAGCAAAACAATTTTTTTGTGTCTTGATGGATATGATATTTGGAGGGGTTCAGATCTACTCAATCTTTGAATCTCCTCTGAACTTCAGTATTTGCATTCATGATGATTCAGAATGGGATTCGATAAAAACCAAAACCCAAAACTTAAGAGCTCTGAAGATAATTGATTATATTATGGTTTCTTAAAGGAAATTAATAATATCACTTACAGTAAAAAATTAATATCCAACTCATCATCAATACCATGAAAGTCATTCAAGAAACTATCTTTTTTAATCTTTTCAGTGAAGAAATATCTCATAGTCCATTTGAATCACTTCAAGATCAAACCTCAGCATGTGAAGCAGAACCCCATCGTTTCCTATTCGAGTACTGTTATCTTGTCTAAGAAAAATTATAATTATCCTTTTCAGACTGCTAACAAGTCACCCTACTTCCTGAAATCCTGCCCCTTGACTGATATCGGAAGTGTAGGCAGGAAGCCTCCCGCATTATTCACCTCTCGTATTATTCTGTAAGATCGTGTTACCATTGTGGAGACAAGGTGTGTCATGACTTACCCACATTCAAAAGGCTTTGGCACTATTGGCTGATGCTAACATGACCCATACACTAAATGTCACTGATAGTCTGCTGGAGACATAAGATCACTTTGATCCCGTTTTTGCTGTCAGTGACTGGGTGAGTCAGCTTATGGGTGTGCTTGCTGTTCTTCATTTTTCTTACTGTGTCAATAACA
This sequence comes from Lepidothrix coronata, assembly GCF_001604755.1. Classification (NCBI taxonomy): domain Eukaryota; kingdom Metazoa; phylum Chordata; class Aves; order Passeriformes; family Pipridae; genus Lepidothrix; species Lepidothrix coronata. The sequence goes on along the minus strand of NW_016690249.1, from coordinate 4,838,169 downwards.
GTTTGTATTATGATATTTTGTCAGACTCCATTTCTGTTCAGACCACAGAGTGGGAATGAACAATGTAGGTCTTTCACAGAGGAAGTGGTGTCACTCCAAAACAGAGAGTTGTGCCTATACTGTCCACAGACAGCTATCTCCTTGGTATAGAAGCGGGAGAGAGAAGCTCAGAAAATAACAAGATTTAATAGATGTAATTTCAAGGCAGACAAATTAAAATAGAAACAAGTTTGAAAATAAGAAAACAAAAAAAAATAAATCACAACTATTTGCAATCACTTGGGAATTTCCAAGGAAAAATCATTGTGGGAATTTTTGGAAGCCAGGTAACGTTTTGTGTTTATGCAATAAGTTAAGGAAAAAAATAAAATAGAAGAATTACTCCTATTTAGGCAGGAGCAAATAATCACAGTGGGATATTCTTGCCTTATAATCTAATGGAATAATTACTACAGCTGAATGCTGTTTCTTTTTGTACTGAAAGAAAAAGAACAAGAAGGGCAGAGAATAGCACAGATGAGAACAGTAGTATCACAATAATGCAGCCAGTCTAGATTGAAATAATGAGGGGGGGGGAGCATGCTGTTCGGGATCCTAATTGGGCCACAGAGGTCTGCTTTATCTATTTAGATGTATTGTGCTTACAGTGCTTAGGAGGTCTGTATTTAATTCCTGTAATTGATCTCCTCCTGGAATCATCTCCAGGACTAACACTTCATTACTGTTAATATTACTGTTCCTCCTCAGCTCTTGTCTCAAGACAGATTGATCTGCACCAAAACCAAAGAGATTTGTACAATAATGCAGAGTTTTAGAACCATTTTATCATTTTCATGCTGCGTTGAAATCTTTCTTAATTTCATTCAGTAAAAATCACAATTGATCCTTGAAAGGCTTGGTACATGCCAGCTGTGCTGCACCTTAACTCAGAGCTGCACTGATAATGAATATATTACTTTGATTTCTTCTCAATCAGTTCTGGAAGTCCCTATTTGAGTAGGCCCAAGACAGTACCTGGTCAGGAGAATAAGTTCTTTACATGAATTGCATTCAGAATTTCAACTTTTCAGCGTTTATTACATATTGGTGAAAATATTCAAAAGGAGGTACAAATTATGCTGTTCTTTTTTAAACAAATCCCTTCAAATCATCTATGTGTCTGGTCAACTACTCAGATATCAATAGCCAAGATAGTCGTCGCACCTTCTGAAATTCTAACTACTTCCACATATGGTAGCAAAATATCAAAAAAACCATCCTATATTTATGCTTGTGGTCACTAAGATCGTAATCAGAGCAGAAGAGTCCATCTTCCTCTGACAATAATGATTTAATACAGCCTTGGAGTGACTTCTTTCTATCAAATCACTTTGCATATTGAAATACATTGTATACTGCAGACTTGAATCAAACACATGATTTTATTCATTGAAAAGTCTTGCTTGGGATTACATTCAAATGGTAAAGCAGAAATGGACACATAACAAAAGTCTTGGGTTTGCTGCAATTTTATTTCTAAGGATTTTGAGTTTTAGCCATTAAGCTTAACTTCTCCTTCAAGACCGTAAGATTTTATGTCAATTTGTATATTCTAGAGGATTTTTACCTCCAAATCTAAATTTTTAAGTAAAGGCACTAATTTATATTTTCAGAGTTTTTAAAAAGAACAGAAGAGACATGTCTTGCTTGACTTTAATATTTTGTTTCTGTAATAATGCTGAATTATCTTCTCGTTTGTCTAGGACTCATTGTGAAAATGTGATAATACATGTAAGACTGAAACAAACTGTACCCTATTAAATTTTCATATCAAGTTTTTTATATCCTTTAGGAATCACCATTTCTGCTCTGCAGAGGTCCTGTTTATCAGAATCTTCCTGTTTCATCCACAAATTTTAGGGTAAATTGCTACCCATTGTCTGCTTTCCTGATTTGAAATATATGTTTGAAATATATGTCTACAGCCTATTTTCCATATGAGCTAATGGAAAATGCCCCCTATATGCATAGGATATGCTGTAGCCTTGTGTCCCCCCTCTGCTGAGGAGTGTCAACACATTAGATTATTTATAAAATCTCTGGTCTCTTGAAGGAAGGATATAGAGGCCTCAGTCTTACAAGGAAATAGTTCACACACCATGATGATCCAGTCCATTGCTTCAGTAATCCCTTAAAAACCAGCAATATTCTGACCACGCTGAAGCTGGAAAAACAACTCTGGAGGCAAATATGCTCAGTGTGACCAGTTGTTAATGCAACAACTGGGGCAACAGGTTACAACAGCTGCTGAAGGAAATGCTCAGAGTCTGTAACCTCTTCTGGCTGGAAGGATGGAAAAACAGATTGGTGAGGAAGGGCATGGATATCAATTGTCCTCAAAACTGGATTAAAACTCACAGTACCTTTAATTAGAAATACAATAGAAACTATGAGTTAACTCAGACTTCATTGTTCCTAGGAAGCCAGATGACTGCCCATTCAATACTGTTTCTAAGCTCACAATAAGCTCCATAAATGAATATTGAAACTACCAGAATTTCCTGCAAGAACTTAGACAGAATAACTTGGATTTGTACAGTAACTAAGTAAATAGTTCACCATTATCTGTACAAAAGTAGCATATTACCCCTGTGCCTTAAAAACATATCGATATGGATTAACTTTTTGAGTTCATTTTTATTAAGTAAAGATCTATGTGCTGTAACTAGGACCCTAAAATTTAATGTACCTGATTAATTGTAAACCTATTAAACATTCTCCACAACAAAAAAATCACATGGGAAAAATAAAAGTTAAATGGCATGGAAATCATAATAAATAAGTTAATGTGCCTAATGAAGTTTTGTTTATTATATACAGTAAAACTACATTCGTAAAAATTATAAGAAAGGATGAAAATAAAAGTTAATGTGGAAAAGTATATTAATTTCATAATTCAAATCAATAACTGGTATTGTTTATGGTGTGCTGCTATATGTTGAGTGAAACATCTGATTCATAAACTAGAAGAATGAAGCTGCAGAAGAAGGTAATTTGCACCAAAATTTTCAAGAGTGACTAGTCTCTTTCAGTGACAAGTACTGTTGGGGTAAGACAGAAAGATAACATTTAACTATACATTGAACTAGAGAATAAAAATCTATGACTGACATGAAGCAGTAGAATGTGGCACTACCTTTTACCAAGTCCACATCATCTCATCAAAAACACCTAGCGAAAATGACACTTGGTCCTCTTACCTCTTGTCACACACAGCAAGCATCATATTTCAACAGCAACACTATATGCAGTTATTTCTACCTTTTGTGGTACTATAGTTTTTTTTTTATTTCTAACTCCTGGTCTATCTGCAGTTCTGGGTTTCAAATGGCTGTGACTGAGAGTCAGAAAAAGAAATGTCAGACTACTAAATCTGCTCAGGAAGATATCTGACACTTTGATTGGATATCATCTTGCATAGCAGAAGGATGCTATCGGTGGATCAGCTACACAGAAAGAATGTAATGAATCCAGTTACTAGGGATTCTAACTTTAGTGCTCTACTTGAAACAAAATAGATTCTGGCCTCACACCATAGCTGGGCCTGCTTCAAGCACGATTTGTTTCAACTGGAATTTTATTTTTAACCACACATACACTTCTAAAATAATATAATCTTTCTTTGTTAAAGAGTACATAGATTGTGAGTGGCAACAAGAACTGAAAAAACCAAAACAAAACCAACAAAACTGTAGTTTATGTCTTATGCTACATAATCCGTGCAGCAATAACTCTCCATTGTCATGGGCAAGTGCCTAATATTTTGTATCTCTGGCCATCAGAATACCTCTAAATTGTGCATTTTTAGTAATTCCTCTCGTTTCTTCTCCTGTGATGCATTGTTTACTGTAAGTTCACAGTCCATTTTATCTGAAGAGTTTTCTGCATTTGGAAAAAAATTTCCTATATAATTTTTTTGAGTCACAAAGTCTGTGTGACATCAGTATGATACTGACACTTCTTCAAGTTGATGACATGACGCTGCATCATATTGCCGTAATTATAAACAATCGCTACACTTGCTGTTGGACTCCATTTGTTGTATTTTCTGTATTTCAGGAAAAAAATCAAAGTCATGTCTTCTACACCAAAACTGTCGAAACAAACCCCCAGTATTTTGCTGGCATCCTCAGATAGAATGTGTACCATGTGAAATCAGTTTCACACTAATCTCAGTTTTGCGACATTATCTCACTCTAGCTTCCTTTCACATTACTATTTGCCTTGTCTAGAGATTATTCAGTTGTTTCAGTCTCTGTAGGAAGAATTTATTTCATTCTTCATGCTCTAATTTTGCAAGATGTTTATTTTTAAGAGCATTTGCAAGAGTGCTTACTTTTTGAAAGAGAACTAATAGTGTTCCTAAAAGTTTAATTATATGTCTGGTTTTTATCTTTTTTTAATGACAATTCTCAATACCTCAGATCGCTGAAAGACATGTGTATTTGCACTAAATGCTAATCTACTAGCCAAATTTTAAAAAGTTGTAGTACATTTTCAGTTTCTTCATGTACATGTAAAATAGGTATTCCAGAAAAGTTACTGAACTAAATGTTCCCATAAATACTCTGCTTTAGGTTGTCACTAACTACCAAGCTGCCTTTGCTTGTGATTGTGGTTACTAATATTGTGTGGATAATGTAGAAGTACTATAATTACACATGAAGATCTATGATCCCAAATCGGTAAGGACTGACACAACAATAATTTCTACTTCACTAGTCCACTGACTGTAGTCATGTAGGTAATTCTTTCTGCAAGGTATATTCTTCTGCCATTATAGAGCCTATGCCTGGAATACTAGACATACAACATTATTTTCCAATGCACAGACGCAAGATCATAGAACAGTCATTTTTTTTGGTCATTGTTTTTGAATGGGAGATCTACAGCTGTGCACAAGTCTGCAGCTATAAAGTCATACTTTCAGCCATACTGGGTTTCAATTTCAGGAGTAATTCCCACCTATACAGCCAAATTTAATGCCCACTTGTATGTGAGTTTTACCATCACTGAGTCTTAGGTTTTCTGTTAAATTCTCAAGTTATTCAAGTCTATATTCAGCGCAGCACTGGGTAGTTAGGCACATTAAAATAGCTGAAACAGCCTTAACACTTGCTAACCAACATAGTGGTGATCTGTTGCATGACTAAGAGATTTTAATATATTTTCTTTCCAAGGCTGCCTCAAGAGTTACAGACCCATAATATATCTTCCATTTATTCTCCTTGTACATGGTCACTGTATATTAGGACTTCTCTCAGAAGACTTTTTGGTCTAGGAGAAAACTGACAGTACAATACACAGTTTAAAATTTCTGGGCTGTATTTACCTACTGTTCACAATTCAGTAGAGACTCACACTTTCCAGTGTTTCAAAGAGATAAGTGAAAGCAATGATTCTGTATTTTCATATAACAGCTATACTGTGAAAGAGTACTATTATTCCAATTCAACATTTTTTTAAAAGACATCTTTTTTCTTGAGAAAAAATCCCAAAGTTTCCTTTATGAGGTGAAGGTTCTTCAACATCTTCACAATTATTCATTCAGAGTATCAAGTAACAATTTTAAATAATTACTTTAACAGAGATGTCTGAAAAATATACAGAATTCAAAAACACTCTCCTTATTTTAATCTTAAGAGACTCTAATGAACTAAACAAAGTACCTAGAAGTATCATTCAGGCCCTAAAGTAGTCATATGAATCACATCGTTCTGTTCTGATTCTGTTTGCCTGACCTGGCTTTTCAAAACAGGAGGCATTCCATAACTCGGCTTGATGAGGCTTTGATTCTCACTAGGAGAGGATGGACTCAGCAGGGAAGCAGCACTTGTAGAAAGAGCTGCCCGGAGATAACCAAGACCCAAGGAATTGTCAGTCAAGACAGTCTGTTCTGTACTGCTGTGTGCAAGCAGAAACCTCTAAATTATATATTCTAAGTGAAATCTGTAACTTAAAGTTCTTCCTGAATGAGAAGGCAGGAGAGAGAAAAAGTTTTAGCTTCTAAACTCTCTACTTGAGTTTAGTCTCACATTTCTTACAAACTTTTATCCCTGTAAAATAAATCTCTTGTGGAATATTCTTTCATGTGGTAGTCTTACAAAGATACATATTTTTTGTATCTACTGCTTTTAACTGCACTGTACCTAGTACTTAATGATGCTTTTGTACTTTGAATTTTAGAGGAACAAAATATTCCTTATAGCATTGTACGATTTTTTTAATAATATAACTGTTTGACTTCTTGTTATTTTTCATGAAATCTTTTTTCAATGGAAAATTTCTCTTAATTTGTGGATAAAACCAACAAAAATTACTAAAAATCTAGAGAACACAATAATAATAGTTTATATAACAACAATTAACTCATTTATTGGACTTAGATTGTGGAGTTACATTTCATTGTACCTTACAAAGACCTGTTCAATTAAATGACTATATAAATATATTTTCATTAGTTAATTATCACTGCATCACCAGACTTGTTAAACTTTGTTAATCAAAAAATTCTAGGGCAGAAAAAGGGTTTCTGTTCAGAGTTTGATGGCTCTTGTCCTCACCATTCTGTAAGCATCTTAATTACAGGCTGCATACCAATCCCATCCAATTTTGTGACTTTTGTCAATAAAGAGGTATACTAAGAAACACCAGTACTGTAGTGTTTAAGTGGTGTAATATTGATGCAACACATAGGACATATGGAGAGTGAAACAAATCAGTATAACATGATCAATCAAACCACAGGCAGCAGTTTGGGTTTACACTGTCGAATGACATGAGGCTGTACCTTACATTTTAACTCCTTGAGAGAGTAGATATTTATTTGAAAGGAACTAAGCAAAGATAGAGTCTGTATGTCCAGCCACTTAGTGTTTAGTGTGCTAATTGCAACTGATAACTGCGGTAACTGTTCACATAAGAATTGCAGGCCAATCATATTTTTGTGTCCTTTAAAAAAGTAATCCATTTTCAACCAAATTTTTTTCCAACTGATTCATTGTTGGATGCAAGCCTTCAAATGTTTGACTATTAATTTAAAATAAAGCAAAAAATCTTATATGTAATGTGAATGGTAAAGTCAATAGAAGTTGTTGGCTACAGTTTTTTACAGAGTAGGACAAATTCACTGTTTCACAAATTATTACTACTATATAAAATTAAAAATAAAAAGTCTTCTAAGAGCAATTAAGAGAAAATTATTTTTATACCATCATATTGTAACACAGATATATTTTTATTCAATAGACCACAAAAAAGATTTTTATGAAACTATACACAACAGGAAATTAGACCCTACCACTCTTCTTTGTGTTTCATTTCATTTCATTTCATTACACTGGGGTTTATGCTATGTTAAAGGTTAATGCCAGCATTACTGCCTTCACTGTCTGAGTTTATTGAAAGCCTTAGGACATATAATTTAGTAAAAACTACTTGTGGGGGAAGAGCAGATTCAACTTTTTTCAGTGTAATAAATGAAAAACAGATAAAGAATGGGAGTTTTTCAATAACTAAATATTGCAAACACAGCAGCAGGAGATTGCAAATACTTATACAATACTACCTTTTCACAAGTGGTCAATGGAGCTAATGTAGACAATCCTCATTTTGTGAAGTCATGTGATGATCAGTGTTAAAGCTCTGCAGAAGAACATCTTGTTCACTTTTTAAAAAAACGAGTTAGCCCTCATGACTGCAGAGAAATGCTTGAAAAATTAACCTAAAGGCATGAAGGGGTTGAAAAGACAGAAGCCAAAACTGTCTTTTACATAAAAGTGTTACAAGTTTTGGGGCCCCGACTCATGCATTTTTAGCATTTTTGTCTTGTCAATACATTTGACTCTGATTAACAGAAGGTACTGGTTCAGAATCTTAAGGTGGAAGCTAATTAGGGTGAAAGTGAAAATGAAATTATAGAGTCCATGATTGTGAGGTAAGAAAGGAGTGACAGTACCAAAAACATGACAATGGATTTCAAAAAATAAGCAGTTCATCACACTCTGGAATCAGTTAGATGTGGTACTAAGGGAAGGATTTTCAAGCAAAAATAAAAATAAAAAATGGAATTGCAGGGCAAAACATAATTTGCAGGATGCAGAATAGCAAGAATAGATGTGGAAGAAAGGTAAGTATATAAGTACAAATATATAGATATATATGTATATGGCAGCATGAAAAATATTCAGTGATCTAACATTAAAAAAGAATCATACCATCAAAAATGGAAGCAAAAGTGTATAAATCAGGATAAGATCAAAAGGGGAATATGAATTTAGAGGGGTAAAATAGATATGCAAATGAAAAAAAATCACTTGAAGCTAGTGAGTGATTATCAGATACAAAAATAAATTGTTGTCAAGAAAAGATATTGTGACTCAATGGGAAAAGTAAACAAGTAGCAGATAAGAAAGAAAAAACTGAAAAAGTCCATTCCTTTTTAACAGCATTCTTGAAAAGCAAGTTTGACTGTGATGAAATGCTTAACAAGTAGAAAATCGGCCTGAATGAAGAAAGATTAAAGATTATGAAGATACAGGTATTTGAGATAACAGGTTCTGATTAAATGTGCTATATTTAAAGAAGGCAACCCAAACCATTTCTGAATCATTGACAAGTATTATGGAGAATTCACAAAGGAAGAATCAAATCTCAAGACAGTAAAACAGCAAATATAGCATCTGTGTTTTAAAAACATTAAGCATATACAGGGGATTTATTGCTGGGAATTACAGCCACTATTGGTATCTGAAAAGATAGTAGGACAGATTATTAAACAACTCATTCGTAAACACCAAGAGGATAATAAGATTGTAAGAAACAACTAAGAGATATATCAAGATTGAATAATGTCAAACAAATCTAATTTCCTCTGCTCTAGATAACTGACCAAGGAAGCAGAAGACACACTGAAGATTTTTTTTCACTTTGGTAAGACATATAGCCACATGAAATCTCATAAGCAAATTATAGAGAAATGGTATAGAGCAAATAAATATAACTGGGGCACTCATGGGGATGAAAACCTTTCCTCAAAGAGTAGGTATCACTTTCTAATTGATAGCCTTGGTGGGCTACTGAGGTGTGATTCATGTAAATAGTAATAGTAAATAATAGTAATAAACAAAATTTGTGTTCATAATTATGTTCAGAACATATAATGGAAACTCACAGAGATGTTTTATAAGGGAATTCAGCAGAACCATTAAGTTTCTATACATTCTAAAAATTAATATAAATTCATTAAAAATATTTAAAAATGGACTGCTTAATATTTCATCATATTGAATAAGGATGATACAGTTTAATTGGTAGGTATGAGAAACAAAAATAGGTATCAGATATAAGGAAAATGAAATGGGCATGCAGCAAGAAGAGCTATTAAAGGAATTACCAGAAACATATTCTAGACTGTTTTAGTGCTTTCAATCTTGTGTCAGAACAGAGAGCGGGTTAGATTCCTTTGTGAAACAGTTTTACACTTCATTTAGAAGTCTCTTTCCCTAACAAAAAATATAGTTGTCTGTGTCTAAGAAGCTTTATATTTTGACTGTAGACAAATTCTCAGTGAAATTGATAACTCATTTTTCTTTATAGCATTTTTATTATCACCCTCTATGGTTAGTTATTTGTTCTAGGACAAATAAAGTATATCAATTGCTAGTAGATATTTGATTATGAGATTAGCTCAGTTGGTTACAGCATGGTGCTAATAACACCAAGGTCACAGGTTTGATCCCAGTACAAGCCATTCACTTAAGAACTGGACTTTTGATAGTCCTTGTGGGTCAGAATATTCTGTGTGATTTTAGACAAATTCAGGAATATAATACACCTTTGTAAAAAGAAGTATGAGGTCACAAGCGGGACTATTTAGCAAGCGATGTGAGAGAAAGTTGAAAGGCTTTAAGTCAAACTTTAATAATGTCTGTTGACAGTTAACCACGAGAATACAGCTTCCTTTTTCTGAAAATCAAACAAAACTAAAAATAAATTAAGTATAATATATAAAAGGATTATTTAGTCATCTTTCTTCTAAGTGGATGGTAGCCTCTTCCATAGTTTTACTATTCCTATTCATAAGAATAGATATTTATAGAAAGAGGAATGTGTGAGAAATGAGAAGTTAAAAATAGTAGTCCTCACCATGATAGCAAGGATAGACAACAATAATATTCTAAAAATCTCTATAGCTTTTTATAGTATTTCCCAACACTGTATAGTTAATACCAATCCAGAAAGGTATATCCAGTCAAGTGGTTGTTAAATACTAACTATATATACTCTCAAAAATTATTTGAAAGGAATAAATGAGTACCAGATGACAGAGATGAAAGTATTAAGAAAGGAGACGTTAAAGGAGTATGAATATTGATAATAGGAAGGTAGTCAGGAGTCAGGTACCTACAGCACAGGGAAAAGGATTAGAGGAGTTTATCATGTGAGTTATCCGCAAGTATAAAAAAGTGCCAGAATTCCTGTCCCAGTACGTCATCTGGAACTTCTATTCCCTTGTAGGTCAATATATAACCCTTTGAAAACCAGGAGCACAAAATTAAGTTTACTTAGATTTACTTAGCAGCTAGCTAGAATTAAAAAGTGGCTTAGAATAGCTGACTGGAAGTGTGAAATATTTCAATCAGGAAGTGAAATTGGAAGTTGTAGAGAGACCACTTAAGTAGAATTCCATTTAGAGCAAAACTCAAGGTATTTAATATAGAAAACGTACAGCTTTCTGATAAGCAGCTTCCAGAAGAGGTATCAGACAGAAAGCTACAGCTTCTCTATGAGCTTGTAGCTTCTAAAAAATAAATTACTTTTTTAGAAAGAAAAAAAATTAGCTCAAAATTGTGGCAGGGAGAACTGTGTGTATAGCGGGATATAAAAGAAAGAATAGTACAGAAGAATTCATGCCACTGCTCCTAAGAGTTCTTAGAATGACTGTAATTACCATCTACTAAGTCATTCATGAAGTCATATTTGCCCTTGCAATTACTAACTACATTAACATCTATAGCTTACTAGCATACATATATTACATTAACATCTAATCACTATATCTCCAAAGCTATATCAGAAAAAGTTCGCACAAGGAAAAAGAAGAGTTATAGTATAGAAGGGAAGGTGTATTTATGATTTTTAATTTCTATAAAGACGAAGCAAGCTGAAATAATTAAAATGTTTTAATTACAAAAACTAACTCTGAGTAACCTGTCTTGCACTATGCTTAGCAAAACTACAAGTCCTAAAAACTAGGAAACCCCATGTTCCTAGACCCCCGAGTATTTTTTTTGTTTATTTTTATTGGATGTAGTAGCAATGTCCAGATATACTCTTCTTTAGTCTATCTCTGTAGTATAAGTGCCAGCTATCTGAATTCCAAACAACTCTGAAGAATTACCATTTTGCTACATGTTGCTTCATCATGCTTTTATATTCAGCACTAACACTCTTAGTCATGATTAAATAACCATACCTCATTCATATAATATGTATTTTCTGCCAGTCTCCACATCAAGAAGATCTCTATACTCTCTTGACAAAAGCTGTTTGGCATAGAACTGGCGTGAAACTTATATGGTATTAATATGCATGTGTACCTTCATCTGTCTTCTTGCGCACATAGGGAAAAGTTTCATTCCTTCTAAAGGAAGATATTTTTGACTTCTTAATCACTTTGCCATGGTCTCAGCTCTGGCAAACTCCTCCAGTGAATCCACACTCTTCACTCACACTGCTAGGTAGATAGTGTACTTGAAGGTAAGTTCTATTATCCATCACAGGAACAAGAGATGGGAAAAGGAAGAAAAAAATGCTTCTTGCTAGCTAAAACAACTTTTACCTCTGTTCATATTCATTTTTCAAAAATATAAGTTCTGTGAACTCATATATTTATCTTTTGTGAAGCAACAGATACATTTTTTTTGGCACAGATTATTTTTTTGTTTGTTTGTTTGTTTTTTTTAATTATTATTTTGCTTTTGAACTATCTATTTGATGATTTCAGTGTAAAGAATGGAACAGTTGGTTATATTCTTGGCCCGTTTGATCGCATATGAAATGTATAGCATTCCCAATTGTATCAATTGACAGTTAAATAATATTCTGAATTGGCTAGAATTATATCATCATTCTGCCTGAGGCATACAAATGATCCTGCAATGGTATGCATACATTATGATAAAAGTAATTTTTATTCTGGGAAAGAATCAAATAGATAATGGGAGTGGTGAACATATTAATCAATTTCAAGCAATAATTCACCGTTCAAGTATTGAAGAGAGAGAAAATTGTTTTATAGGTGCAAATACTAAGAAATGGAATCCTCATTAACATTGTCTAATCTTTTTAGTCTGAACTACATCATTTATCTGAACTGCATAATTTAAAGGTCAGGCAAATCTTCCATTTTTCAAATAAGAACACAGACCTGAACTTTCAGAACTTCAAACAGCTGAAAATGCATCTTGGACAGTAGCCAAAACTCTTGTCAGAGTGAAACCTTTGATTTACTGATGCTGAAAACTGTTCTCAGTCTCAAATGACCAGGTTTTATTGTCTTTATAAGAAGGGATCTCCTAAGACAAACATTTCCTGAGCCAAGAAATTCTTTCCTCTTTTAGAGCTTCATCTGATAATTCCAATGGCCAAGATCTCAGGGCAGTTTGTGTTGTGTTCAGCAAGATGTCACGTTTATCTGAACTGTAGAAGGCATTTATGGTTTTATACACTGTGATCTCTTTTGGGATTCTTACTGAAATATATACCATTAAATCACCTTTGGCCAATTGCTGCATTCATGGCTTTGGGGTACCTGCCAAATAGCAGAGCCTCAGGTTGAATGTAATTTCAAATTATTTGGTTTCACTCTGACTGTTCTCAACTAACTTGCAAGAAAAAAACAATACACAGATAATAAATTCTAAGGTTTAAATTCTTTAGTCAGATTCCTAATAACAATAAAATGTGTTTTAGATATGCACACAAAATTTGCTTCTAAAATATGCCAAGTGTGTTTGATGTATAATATATATAGGTTTTCTAAACCAAAAAGCAAAAAATCTGTTCACTAAATTTGCCAAATAGATACACCTTACTGCTCTGACTTAGGTATTATTCTTTTTGTGCTAGAATAAATTATTAAATTAACATTTTGAGAACACTGAAGGCATAGATCATGATACTAGTCAATGCAATATACTCACCACACATTTGGGAATACTGGGGAACTGGAATCCGAGATTCTTATGCCTACCCTTTTGATGAGTAATACCTTTTATGAGAGATAAGAACAACAAATCAAAGATATAACATTCTTTTTTTTTCCCTTTTTGTGTCATCCGGGCAGCAAGAGCAAACTACCTCTCAAATTTTTTTTGGTTCTCATGTGATTTGATTTCAGAGAAAAGATTCTCCACTGTACTGAAAAGTATCTCTTTATCTTTGTATCTCTACTTATGAAGCAGGTTGCCTCTAGAAATTCTTTCCAAACTAAAATATTTAGTGATTCTTAGATAAGAAACCATAGTGAAAAAAATACAATAAGTTATTTTGAAAAGAAGTTTAATTATCAAAACCAATAAAGTGACCACTAAAAAGATTACTTAGGAGAGTTGTATAACTTTAACATCAAAGTAAATTACCATGAGTTTGAAACAGCTGATAAAGTAAAGAATTAATGGAAAACAAGAAAAATGTATGCAGTGTTTAAAATGGTGTAAAAGTTGATTCTCTCTAGAAAGTGTCACCAATTTAGATATAGTCACTAGGTTTCTATCAGCCTGACCTTAGCCAACTAAATGTTCATCCAAGTTACAAGGATGGTCTCTGCAGCTCCTCTTATTGATTGTCACTCAGCCTGTCATCTGTCCCATAGAAAAAGATGTCTATCATGGATAAATACAATCTAGACAACTAGCTTAATCTAGACATTTAATTCATAAACAAAGTTGAATGAACTGGGTGCTGCACATGCTACCCAGTTTAGTCAATATAAACCATATGTGTCCCTTTGCTTTCTCTAAGGTTCAAGAGATATGTGTGTTGTAACACAAGAGAGTACAACTGCTGTAAAACAGCACCTGATAAAATATTCTTGATAATTCAAGAATGAAAAACCCCAGTACTTCCTTCTGATCTGTAGAAGAGGAACTGAAGCCTTGAAACAGTGCCATAGAACAGTGAAAACACTCCAATGATGCATTAGTCAGATTAACCAAAGTTTAAAAAATCTGACAAATGAAACCCTTATTTTTATTTTAATATTTTGGAAACAATATTTTTCTATAAAATTATTTAATTCTTGTTGTTCTTCTCTCTAAGTCATGTCTTGAGTATATACTTGTATTTCTTCTAGAATTGGTTGGAAGATCACTTGCTGTCCTATAAAGTAAGTTTCAATACTGTTTCCAATTCCTTGAAGGAATAGAAAACTAAATTAATACACTTTATAGCGTGTTAATAAAAGAGTGAAAAATATTTTCTAATGAGACTTCTGAATGTGACACAATGAAAACATTTTTCTACAATCCCCATAACAGTGAATCCATAAGCATAGTATTTTGGTGAATAGATTCCCTTTTAATTGGTTTACTATTAACTTAGATTTGCAGAATAATCTCTAACAGAATTCATCCATGGGAACTGTTAACTGTAAACAGCTTTAAGCAACAAGCAGGTAAAGGACAAACTGATGTAATTACATGAAATTAGAAATTAAAAATCTTAAATTTCCTCACATGATATCTGCCATTAATTCAGGGCAAGTAGTAGTAGCTTACTGCTAGATCTTTGCACTTAATTAAGATTAAACGCATTTTTCCCTTTTCTCTGCCTTTTATTTTTTTGTGTGTGCGTGCATACAGTCTGAACTATGACAACGCAGGTTGATAGGTTACTGAACTGGCAAGACCCACGGCACCTCCTCTGCTGATTTTTCTCAGCTTAGCTGAACATGTATAACTATGATCTTTGTGAAGACTCACAATACTCAGACATCTCCTGTTTACAGCCCAGCAACTAGATGTGGGAAAAAGTTGACAATTTTCAGCTAACTCTAAAATTGACTATACTCCAGCTTCTAAATTCTTTCAATTTTTCTGTCTTCACAGTTTAAATGTTTACAAATTTACTCACCACTCAGATTCTTAAGAATGAGAAAGACTTCCTTCAGTGTCCTTACATTTTATTTTATCACATCTGAAAACAATGGTTGAGCATTAAGATGATATCTTGGTTCAATTTGCCTCATTGACATCATCTCAGGTCTCCTTTTTGTCCCACATCTTTCAGTTTATCTAATCCAGTTATTTGTCCATCTTTTTAGTTTAATGTATCTTTCTGGTAGATATTTCTCCTAGAAGCTTTGATCACTAACTGCCTTTTACTGTGGCTGTATTTTGCATTAGAGTTAGAGCCAGTAAAATAATTAAGGGATTGGAGTATCTGACATGTAAGGAGATGCTGAGAGAGCTGGGACATTTTAACCTCAAAAAGAGAAGGCTCAAGTGCATTTTATCCATGTGTATAAATACCTTATGGGAGGGGGATTCAAGAAGATGGAGTCGGACTTGTCTCAGTAGTGCCCAGCAAAATACAGTTTGCAATATAAGAAACTCTACTTAAATACAAGAAGAACTGTTTTTACTGTGAAGAAGATCAAACACTGGAGCAGGTAGCCCAGACAGATTGGGGAATCTCAATACTTGGAGATATGCAAAACCTGAACACTGCCCTGATTAACCCACTCTAACTGACAAAATGACCTCCAGAATTCCCTGCCAACCTCAACCATTCTGTGACTCTGTGATAGTTTCCAGGAGAGTTTTTTGGTCCTTAATGAGTGTTCCTAGCCAATTTCAATATGTGAGTGTGGATGGATAGATAGATTTAGTATCAAAGAAGATTTACACACAATTTTGAATTTTCATTGACAATGATCATGACTATTAAAGCTTAGGTAAATTTATGTTTATATTGGTAATAGTATTATAATCACTATAGTTATCATTATGTCATAATTTTTGCTCCAACCTTAAATGCTCTGGATGAGATTCTTCTTGTATACCTTTTTGTAAAATGAGATTTCTTTCTTCTGGAGATGCCTATTTACCTCTAGTACTGCAGATGGTAGTCAGGAACTATCCTAGACAACAAATATGTTTATATGTCCAAAGTTAGAAGAGATGAATTATTCCTAAACTACTCCCAGAAAAAAAAAAGGAAAAAAATTAATAAGAGTTAATCAAGTTACTGTATAACTCAAAAGGCAGATTCATTAGTAATATTTGGAAATACAAGGAAATATTTTTGGAGGTGTATTCTGAAGCAATATATTTGTCTTCTTAAACAATCTTAAAAAACCCTTATATATAATTTTTACCACAATATGGCATAGGAGGTACATTTTCTTGTAAATAAGAAACATCTCTTGAGACATTTTTCTTGTCAAAAAAAGAAATATAAATCCCTTCTGGAGGTATGGAAAAGAGAATTTTAATTACATTAAGCTGTGTGACAGTTTGCATTTGATAGCTTGACTTTTAATTTCAGTGGTTACTCACAGAGTAGCCTGCATTTGCTCAGCCATATGACATCTTATTTCAACTACAAAGACAAAGTTACATTTTCTTTTGCAAGGTCAAATTTCTGAGGAGCAGTACTGATAAAATTAGCTTGGCATCGAGCACAAGAAACTATCATGCTGTGCTAACCAGTATTAGTAGAATTCATGTGTTTTTAATGTAGCTGATAAACTATGTAGTGACTGAAGTTGTTCACAGCCTACTTACAGATTTCCTATTTAGTACTTTTAAAGAAAGAAGAGTGTAAAAGAAAATTCCTGTAAAAATTTTTCCTTCTCATGCAGGACAGCTCTAAAAATCTCCCTTTTTTTTTCTTTTCTTTTTTTCTTAATAAACTAGATTTTGCTAGCCTGTATCTGATTTACCCAAAACTTTTTTAGATTGTATTCTTGGTATTTCACAGGCTTTTCATAATCACAAAGAATTTCTGGTCTTCATATGTATTTTAGAATTTTATCACTATTAAAAAGGGTGACTTTGAATGTTGTTTTAGTCAAAGCTTTTACACAAATGTTTTTTCCTTAATAAATATTAATATTGCTATTGTTGTTTACAACCAGAGTGAGCATTGTTAGTACAGCATCTGGGGAGTCAAAATGTACAATCTAGGTATCCAGATATCAAGCTGTCATCTGTGCCTTATTTTTTTTTTTTTTTTTCATTTTCCCTTGTGCTTCAGGAGCAACTTTTTGTCTAGCAAGACTCCCAAGCCATTTTCTGGCAAGTTGATTTCCAGTCAGCTGGCTTCACAGTCTATCCTGGTGCCTTGGAATGGTCTTGCCCAGTCATGGGACTTCATGTTACCCGTTACTGAACTTTGAAAGACTGCTGTCAGCCCATTTCTACAGCTTGTCAAGGTCACTCTGAATAGTATCACACCCAACTGGTGGTACCACTCCTTCCAGTTTTGCATCATCTGCAAGTTTCCTGAGGATGCACTCTGTCCCATCATATGGTCATGAATGAAGATGTTAAAAAGTACTGGGCCCAGCAGCAGCCCCTGGAGTACATTGTGAGTGTCTGGGATTCAGATGGTATTTTTGATGCTGATAAATGAGCCTCTGAGGCCAGCATTTCACTTTTCAATCCATCTTCATGTCCTAATCACTTAAGTCCAAATCACTATGCTATGTCAAAATAGCTTTTACTGTCATATCACTGAAAACCTATTAAATCATTATATATAAAGTCTGCTTCAGTACTTACAATGAACAGCAAGACTAATACATTTGAACTTTTGTTAAAAGATTGGGTTTTTTCCCTTACATGTAGAAGTGCTTTCCTGTACCAAATCGTTAAAACTGTGCTGTTTAAGCTATATGATACTATGGCTAAAGAATATAAGATCCTCCCCATAGTGCAACAGACTACATAGCAAGATTTCATACTAAAGAGATGTGACAGTAGTACAAAATCTGTTAAAATCATAACTTTTTATTTTATCTCTGAAATTTACCACTGATTTTTGAGTAGTGGAAAAGGACACTACACACATTTCTTCAAATATGGCTGATCCTCCTAAATACATAGGAAGAAACTCAAACAAAAAACATTGCAGAGCTTCAAGATTATAATCAAGACCTTCTGCATATGCTGAATAATCCTCAGAAACAAAATATTATTTTTATTATTCTGGGAAACTGTGCTTTAACTGTCTACCTGCCCACTTTCCAGACATCTCTTTCCTTGCTGAAGAATGCAATTTGTGGCCTATCGAGTTATTTCAGAATGGCATTTGAACATTCATTAAGAAGTATTGAGTATGTTATGGCTACACAAAATAATACTTGAACATGACATGCAAAATATAGGGAGGGAGTGCCTTAAAACTTAGGAATATCCAGATCATGAACAGTTGCATGCAAATTTTATATAAAGAAAATATCTTTCTGAAGGAAACATGAAAGTCAGATTTATTTTCTCCCACCCCTGTCCTTCAGACAGAATAACAGAGAACAGAACTGTTTCCAAGACTCATGTACCTGAAAGCTACTTTGGTGTAAACAGTCACTTCATTCCAAATCCCCCATATAGGAGTAATACTAAAAGGTGTTTCAGTAACTTTTCATGGTCTGAAAATCACTAGTACAAAATTGGAGCAGAAAAGTCCATTTCCAAAAGCAGAAAATAGAGCAACTGAAATGCACTGCTATCTTGCATAGTGACCTGACTGGGAAATGCTGAAGTGTGAACCAGAAAGACCCAATGGTATGGGGCTGAAAACCAGTAAGCTCTGAAATATGACTTGATAACTCACAAGTCAGCTGCAAGAGTAGATGGATGTCTGGAGTTAAAGTTCTGCTAAGCCCAGTTGTGAGAACACTGTTCATTTTACTCAGCTTACAGGATTACTATCATTCAGTCAAAAGGTAGACACAACATAGAAATTTACAACAGGTAAAACGGTTGATTCAAAGCTAGAAATTCATTTGTTGGTGATTGTTTTCTAACCCTGATGTTATTTTCTATTTCTCTGCTCAAAGAAGTCAAGCACAAAGGGTAGTAGTGCTAATTGTTATTTGGTGGGAGATAGCTCAGCTTTACGATTAAGTGAAAATGAAATATTAAATTCTCTTGTCCATCATTTTTTCAAATCTCTATAAAAGCATTTAAATTGTTAATTATGCTAAAAGACTATTTCAGTATTTATAACTTATCCTGCAGTCATATTCCTGTACTTGACGATAAAGACTTCTTGTATAACCGGATGATCTACACCCACTCTCTTCAGGAAAGCAGATAAGCTTTTTCATGTCAAAACATTTAATTATAAAACTGATCATGTTGCTTTAGAAAAAAAAAAAAAAAGAAGAAAGCTTAAATTTTATCTTGAAAAGTCTTACACATAAAATAGGAAATAGACATGTAATTTAGGAAGAAAGTAACTTGGCAGTTCAAGGTAATTAATGAGCTTCTTATACTCCCTAATGATGAAAATGACTACAGTACCCAGGAAAAAAATCTTTAATATGCTATAAAAATATGGCAGATAATGAAAAGCTGCTTCTAAAACATACGCAATTAGTAATTGCGTATGTTTCATTTCTGCTCATGGTTTTGCACTTCCGAACAGTTGACAAAATAATAATGCAAGATAAATAGGCATAGTAGGGTTAGGTAAAAAATAGTTTTCTTTTTGTTCAGTAAAATAATATTTTTTCCCCACATTTTTTTGCACTACCATTTGCATGCAGATACATGAATATGAAACCAAATGAAGTAAAATGGAGTTTTCAAAAAGAATTTATTTATATTCCAAGAGAAGATGAGGGTTTTTTTCCTCGAGGTATTTGAACTGGATAATTGGAGGTCATACTAAATTTGGGATTGCCATATTTAATGTGATGTGGAATGTCCTCTAGGGAGGACAGGGGAAACTTGTAAAGTTGTGGAATGGTCTGAATTTACCAGAGAACTGTTGTGATTTTTTGGAGTTGTGCGAGTTCTTGGTAGGAATATAAAAGTGAATTAAAGTGTAATAAGTGCTGCCAGCAAATGTAAGGAAAAGGTGCATTGCGTATTTCAGACATATAATTGTGATCTAAGCTGGAAGTTGGGGAGAATTGCAGAAAAAAAAAAAAGCTGGGAGATTGGGAGATGGGAGCAAATGTGTAATGACAAAAACTATTAGAATTGAAGGGTTTACGTGTTAATTCAACACATAAACAAAAAGGGCACCCAGAGAAGGATATTTTCAAGAGTTAGAGCAAGCTAGAGATTCTATGTGTGCTGAAAGAAGAGTTGGAAAAACGGTTACTAAGGGAAATTCCTAAACTAAAAGTCCAAGAAACAGCATGAGCACAAAATATTCTCCAGTAAGAATTCCAGGTCAGTATTGGTCAACTATTACATGTTGTGCATCATAATGTTTTCTGTCCCCAGTGAAGAACTTGCTTTGCTGGCATCAACCTTTTAATTCCATTTACATACTGCCTGCATTCTCACAGTATGCATTTGGATTACATAAAGATTGCAGTAATCTGCTAAACTAAATGTTTAAATGGGTGATAAAAATAGGACACCGGTTTAGGCTGACAGTGCCATCCAGTTACATTGTTGAAGAAGTAGCTGCAAACTCAACTCATCACTATTGAAACTTCAGGTGATGAAAAAATGCATACTACAGTAACGTTGTCAGTGATTACACTTACTGCTAAATTCCAGTCATATGAGATCTTCTAGAGTAATACAGAGTTAAAGGAAAAGCTGACTATTGTGAAAAATTTTAGATATCAAAATCAAGAAAGAATGTCTACCTGCTTAACAAAGAATTGGCTGAACTTTAATTTGGACAGGAGATACATATTTTTGTTAAGAAAAAATTAAATATGCTTTGGATGCGGCTAAAGGACGTTTAGCAAAGGCAAAGAAAAACATTAAAAATAAATACTGATCTTAAATTCTTACCTGAAGGAAAGCTGCCACAAGTGTAGGCATTTGAAATAATTGTGAAAAAGCTCTATTTCTAGACTACTGAAAAATGAGCTGTGGTAGAATACCAGGACTCCAACCTACACAAGTAAAACAAACAAGCCTCATCTACCATTGCTTTAGGCGTAAGAAATCTTGTAATTGCATCCTGTGGATAGAGCTGGTTTGTTTGAGCAAAGTTGAGAATAGAGCATTTTAGAAATGAGGAAGAATTTGAAGATGGTGAAGAAAAGTGGCAATGATTAAAAAGATGAAGTATACAACTGTAAAGACAATAGTAACAGAGCTCAAGAGAGAAAAACAGACTAAACAATTACAGATAAGTAACAAAAAGGGTTTTTCTGCATACATTGCTTGATATCTTTGCCTAATGTTTTCTCCTTGGTTTGATAAGATAGTTGCTTTATGAGAACACTACCACCTTTTGTTTGCTCTGATCCAAGTCACCCACTAGTGTAATCTGTTACCTATCATATTTTAACTAACAAAACAGAGAACAAGCATTCTCTATTCACAGTTTTATATTCACAGATCTCTTTCACTATATGCCATAGGATGAATGCAAATTGAGTTACCCTTTAGGCACTGATCATCTCTGCCCATTTTCTTTGTTTCTGGTTTTGTGGGGGTTTTTGTTTGGTTGGGGTTTTTTTAATGGGATATAGATAGAATTAAACACTTAATTCTCAAAACAGGTGTACATTAACATTTACAGCAGTATATTTTGGTTTACATTTTTGTAGGAATGAGGCCTAAAGCCATGAGATATGTGGTAAGGAGATTTCCACAAGAAAGGGATTAACATGGTCATGCTAGCCTGCTGATGGAAGTGACAGGCAGAGGACAGATAACCCTTATCACTGCTTCAGCTGGGTGGAAGAGGCAGTGATATGATACCAGTGTGTCATGGTTCTGTTTCACCCTAACAGAGGACCCACAGCTTTTGTAAATAAAACTCTCTATATTCCCTCATTCATGTGTAAAATGTTTGCCCCCCCTCACCATTTTGACAGCAACAACTGGATATTTGACTACAGTCTCAACTCTGCTTCACCCAAAAGTGTAAATTTGACATTTCAAATCCTCCATGTCAGAGGATGAGAATGTGACTCCACTTTGCATGCAAGTCAACAGGGTTGCTCCTCTCTTGCCCCCAAAGCAGGGATGCCTCTTTGGTAAGATTTGCACCTCTATGTCAGATCACACTCAGGTGAAATTAAGCTTAATAGATGGCAAAACTAAACTTAATGATTACTTGAAGTATGTACCTTTCTGAAGCAGGAGCTGGCAGGTACTCCCATAATGTCTGCTTTTAGGGAACTGAATCCCAATCCTAAGACTTCATTTTCCTCTACCTTGCAACCTGAGGTTCACAATTTTTACACCCTTGATGGATTATATTATTTCAAGTTATGAAACTTTCTAGGTAACTTCACATATTGATCTATTCCCCCCAGTGATAACTTCACAGTCTGCCCTTATCTTCCCTTCCCTTTTCCTCTCTGCCCTTCTACCTTTTCTTTCTTCTGCCCTCCTGTCCTTTCTCTATAGGACAAAATTGATAGTGTCTTTTCACATGGCCAGGAAGCCTAAGTTTTGTCCAAATCTTTAGATGAAGTTGCCAGCCTTTATACTCTATGTTCAAAAAACATTACAAAGACTTTAATTTGTTTTATCCTGGAGTATGTGTTTGATAAACTGACATATATTGGCATTTAGGCACTATTTGTGTCAGTATTGTCCTCTTGCTCAAAGCTGTATGATAGATTATCCTCTACTAGGTGCTGTTACCTTAAACTATTGATCATAACTTCAGGCCATGTCTTTTTCTAAATAGTTTCTAGAAGATCTGCCAGCTTCTTATCCATATTGCCTCCAGAGTAGCTGTCTGCAGTGTATCAGTGAAGAATCTTAAGATCTTTCTGTTAATCTTTTTCAAGTTGCTTTAATCAACCTGTGTTACTAGGTATTCTGTTTCATCTTTCTATGTCAGCAAGAAGGTGATCTTTCTAGATTAGCCATCAACAGGTAATTTTAATTCTGATGATTGCTGAGATAGTTCTGCAACTGATATAATCACTTCCAAATTCACACACACAAAACTCTTCTTCACTTTTCTACAAAAAAAACCTACATTTTTGTGTGCTTTTTCTTTCTCCAATTCATACACTGACATATACCACACATTTGCGTTGCACTTGATTAGATCATTTTTTTACTTGTCGCGATTAATGGGTCCTACTAATGCAATAGGTGTTCTCAACTTTCCTTTTTCTTTATTTGTTTTATATATAGAAGAGTGCTTACTGTGCTCTTTTTTTTGATTCCCTCAGTATCCCTGATGCATCAGTTTACTTTCCAGGACATGTCTATCTTAAGCAATTATTTCCATTCTATGACACTGACGAACAGTAATTTTTCTCTTTTGTTCATCCACTATTGGAACATAAGCCTGAATTAAGGTGAAGCAAAGGTCTAGAAGCAATTATCCTCTTTCTGTTAGCAGATTAGACTCATGCTGCTGACTGGTTATTATTTCCTGATTTAGAGAATACCATAATTCATCAAAATTCTCTATTTTCTGTAAACTCTGTCTTCCAAATGATCTCACATACCATTTTCATCCTTCAAGGCTTTCTTTTTGTTTCTTTTCATTTTTATTTAGCCCTAGAATCAGCTCAGCCCAACACAGCCAGTCGCTCACTCTCCCATGGTGGGATGGGGGAGAAAAATGAAAGGGTAAAAGTGAGAAAATTCATAAATTGAGAGATAAAGACAATTTATCAAGTAAAGCAAAAGCTGTCCATGAAAACAAAAAACCCCAAGAAATTCATTCCCCACTTCTCACAGGCAGTTGTTCAGCCATCTCCAGGAGAGCAGGACTCCATTGCCCATAACAGTGACTTGGGAAGACAAAGGCCATCATTCCGAACATCCACCCCTTCTTTCTTCTTCTCCCAGCTTTACATGCTAAACAAGATGCCATATGGTATGGAATATCCCTTTGGTCAGTTGTCTTGGCTGTGTCCCCTCCCAATATCTTGTGTACCCCCAGCCTCCTCACTGGTGAGGTGGGGTAAGAGGCAGAAAAGGACTGGACTAAAACACAGCCCGATAGAATCCCATTTGAAGAAAATTAACTATGTCCCAGTCAAAACCAGAACATACATTGAGTACACTTTTGAAAAGGTGTATTTCAGGGCAGCTAAGGAAATACATTATACCACAGAAATCAGTCAGTTTCTAAAACAACATTTCTGGTTGTTCTGATAAAACTCTCATGCTGAATAATTCTTGAAGTGTACACTCAGTTCTTATTCTTGAATGACTATTTTATGATTTGCATTGATAAATAAAATGCCACTGGATTTCTCTCCACTTTTTTTCCTCATAAAGATTTTTACATTATTAAAGACAATACTGCAAAATTAGTTCTGAATCAAAATGTTTACATAGTGTTTGTCACAGTCAAATTGCTTAGGAAAGCAGATGATCTAGGAGATTTAAATCAAACTAAGTACAATAGAAGTAGACTGATGTGAAAATCGAGACTGAGATCAAAACTGGGGCTTTATGCTTCTTTTATGAACTTCAGAATTTAATCATGATATACAAAAAAAAAGTTAGCAATAGAAATATGTTTTAAGATATGCTAGCGATTCAAATAGCAAAACCTTTACCCTAGAAATTCAGATTTTTATCAAACTAAACTCAGAAGCATAATGTGTATCTTGTTTTGTCAATCACACAAACTTTCCTTTTAGGCAAAAGAAATATCTTTATTGGCATTTTTTTTCTTCATTCCATGCGTAATAAATGTACCAATGTAGATGCATGTATTGTGCAACTGCCCATATGTGTGACCTTCGCTCCTCATGACTGCAGGATGCATATATTTTTAGATTCATTTGACCACAATTAAATCTATTAAATATACATGTAATATTTACATGACAGAGTAGTTATGCGAAGTCTAAAAGTTTTAAAATTTTTTTATTTCTCTTATCTTGGTACAGATAGACATATTTTATTTAAACAAAATTGATTTTGACAAATATCCTTTAAAAGCGAAGAAAAAAATAAATCAGTCCAAAAATGATAGCCAAATTTACATACAGACATATACATAGAGAAATATGGATTCTAAGAAGGATTTTCCTATCAAGAACATAAAATAATGCAATTATTACTAAATAGTGGGGTTTTTCCAAGATATACCAGATCTCATACAAACTCTTTCCTCTCTTTATTCATTAATTATTAATATTGACATTGGAAAGAAATGTAGAACTGCATAGGAAAGAGAACTTCCTTATAAAACATATTGATTTCAATTTCTACCTTAAATTTAGAAAGACATAAAGGAGAAAAAAAATAAAAATAACCCCTGTACAGAAATAACTGTGAATTGTTAAGGAAAGACGTCAATTACAGATAATATTTCAGGGTGTTCAAATTACCATTCTGTTCCTTCTGAATAGACTTAGAAAAGAATAAATACTTCCTATTTTGAATTTTGTTTTTTACTCTATTGCTTCTTTCTCTTACTGAGTAATGTTTCACTGAGCTACTGCTGTTGGGATATGGTCATCCTAAACATGTTTAACAATAATTGCATTTTTGTTCTTGCTTCTAAATAAACACATCTAAAGAAGTAAAAAAATAAGGCTGTAGTCACAGGGTTTTTTGAACTTGAAAAACAGACTTATCTGCCCCTAGACTAAACTGGAAACCACTGCGAATTTCCAGTTGAAAATATGTCAATATTTTTCATTTGTATACATTCAGTTATGCATTTTAAAGGGAATTCTTTGCAGCATATATAAAAGTAAATATCTGAAAAGCAGAGTTAACAATATCAGGTATTTAACCTTAAATTGTTTTACTTCACTTATTTTCAATTAATCCCAGGGAATTTTTGTTTCTGACTCCAGGTTTCATTTTGTTTAACTATTTGTTTTTGTGCCACATTCCACCATGTGATAATGTTCATTTGCCAAATTCAGTCTTCCTACAACAGTATGTATGAAGGTTTCTCCTCTGAGAGGAAAGTTTCTCCTGTGAGCTTTGTAGCAAAGTAAACACCTCATTACTTTCAGCTTAGGCACTTGTATGAAGGCTTGAAAAAAGAGTTCTCTTTCAACATTTCAGGTAAATGGAATCAGGGTACTCTAGTATCACATATCACCAGGCATTCAGCAATTAAAAAAAAAAGCACTACTTAAATTACCTTTTAAGCATACAACTGTCATATAACAGTGAAGTTATTTTAAATAATTTATGATTCAGACGTTGTTAAGTATGTCCCCTTGAATTAACTATACTAAATCTTAACAGAATAAAGTCTTACAATGGTCTTCCTAAATGAATTTTTAAGGTATTACCTTCCAGTGACAAGGCAAAATATTCACAGTGCCTAGCAGTTACTGTCAAGAGAATGCTTAGCTCTTGTTCCTTGCAACAAAGTGTGGCTTCTGCTTTACTTCTTACAACTGATAACTCTCTGTTTACCACATTGGACTCTGCACTTGACTGATTTTGCTCCAGTCAATGTCATGCAAGTGTGATGGCTGACTTTGACGGAAGCAAAAATTAGAGTAGTGCTGAATGTGTAAGAGAATGACATATTTATATAATCATTAATATAAAATAAAATTTTAAAAAGTTAAAAATTGATGCATTTATGAGAGCTATCTTGTCATGCTCGTCCTTCACCAGTCTAAGGAAATACAGAGAACTGATTTATATTCAAATCTGAAATCTGTAGGTAATGAACATGTTCAGAGCTGTTCACTTCTTATATTTGAAATTGCAAACAAGACAGTCAAAACAAATATAAAAAAATTATTCCCAAGGATCTTCTACAGCATTTGTTGCTTCTTCCATGAAGTTCCTAGAACATAATCAGGGATATTTTAATATAATCACATGTAGAAAATTAATTAATTAATTAAAAAAGATTAATGGGAAAGGTCTATAGATATGGTTTCTATATAGTCCACAGATATGAAACTATGGTAACTATGGAATTATTATTTGAGTAATTCACTAATGTTTTAGTCCTTTCTGCCTTTACTTAATAGAATATAAAAGATAAAAAATCAAGAGAACCTCTGACATTGTTACTAGGACTTTGTGAAATGACTGAACCCTAAGTATTTTCTTATCCATCTCCATGGCAGCAAAAATTCTTTCAATTTTATGAGAGAGGCTGAGAAGTGCAAATGTTGTCATTTTTGGGGACTGAAATGAAAGGAACTTCTCCTTTATGTTCTGTCATCAAGTGAAGGAAGATATCTAGACATGATAACTAGATAACTAGCCATGGCTCAATTTATCCTCTTCCAAATAAAAAGAAAGTTCCTAAAATCTCAGAATACAACTCAGAGTATTTGCAGGGCAGAGACATGTATCAGGACCAGTCATCTTTAGAATCATGCATTTCAGTATGCACTTTTTTCTTATCTTAAAGTGGAAATGTAAATAGGTCAGATAATTGTTACTCCAAAAGTGCAGTTTTCCCCCACTTAATTTAAAAGGGTTTTATAGTAGTAACCTCAGATGTAGGTAATAACATAGTACAGCATGCAAAGTTAGGTGAAATTTATCCCCTTCTCTGACTCCCTATATGTCCACCATCTGTTGTGCCTGAGCAGATTCCAGTTCAATCTCCTGTTCATGAACATTACGTGTTGGGGTTTTTTCCTGTGTTGGAAGGTCTCATAATGCATAAAACTAACTTTTAGGGAACAAGACTTTTACTGCTAATAAAATTTCTCTCCGACTGTGAACTACCATAAATACATTAAGTCTTTTTTATGGATTTATACTATTCTTATACAGAAACAGATCTGAGGGTAATTCACTCCCATAAACTGGACAAAGGATATAGACTCAAAAGGCTTATCAAGAGGTGCGAAAAACCCACAGCTGCTCTGAGATGCATGATGATTATGAAAATCTTATCTTGACAGAGAAAAACTTGACATTTATTTCTCACAGTGGTATTGGCAAATGATGGCAATAGGAGCATGTGGAAGAATCACCAGCAAATGATTAAAACTGCAAATGAGACACAAAGGAGGTGTTTTTTGGACAGAAGTACTACTGATATTGGAAGTTCAAAAGATGAAAGCCTGAAGTGTGACTTTGGTCCCCTTTTTTTCATTTAGTTAGCCTTCCTCAAGATTTGTTTTCTTTGATCCACTATTTGTCTAAAAAGATCATAGAACAATACAAATAAATCTTGAAAGATGCCCAAGAGATTATATGGATAATTCCCTTTCATGAAGAGGATCAAAATACCCTTCAAGTATTTGTTCATATTGAAAGGTACATTTTAAAATATAAATCTCCCATTCTGTTTCTTTTGCATTACATGCAGATTGATACATGGTAAAAGTTGCACAAATATATACACATACTTATATATGTATTATTATAATATTGCACATCTTCTTCATACTCTAGCAATTATTAACCTAGTGAACTGCTCCTAATATTGACCTGTCAACATCAAATAGTGTTAATAAAAACAGAAACGGTTTTCCATTACAAGATTATTAGAATATTGAGGATTTTAAAAACTTGTAAATATATGAGTTCAACTTTAGTCAAAGGCATGTGTGCTAGATTCAGTTATCAAAACAATTTTTTTCCCAGAAGATGATGAAAAATAAATACCTATATCAAAGGCTGAATATTTATTTAGTTGAATTTGAGCCTTGTCACTTATTTATATGCTGTTTTCTCATGCTGTCAAATACTTCCCAGCAGTGTCTTGTCATCATCCAGTATATGATTAGTTCCTCTGCCAGTGCATTGGGGTTGCACCCCTTCTCTTGTGGTGAGGCTTATCTTAGTCCTGTTGATGGTGTGTTTCTAAGTCTGTTGGAAGCCTTTCCTAGCTCTAAATCCAAGAATTAAACCACACATAACAAATTGCTGCTACAGGACCACCACATTGATACATAAATATGCATATCTAATGGTATCACAAGAACCCAGCCGATGCAGTTGTTATTTTGAAAAGCAAAGTAGATAATTTCATTTGAACATGCTAGGAAAAGCTGAAGGATATTAGAAAAGTTAAGAGTTTTAACAGACATGTAATTTTGAACATTATACAACATGTGGTAATTGCCATTGCTTTTGTAAGCTTGGTGCAGTCCTTGTTTTTCTTTAATTTCCATTATTTTCATGGGAATATACTTGTTTCCAAAGATCCATACACAGAGTAACTAGATTCAGCAGCTGTGTGAAAGGTTAAGCATAAGGCAAATGGATTCTGCGTTACTGTCTCAAGGACACATGATAGGGCAAACTCTTCACAATCCAACCACAGAGTAATCAATATTAAGCATGCAGACATTCCTATAGAGCTTGTAGAATACAAATACAAGTCTAGTTTTAAAACCCTTCCTTATTGAAATAGCTACCTCCTGTCCTGAGATAACAGCACCTGACCTCTTTGGACACAACAGAGCTGTCTGCCTTAGTGAAGATTTGTCAAGATACAGGAAAAAATCCTTAAAATATTATCAGTCTTTCCTTAAGATATATCTTGTACTTAACAACTACTCCCCTAAGACCAACAAAACTAAATACAACTTGATTTCCTAAGTCACATAAACATTTTTATGAAAATTATTTAATTACAGAATTATGAGGCTCAAATATTTTTAGTTCATGAAAATGGACAGTTCTCTTATTCAGAAATATGTTTCTACTATACTACTATACAAATAAATAATTACATAGCTGGGGATAAAGTTGTGTTATGCTTAGAGTAATGGAATAGCATTACAATTATGTTTGAATTATAATAGGATAAGGTAAGAGAAGCTGACCTGAACTGTTAAAATATATCAATCCCTATAATTTAGTTCAACAAAAGTATTGGGCATTCAGGAGTTGATCAGCTCTCACTTTCAATGTCTACAATCGAAATTGTTATTCTTGGAATTTCAGTTTACTTTTTGAAGGCAGCTAAAACCTATTAACTCATGTTTTCAGCACCAGAGGACTTTAGGGATCAAAGTACTTCTTTATAGACATCTTCAGAGGTCTGTTATTCATAACCACACAAAAGCAGTTCAGTTTTTCCTTCTATCTACAAATACAGTGAGATAACAAAGTATTTCTTCATCTGTGTGACCCTGAGCCTTGATCTGGTCATCATTAGTTTGATCACATACTGAAAAGCAGACCCTATACAAAAGCATATGAAAAAAGGGAACAATCTGGCTTATTTAACTAACATGTTTTGGCTATTCACCCAGAACACAGAATTCCAGTTTTCTCTCATCACACACTTGGTACCTATGGCACAATTCTTCTGTAAAGAACATTTGGCTTATCAAGTTATTTTGTTTTGCACAAAAAAATTAAAATATCATAGAAGCAGAAGAATTCTAATGCTTTCTCTATTGGTATTTCTCCAATTTGAAATTAGATATTCTGGAAAGCAAAAGTTTAAAACCAGGTATTTAACTAAAATATATTGTACAACATAGTCAGGAAAAAAACTAAAATGCCACAGAAAGTCATACATGAATGAACAACACCTAATAAAAATCATACATATATTCAAAGACTCAAAATAATGCAAATACTGTAAAAAATCACCTGAAGAAATAACCAGAAGATTTGAGGCTTTCTATTTTTTATCTGAAATTTGTTGACAAATACTACTTACTGGAAGACTGACCAGCTGTCTCTGAAATAGCTCTGCACTTCAGCATGAAACATATGTGGGGCTTTGTCATTTGCTTTGCATTCTCTGAGGCTGGCAGCCTGTGTGAGCTTTTTTATTTTGGCTTCCTCAGACCATCTTTTTAAAATATACATTACTTATTTAGAATGTCTTAAAAATGCATTTCACTGAGTTAAAAACCTGCTTCAAGTTCATAGCTGTGAAAAGTCAAACCAGGGATAAAGTCTAAGCCTTAAGTATCTTCAAAAAAATTGGAGAATTCTCAGCAATCTAGGAACCTAAACTGATGAATATTTAACTATGCAATAAACATGGGGGAAAAGGCTTTATTCTTGCTGTGACTACTATGTGTGTGATATAAGCAAGTTCTGTGACAGTAGTAAGTACAGAGGAGGAAGAGAGAAGTGCAGTGAAACTACAGATATCATTCTTTTTCCTTCTTTTTCACCAAGCTGAGGGCAGATTGTATCTGCTTAAAAGGAAGTTAAAGGTGTCAGTGCTGAACTAGATTATTTAAGACACCCTGAGGCACTTCTACATGAAATCAACCTTGAATGGAGAATAGATCTAAAACTGAAACTGGATTTGGTTCCTGCTTGTATTATACAATCCTGAGATAAATGAAACTTAAAGTAGAATTGCAGTTATAACACTCTGTGAAACAATGAAGGGTATGTAGCTAAACTGGTATACATTTCAAGAATGACAGTGTAATGCAGCAAAGCACTTAGAGTTTTAAAATGCTCCACGGATGTAGAAGTTCAAGAGTGCCACCAAGAGTCTCCTCTAACCAACTAAGGTGACTCCGTCCTCCATCACGCTTCAAAATGAACCTTTTCTGGAATACGAAATTTTACTGAACTAAATCTCCACACCCTTCTGTCTATGCAGATTAGAACAGCAGTCATCTCCTGTGAAAAGGCACAAAATAGTCTTCCCTTCACATAGCTTTCTAGAAAAGTCCAAATATATAGTGAAATTTAGAACATGTTCATTCAATCAGGCTAATGGCCAAGATAGTAAGACAGTAAAAGGGAAGTAATCAAAGGACTTTTTAAGAAAGTTAAGGGATTTAAGATTTTCTCATTTTATGATGATTTTAATTTTGCAGAAATAGTCTAAGGCTCAGTCTTTAGTCTGCTCTGCATAAAACCAGTCCTCACAATTCTTATGGAAGCTATACCCCTGGATTGTCAGAAATCAATGTAGCAGACTAATATGCTTGTTCTGAGTGCTTGCTCTTCTAAGATGGTGAATCAGAAGAGTCTGGAATTTTGTCTGGAAAGAGAAAAAACATTTTGTTCTCTGAAATGTTGCTGGATTTTTATCTGGCAGTTTTCAAAAATTACAGGAAAAGTACATGCACTTTGTCAAAACTGATCTTGTGTCTAAGCTGTCATTAAAAAAGAGGCCATCAACCTTGACAGGTAGCACCCTGATGTCAAATCAAAGACTTAGACCTACCTTAATGGAAAGATATTTCTAAGAACTGTAGAAATCCTATCCCCAAGCTAAATGGGGTATCATTTAGAAATGGTTTAGAAGGTTTAGAAATCACATAAACTCAATTATTTCCTAGATCTTGGATTTTGAAGCATATATATCTTTTATCTTTCTGTTGGTATTTTGGCTAATCTGGATATCTCCGCAAACAATAAGCAGTGTGTTATAAATCTCAAACTTGTTATTCCATCTTCCTAATACAGTATGCACTACGTGTAGAAATCTCAGCCAGTATTGGCAAAGATTTGTTTCCAGAAATGGGTAATTCCCTTTTAGCCATTTAGGCTCAGATTCAGCTCTTCTTTTAGTGCATAACTTTTTGCTGAAATCTGCATGCAGCCCACTTACAATTTATTTCTGCTGTTTTCAGCCCAGCTCTTCAAACATAAGGAAAATAAAGAACCTGCAGAAAAACAATGCTAAATATTAAATTAAATCACTAGAAATGTAGATTGATGTCACTTATTCTTCACTGCACCTTTAGATCTTTAATTTAGAAATTTTTTTGGTTTGTTAACTGTTGTTATCACATACCTAGTTCTGAAAGAAAACATAAAGTAAAAGTTTAGCTCTTCTCTAAAAAATACCTACCTAGGTTGCTCACCTTGTTCTAGTTATTATCAGAACTGCAATCACAGAAACAAGAAAAAAAAAGGCCTTTTAAAGAACATCAAAGTACTTGCAGTAGGACCTTTTCTGTAAACATGGTTGTCTGGATGAGACAAAAGTCAGTATCCTCTCAACTTTATATGAATTCAAAAGAGGACAAAAACACGTTAATAAGTTGCTGTTACAGAAGTGGAAGTTGGCTTTGGGAAAGTGTAATTCTTACACTTCTTTTAAGAAAATTATTTTAAGAAAATTATTTTATTTTTTCATGGCAGTCATTTGGAGAATTCAGTTAGCCCAAACAGCTGTTAGCAGCTGGTAGGCTTCCTCTTTCAGATAAGCAGATCTCTTGCTGTAGCTGAATCCAGGAAACAGAAGGCAGATAAAAGGGCAGGCCATCTGGATACTTCATAGTGTGGTGATACTGAAGACTACTGAAATATTGTTCTAAAACCTCATATCTTAACAGTGAGCACAGAATTAGGAATATCAGGCCTAAATCCTTCAAAATTAAGGTAATTTAGTTTAGCAGGGGTATTTACATTAAATCTTTTCAACAAGAGCTGGTACAGTAGAGTGCAGAGTCACTTCAGTTCAAAGGAAAAGCTGAATAGGCTGTTGGAGAATGATTAAAGAAACTGTATTCCCATCTCTAGAATTATGCAAATACAAACACTTTTAGCATTCATTGGGTGCATAAGATGTATTTAAGAATAAAAATATGTCTTAATCCATAGAGATTTCGTTTTGTACAAATAATTGTAAAGAAGATTTTTTAGGATATTCTAATTTATCCAAAGTAAACCATAGTTAAAATATAAAATGAACCACATATAATGAAGAACTTTCAGACAATTCTGTTTAGCTTGAAGACTTTAATATTTTTCTTCAGATGTTTTCTGGGGCTGTTTTTTGATTTTGTGGTTTAGTTTTTTTTGTAAAGTGTTTTAAATTTAGGATACACTTGCAGAAGAACAGAAGAATGTACTTTCTCTGATGAAAGGATCTTTTTTCCTAAAGTGCTCTCTCATGTTTTTTTTTCATTGACAGGTTTGGATTTCAGTTCATCAAAAATAATTGGTTTGCATGATGTCTGTTGGTTTAGGTGTGATGGCTGAAATTAAAGGTAGTAACAAACATCTTGTATTAAACTCATCAACATAAAAGTAAATGCATGTCAGGTTTTATGTTTTGAATGTAATGTACAGTTCAGTGTTTGAAAAAGTTTAAAATTAAATGTAAACAATGCCCACTGAGGCAGAATGTAATGTTTTATTACACAGTCAGTCAACATCTTGTTGACTGTTTTCTAAGCCCCAAAGAACCCTCATGATGGAGCTGAACCATAAAAAAAAAAGAGATCATTTACCTAAACCTGGACCTTATGAGGTTTTATCTGGCACAAAAAGACTTTCACTGACCATTAGCCAATTGTCTTGTGAGCTGAAAGAGAGAACTTATGCATCTGAATTTAAAGTATGTTGGCTAAGACTTCTTTTCTCCTGCATTTTCATCTGTTTCTCTGTAGTCTTGTAAACGTCTGCAGACTTGGCAGTTTTGTAAATAAGAATACCTATGCTTTGCCAAAAGAGACCTGAGCTCTTCAGAAAGGATTACACAACTACCTGCATACAAAATAATGTATCAATAAGAAACAATGAAGGAAATTTGTGTCTGAAAGCCTTTCCTTCCAGGGTTTAAGTGCCTGACTTTAGAAGCTTTAGTAGTTTTCTTATGTTGATTCAGAATTCATAGGTCAGACTCATGTTTAAAAGCTGAAAAAGAAGAAAAGTCTTTTTTATTTTATCAGTAGCATAAATTCAGAAACAATAATTTTTTTTAAATTCATTCATTACTTTTCATTGAAAAAATCACCGCATCCTACAAATATAGGAAAACATAAGTTTCTTTGGTTTGATTTGATGATGTTACAAATACAAGAGACAGAAACCAAGAGTAAAATAATTCCATGTTTACTTTGTTTTGGAAATCTAATATAAATGTCTCTTATCATTGTCATTCTGTAACTATAACAACAACATTGACAATGAACAAAAAAACTGCAAGAAATCTTACTTAAGACTAATCTCAGTGACAATTCTCTTATTCATCTTGCTTACCCTTAGTCTTGCCATTACCTCTCTCTTCCATCTCTAACCCATTTCTAGGGTGAACTCAGTTTGAATTATATCTGCCTATTTCACCTGAAAATTAGAGTAAAGGTAAATTAAACCTCATTCTGTGGCATTGCACTCTACACGTGCACTTTTTTTTTTTCCAAGCCAAAAATGTTTAGTGATTCCTTTTAGTGATGTTGTCACAGTTCAGTTTAGTTCAGAATCTCCTTACACTCAAATTTATCCTCTCATCCATTGGTAACAAATCAGTTTACAGATTTAGATACACATGTAAAAAGAAGTCTTTATTCATCATCATCATCATCATCATGGCTAGGCTTCGCAAATGAAGATTTGGGGAAGTCTTTTTTACTTGAACTCTAAATGGGTATACTGTTTCTAACTAAGCAGATGAAATCATACAAAGTATAGCTGAGAAACCAAATACATGCAAACCATAAATGCATGAAAATTCTTAGACCATACTCTATGTTTACTATTCAACAAATTTTGAAGCAGAATTAATTTGAAACTCTCCTCCAGAGCCAAGGGCACAACTTGCCCTTCCCACGCTTCAGTGTATCTCACATAACCATTTTTTTAGGGACTGTAGGCAAATATGTTGTAAATAATTTTATAATAAAAGACTTTCTTTCAGCTGTTACCACTTAGTCGATAAACCACACTGATGACAGAAGCCAAATCTCATTTTATTTAGCATGGTTAGCTAGAAACAGGTAAACAAAAACCTTTCAAACCTCTTAAAGACTTTGAGACTGATGAATTCACTTGCTGCAATTCCTGCCCTTTGATTGTACATTTCAATCTTTGCAATCTGTTTTTTCAGTCTTAATTTGGTACAGAATAATGGCTCAATGATGTAGTCCCAAGAGACTTGAAATGGCAGGTTGCACTCAATAGACCAACTGGGAAGCCTGTTTAATCTTTAGAAGTGATTACAAGGTTACATCAGAAATTACTGTCTTCTGCATATACTTTTGGTTTCAAAGGTGCAGGGTGCCTTGAGAAATGTGAACACATGTTCCTGCATTTTCTGTAATTAAAAGTAATGTTATTTTGATTTAGCTATGAGTTTCAACCTGTTCTAGCCCTTTTATTAGACAAAAGGCAGAACAGAGGACTGAAAATATGGACTCGTCAAGCACCAAACTTGCGGAAGAAGTAAGGAGGTGAAGAACATTACAGATGACTGTAGTGGGTCTGTAACCCTCCCTGGGAGGGAAACAGAACTAGGATAGGTCACCTGATGTATATTTTACCAATAAGCTATTCCATACCACGTTACATCAGCTCAGATATATAGAGATGAGAAGGAAACAACTCCCTCTCTTCCCTTCCAGGACAGTTGCTCAGGATAGACGGCTGGTTTTGGAGGAGGAAAACACCTTTCGTGTGGAAGTAGTCGTTATTGTTAGTTTTCCCTGTATGTATAGTGTTTATAGTTCTCTTTTTCTTCTCTGTGTAAATATAAAACCACCTTTCTCAGCAGCCTCGGTTTTGCAAGTTGTTTTTTTCTTTCCCCCCTTCCCTCCTTCTTCTCCCTCTGGGGGGGGAGTCTCGGTGGACACTGAACATTCAGCCAAAGTAACCGATAACAATGACTGAAAATTAGGTTAAGTAGGGAAATGGATATAATAAAGAATATATACATAAAAATGCTTATAAGACAAGGAACAAGAAAAATACTGCATAACAGGGTGATGCAAGATATAATGTGGAAATTAAATCATACATTGCATAACTTGACTTCAACAAGGAATTTGCACAATATCCCATATTATCCTCATAGCAAAAGTGATGAAGCATGGATGAAGTGGAAAACGAGATGAGCAGAAAACTGGCTAGACCATCGTGATCAAAGTTGATCATTACCATATTATGAAATTAATAGAAGACTAGATTGAAACTGGAGCTTCCTCTCAAGGATCAGTACTTGAGCCACCACTGGCTAATGCTGTTACTAAAAACTTGAATGATGACATGGAGTGCACTCTGAACAGCTTTGCAGACAATACTAAATACAGGGGAGCGGTCAGTATGCCGGAGGGTAGGGCTGCTATTCAAATGGATTACAAAAGGCTGGAAAAAGACCTAAAAGAAATCTCATGAAATTCAGATATGGAAAATGAAAAGTCTTGCATCTGAGCAGGAATAATCCCATACACCAGTACAGGTTAGAGACTGACTGCCTACAAAGCATTTTTGCCAAAGAGGACGTTGGGGCCCCGGCAGATGAGCTGAAATATGAGCCATTATTGTAGCAAGGATGTTCACCAGCGTCTTGGGCTGAATTAGTGAGATGGCTGCCTGAGAGTTGACAGAAATTACTTTTTTCTCTATTTACTACTTTTGAGGCTACATCTGGAGTGTCACATCTAATTTTGAACGTCCTTGCACAAGATAAAAAGACACCAACATATTGGAGTTAATCCAGCAAGGAGCCACTCAATGCTCATGAGACTGGAAAGCATAAAGTACAAGTAAAAGCGAAGTGAATTGGATTTTTTTCAAACTTAAAAAGAAAAAAGGGAGGTATTAACGTTAATACCTAACATCAGAGTTTGTGGAGGTTGACCCCAAAATCTTCTTAGATGTGTGCCAGAACAGCATAAGCAACAGACAATAGTTAAAAGAGAGGATATTCTCGACTGTTGCAGGAAGAGAGAGCTATCACAAAGACAGTGGAATACATTGAAGGGTTTCTGAGATACGTGTGGAACTTCCATCACTGGTGATACACAAACGTTGTCTGGGCAAGGCCCTCAACAACTTGGTAGAAGTGACCCAGCTTTAAAGAGCGGATTTTTGGTGGGTTAACTTTGTCCAGCAGTGAGATGCCCACACAGGGGAGAAAATGTGACTAAAATACTTATGGGGTGGATAAATATGGGGACATCACTTACCAGTTAACATCGTATACAAAACAAACTTAGGAAAACTAATTTATTGCTTATTAAGATAGATTTGAGTAGTGAGGAAAAAAAAAGATTAAAAGTTAAAACACCTTCCCCTCCACCCTCATCCTTGGTTTCAAAAGCTCATTTTCACTCATTCCACTCTCACTGTATCCTACAGCGGATCCATTTTGGATGTGGTCCCTTCCAACTTAAGTTACTCTGTGATTTTGTGATCCGATGTTAATGTCAGGCAAATGGAAAGATGAAATTAAGAGACTTGCACACACAACAGTAACAACTTTATGGTACAGGTAGATGTATGGGAACATGGACAAGGATGAGGGAAAGAAGAAAGCTGCTCTTCAAATTTTTTTCACTATATATATGAATACCACAGTAACACTTATCCTGGAGAAATTACAGGAGATCATTTGTGTGTCTATGATCGCACATAAGATGTGCTAATAAATGGTCTAAAAACAAAACACATAATTTGGAATGGTCGGGATTGCAATATTTGAATATTTTCAGATAATATTGTTGATAACTTGTAAAGAAGCCTTCATTAAGTTGAAAGGATGATTTGCAAGACTGATTAATGCATTAAATAAGAAAATATGTAAGGGTTTTTGTTTCATGATAAAATGAGAATTTGAGAGACAAACAGTATGTATGTATACATATAAAGACATTATTCTTAAAATTATCAGTGAGTGTTCGATGAATTATCACAATTTTTATGCATCTATGCCACAGGAGACTGTATTAGCACAATGTAAATCTTTTCATAAACAGAAATATCGTAACAAAGAAAAAAAAAAATATTGGGGCAAAATAGCTTCTTTTTTGAAATACCAGTATTGTTTCCTGATCTTTGTAAAAAATAAATGTAATCAATCCAAACTTTAATCATCTATTTCCAGATTACACAAAAAGTATGGTTTTCATAAAATAGGTAATAGCAGTGCTCTTCTCTAGCTTAGCTCTAGTCACCACTGTGATTCTCAATTTCTTACTGCCCTCCAGGGAAATACCACACACTTGTCATCTGGACTAGAGTGCAGTCATCACTACAGAGAACCGTTTCTCATGCTTGTCACTCAGCTCTTGAAAAGTTACACATCCACATATTATGTGTCACATACATTCCACACACTGTAAACAATCACCTCACACTTTCGATCTGCACAGAAAAATGTGACTGTTTGCAGAGCTTCATGTTGGGATTTAAATTGAAATACAACTTAGAAAGTGCTTAGCTCTTGAAACTAGTTTAAATACACTGTCAAAGGAATTCCATGTATTTTGCTGAATACAGGGGCTCTGTATAATTTGCCTAATCAACTGAAAGTAATGGTTTGATCTTATTGATGTTTTATTTGACAAAGCAACTATTTAAATACAGACTTCTACATCTGTAACATATAGGTGTCTTATGAGATTAGGTTTTAAAAAAGATAGAAAACCATCACAACTCCTTATGGGAAATAGACATCAAAGGTTATCCTGTTTCAAGCACAGGATTTCTAATATTCTATTCACACTGGAGAAAACAATGGAAATTTTATTACAATCGTTCAAGGAATGTAGACCAATTTTGCATCGATTCTTCACACAGAGTAATTTATCTGCCCACAAATCTATCCAAAAAAGATACAATATTATAACTTTTTTTCATTTACTTACTTGTACGTACAAATATTCTCAACATCTGGACACAAAGCAGTATCATACTCCATATGAAGCTGGAGTGAAGCTAGAATATTTGTTCTAAGGAATTTATTTTACAACTGAACCTAAAAGTTTTCNTCCCAATGTTATCATTCTTTTCAAGTTACGTAAGTGAACGGATATGCTACTCCATTCCTTAGCTTTCACTTTTCAGTTTTTGCACACCATCATTTCCTCTGCTGTTTAGTCCAACCCCAGCAGATGCAAAGGTACATTTCATGAACCTTCAAAAATACACAGCACAGTACCATCTGTCTCCTTTTGTTCAGCATAAACTAAACTCATCAGAAACTGTGAAAAACTATAGGTCAGTTAGGACCACAAAGCACTAAGAGATGGTTGAAATATTTTGCCACCAATTTGGAGTAATTATTGTTACCCTAGTAGATATTATTCAATTAGGACATGGAGAGTGGAGTTCCATACTTTCTTAATGTTCAACATTTTTTTGCGCATTCTTGGATGCTTATTTTTCTCTTCACTATAGCGATTGCTGAACTTGATATCATTTATATTGTCTGTGGTATTAAGACCTGTGTTTTCATCTTTTGCCCAGCAACTATCAGTACATTTAATTATAAGACTGTAGGGATTTACTTTAACAGATTAATAGTCTATTTAGGATCCTATATAATCTCTGCATGAAGTAGATATAAAATTCTTATAGAGTAGATATAAAACAGAATATAATGTAATTCCAGAATTATGTGTACTAGAAAATCACAGAACTACTATTTTAAGATTAATATGGGTGCTGAATGTCAAAATGAGGCTGCACTCACAGAGTTCAATTTCAGGACTTGTCCACCAACGCTTTTCAGTGTTCCCCTTTTATTCATATTCTCTCGTAAACAGCATCCAGTGTTTTTCTTTTAGTCAACCAGAATTCCCAGGATCATCCCAAACCAGTGCCCTGATCCCACACATTCACATCATGTGGTGGCTGTGTTCAGCCACCAGAGAAAAACACACATTTATCATGCAGGCTGTTTAAAGTAGTTTTCCACTTTGAGAAATAACATTCTCTCTCTCCAAGCACTTAGCCAAGGTCAATTCTCCCCTTTAATTCCGATTAACTAAATGCAGGTGCAGTTTGTTCCCACAATTAATATAAGTAGGAAATTACTTATTTCATTTTAATGCTTCAGACCTCTATTAAACATATCCAAAGATGACAAAGTTGGTATTCTATAACTTTGAAACTAGGAATTAATTCCATACATATATAACATACTTTTAGGACCTGAGGTAACATATATGTTCATAATACTTAATTTCAAAAATAGTTTTAGTGAATGACTTACATTTGTATTTGTAGTGCAAAGGAAATACTTGAATATATTATTTCTACTAATACTATCAAGGAAAAGAATTGTTATTTACTTTTTAAGAAATGGAATCTAGGGAAGGTATTGTAAATGCTAATATTAAGGAATATGAATGTTTGACTAATTAATAGGAAAGTCTTTTTGTGATGCAAATAGACAAAACTTCTGTAACAGCATTTTTGCTTTAATTGTTAAAGTAATCTTGTATTTTTTTGAATCTGAATGGAACCAAATAGCACCCTGGCTTGTATCAGAAATATTGTGGCCATCAGGGCTAGGGCAGTGATCATCCCTCTGTACTCAGCTCTGGTGAGGCAGCACCTTGAGTGCTGTATCCAGTTCTGGGCCCCTCAATTCAGGAAGGACATTGATGTGCTAGAGTATGTCCAAAGAAGAGACAAGCTTCTTCTAAAGAAGTTGGTGAGGGGTTTGGAGCACATATCGTATGAGCAGCTAAGGGAGCCTGGAGAAAAGGAGGCTCAGGGCTGACCTTACTGCTCTCTACAACTACCTGAAAGGACGTTATAGCAGCGAAGAGGTCAGTATCTTATCTCAAACAACAAGCAATAGGACAAGAGGAGATGGCCTCGAGTTACACCAAGGGAGATTCAGATGGGATATTAGGA
This sequence comes from Lepidothrix coronata, assembly GCF_001604755.1. Classification (NCBI taxonomy): domain Eukaryota; kingdom Metazoa; phylum Chordata; class Aves; order Passeriformes; family Pipridae; genus Lepidothrix; species Lepidothrix coronata. The sequence continues at coordinate 4,796,569 of NW_016690249.1, read as the reverse complement.
AAAAGTTCTTCACTGAAAGAGTGGTCAGGCATTGTTAATGATGAGTTCCCATCCCTGGAGATATTTAAAAGTCATGTAGACACGGGTCCTAGGGACACAGTTTTCTGATAGAACTTGGTTGTGTTGAGTTTACAGCTTGACTGTAAACTTTAAAATTCTATACTTTTAAAACACAAATGTCTTCTGTGGGTTTTTTACTTCCCCTGAAATCTCTGATACGAGACCACTAGCAGAAGCAGAACAATATAACTATAGGTTGTATTCAACTGACCAAATCAGTTCTACTTTCCACATTTTGTAGGAGAGTGTGTGTTGATATTTTCATATTGCTTTCCAATGAAACATCTCAAAACATATTCAAACATTAATGCATGGCTATTCAGAACAAAGAGAGATTTAAATATTAAAAAAATTACCAGCAGATAAAAAGATTGCATGATCCCAAACTGAAAATGAAACAAGTTTCTTCTTAATTCTAATGGTAATCTATACCTTCAAATAAGATTTCAATCCTGAAATAAGAAATTGTGTTAGACAATAAGATATTTATTCACTGACTTCATAATCAGTGTGATCATCATCTAATCTGCTCATTTTATCTTTCACCCTTATTAATTTTAGCTATATTTCTATCCTCTTATGACATAACTAGTGTTTACAAGTCAGTCTTATTTTCTTGTAATTGGACTTTGGACATCATATAAATCGAAAGAGTCTTTTTCTGATTCAGATTTGCTGGTTTCATTTTGAAAACACCACAGAGAGGTTTCAATAAAACAAACACACACACACAAATTTCCCCAATCCCCTTCATCCTCCATCCCTCTTTCTCTTCTCACTGAAGAAAAAAAGGAGGGTCACTTTTCATGTCTCTTTGAATGAGTTAACTATGTTTTTGCCTGTCTCACTTTGAACATTTAACTGTCATAAGGGCAAAGCAAAGGCCTTTTCATACATTTTGAAATAATACATTGTCTCTTTGGAGATAGCAGTCATTTGTTTTCATTTCACCAGTACGTCGCCCTTCGGATTGAAATATATATTAAAGGGAAAGTCCACCTTCTGAGAAATGCAATGAAATGGATGAGTTTTCTTAAACTGCATTTTATCTGAAACGCAATCCTTTTACAACAAAGAGTTTGATGGATTATAAAATATATTCTGAAATTCAATGCTGTTATGTTGATTATATTACTGTAATTCTAGAGGAGAACACAGGAGACAAGTTGTCTCCTTGTTAAAATTTCAGCTTCATTTTACAAGCTTGTCTATATTTATACATTTTTCTCAGAAACAGTAGTCTGAAATAGTATATATAGATACATAAAAAGTATGATTTTCCTCATATTTATTCTTATGCTATATGTTATTGAAAACTTTCCCTGCAATAGCAGAGGGAAGGAGAATCGAAGATACTTTTAACTTTGTAGAACTCAATGATCAATGGTTCGATTATGACTTACTATTTACTTGCACATTTGAAGGCAATTGCTGAACTATAATTCATTCTACAAACAATCTCAATGGCTGCATGCATGTTGGTGTGCTTCTACATCTTTACAAGTTCGCATTACCAAAATCCAGAGACTACAACAAAGAAAAATTGGAGTCAAGGATCATTCAACATTAAGCAATCCATAGACCATCCAAAGGTTTGCATATTACTCATCCAAAGAGGTGTGATGAAACCTTAGTTTCATCCAATAACAAAAGAATGGTGACTTGCAGAATGCTTCAATGAAGCACGAAGCCAAACACATTTGGAATGAGATTATGAAAAAATGTCAGTTATGTCTTTTTTTGTTGTCGTTGCTGTTGTGGTTTGAGTTTTTGTTTCAGTTTTTTCCTATTTTGTTTTTAGGGGGTGGTTATTTTTTAAGATCTTTCAGAAATGTATGTAAATGTATCCAGTGCACACAGGCCCTGCATCTAGAAAGTATAAAAACAATAAATAAAATCTCTGGGTTTTTTGTTAAAAGAATTCTTTGCAAATTACTTAATCTATTTTAATGAATTCCAATCTGTTTTGGTTGCATCTATTTACATTGTCTTGAGTATATCTCTTTCTTGTTTTACCTAACTGTTTCTATTTACAACAATAATCTTTTTTTATCTCTCCTTAGTACATATTTTTATGACTGAATTAATATTACATTGTTTTAATGTTCATTAGAAACTGTATAAGTTGTTAATATTTTATACCTCCGTTCTAATTAGTATATATGTGATATGTTGAAAATGCATAGTAAGTGGAAATAATAATTTCCTCAATTGCATATAAATGTGAGTGCGTATCTGTTTGTACACATAAATAAAGATAATATCAACTCTACAGAGATTTTTACATGGTTTAATGCCTCATCATAGTAGGTAGGAAGACCTGCAAATGTATTCTATAGAGAAAAGGAGATTTAGACAAGTTATGGATCAAGAACAAGAAAGTTGTTTTGAAATTTACACAGATTCTGTATTCTGAGTCAAAGCACACTTGAATTTCTTTGTCTTATTCTACTGATGACAAGTCATATTCTAAGTTCTCAAAGTAAAAGGGATTCTCAAGACAGAAAAAATTCTTATCATTGTAATCCTACAGGGTCTTTTTTTCCTGGGGAGAAACCTTAGACATAATTTGATGTAGTATGAGAAAAGCTGGAGAAAGTGATCATTTTCAAATTATTCTGGGATTTGAGATTTCTAATATAGCTGACATAATTTATCATTACTCTGGCTAAAATTATCAAAATATTTATCACAATCTTTTGAAACATCTCTATTATTAATGCATTTTTATAGTACAGAATATTTTTTTAAAAATTATTTGATTTCTGTAAGATACCATCATTAAATATTAAGAAAAACCCAAACCTGTATGGTGTGTTGGAACCTGACATTCCTAACATAGTTTTTTCCTACATCTATTACTTTCACTACAAATGAGGAGACTAAATTGCATATGAGGAAGGCTAGAAAAAAAAGGCTTTTACAAATAAGTCTGGCAACCATTTTTAAATTATTTCAGCACACTACATCTGTCAGAATCTCAAATTACTCTAAAACATTACAATAATTTCACAATACTGATGAACGATCAAGTGAATATATTAGCTCAAAGAAAAGAAGCGTGAACATAAGAAATGGGAAAACATAACTATATATAGTAAGGGTATGTGATTGGACTCAAAGTCAAAAGAGGTTATGCAAAAAGTTTTACATTCTTTGATGTGGTTGGAGTATAATATTTTCACTCTTTTCTTTCACTAAGCTGTAAGTATGCTTGAAAGAGCATATGTTTTTCCAGACTAGGACTCATACAATAAGAACAAAGTAACTTTGAGATGCTAACTACACTGAGTTAGCACAAGAGTTTCATGACATTTTCTCTTTTTGTAGCCACTATATTCTCTCTGTGTGAAATGTTTCCACAAGTGTATGTGAAACATTTGCATATATATGAATATGCAAGAAGGCACCTGCATCTCTGCTTCTTTAGGCTTCTTACCTTATTACTTTTTAGAAAGTGTTATACACCAGCTATTGCAAAGCAAGCCTCTCAAAAGTGTCTCTGCTAGAATTGTGTGTATAGATTATTTTGCAATTTAGAAGGCAAATGGTGAGAAAGGATAATGATTCTTTTCCTCTTCTTTTTTTTTTAATTAAAAAGTAAAATAGTACTTTGTCACTTTAAGCAATGAGCAGTTAGAGAAAAGGATGTATGCAACCATAAGTACTTTTGTGAAAATGTAGCCTTTTATTTTTTATTCCCTAGCCAGTAATATTCTGTGAATTTAGTTCAAATTATGTGATGCAAACCACATTTTTATCAAGATCACCTTTAACCAAAAAGAACAAAACAAGGCAAAATGTTTAATCAAGCTTTAATCATGTAAGTTCCACAAAACTGAAAAAAAACTAAGCAGAACAAAACAACTTGTTTTTCCAGAAAGGCATCATGCTCAGACTTTACTGGTGAATATAGTAGTCTTTCTTCCCCAAAATTATTTTAACTGAGCTGTCCTAGGATTACATCTTTCAAAACCACAATAAATATCTCAGAAAACGTGTGGATCCAGCATAGACCCAACCTGTTTAGACACATTCTAATCTATTGACTATCATTTTGCAGCTAGCCAAGAGGAAGAAAAAGAGATAGGTGAAGTTGTACTGTTTCTGCTGTGCAAGTCACTTAAATCAGTTAGTTTCTCTTCTCTAGCTCTATTAACTACCATAAGACTAGCACAGAAGCGGAAAAGTTTTATGTGTTGCTACCATCATAAAAATATCAAAATGTGGTGATACAATTTTTGAAGTACACTGTCCTGCAAGGTATATTCTATTTACCTTAAGTTTTACAAGGAATTTTGACCATATCTTTATATGAAATTTTAAGAAGTATCATCTGTTACAGTACAGCAGCTTCTCAGAAGATAATAATGATAATAATTTTCTAGCTATTTCCTTTCCAGTTCTAAGCAATATATGTGAAGAAGGTATCTAGATGGTACATATGAACTGAAGAGGTTGGTAAGAGATTACAGAAATCAGACTTACTTTCAGTACATGCTTACAGGATGTTTTACTTTCCCCCGTAGCACACAACAGATAATCAGAGTTAGTTGTAACAAAAAGAGAATATTTGTCATTCATCAACGCATAATGAATCAATTTTACACCATTTCCATAAGCAGGATACCTAAGCCATTCCTTCTTATGGTTGCTGGTTTTCAAAGTTTCTCTCTTAAACTACTGCTTACTGAAACCTTCTGAAATTGAATACACTCTGTATTTGCACAAGATTTATTATTTGTGTTATTTGCCATGGATCAGATTGAATACTGCAATTTAAATTTCCTGAATGAAGTTCTCAAAGCATGTATTTTCATGCAAAGATTTTGAATTAGTTTATTAGAATTTTTGACTGTAGAAAAAACTTGAGATAGAAAGGAATATGAGGGAATTCATTTAAAATTTACAGTCAGATCCTACAGCTAGCAAAAGAGTTTGCCTACTAATGTCCCAGAGTGGTGTGTGTGTGTGTACATGCACTTTTGACATGGGGGAAATGTCAGGGAAAGAACTAAAAAAGATTAGTTAAAAGTTTCTGTGATTGGCTGGATTACATTGACATTTACTGTACCAGAAAATTATGGAAACATTAGAGCTATTAGCTGTCAGTCATTTCTGTGAATAGTTCTAAAATAAGGTTATAGAAAAAGGATCTGTGTAGCTTATTTTTTAAAGTGAGTTTCATGGAAGCCACAGAGGTATTTAGAAAGTGCTGTCATAAAAATCTTTTATTTCTTTCCCCCTCCAAACAGTAAAGTGAGGCACTGAGAACCACAGTATTAGTCCAAAACATCACTGTAGAGAAGTGAAAAGGAAAGAGGACTTGAGGGTCAGAAATATAGAGCAATTCAGTGTGCAACCATATAATTTTAAAAAACATTTTTTTTCTCTAAAACCTGAATTCTGGAAAGGTCAAACTTATTTATACAACTTATTTTTCTTTAAAAATAAACAGTTTTACCATAATGCTAGGAAATGTTCCTTGAGAACACTCTGCCCTGAAGACAATTTCTGTAATGCACTGAAAGACATCCTGGACAAAGCAGAGAGAATAATGGAAATTCAAGCACCTACGAAGTTAGAACGTGCGTGTTTGAAGCAAACTCCTTAAAGATTAATTATTTAACCTATCCCATAAACCTTGCTCTACTGATTACTGTTTCTCAAAATGGTGACAACATACCCTGTTGCTATCTTTTCATGGCTTTATCTTTCATATTTGTATTTTTTTTTAAACTACATAACACAGGGATGTTAAAAGACCCATCATCACAAATATATCTATTGCAGAGGAAAAAGCAGTCAAGGCGTCTGAAAATTGATCCTCATTTAAACCTTTCTATTAACTTGAACTGAAAGGCTGTTGTGCCAACCAAATGATTACAGGAGAAAGACAGTTTTATAATCCTAAGGCAAAAAATAATATCAAAAGAGGTATGACTGTAATGCATGACATCTAAACTGTGAAACAAATTACCTTTTTATACCTTTAAAAAATTCTTATGTACACAAACTTAAGGGTACTTACTTAAAATTCTATATAAAAGTACATTATTATGAGGTCTCTGGTATCTGACCATGAATACAGTATGCTGGAAGGTGATGTGTTATGCATAGTCAGAAGGCAGGCTATGAGTGTAGCATGTACAGGTCTATGCACAGTAAAAATCTATCATATCTTCACATCAACACTTGCTGCATAAGCCTGTTTATTGCTGTAGGCACAGCTTCTGATGCCTTTACTGATTTTCCTGCCAGAGTACATGATGTTTGCTGTTCATTTATATTTGTCTCCTTCCTTACCTTGCTGTTTTGTTACTAGGAACTCAGATGGCTAGTCTCCAAGTTGTAGTAAACTTTTTATTTCTAATGGTATTTTGAAGCTGTTCTGTCAGTCAGTCTCACTTCTTCCATCTGCAGTCTCTGCCCATTAACCATCATACTTGGCATATACCTTTTGCCATGGTGAAACATGTTTGCTCACTGCAACATGGGCCTTAGATGAGGCATTCATGTGGACAACCTTCTTCATTCTGAAAGACTTTGCATAATGCACAGTGTTAGTCTGATAAAATTTTGAATCCACTACTGCTAGGGCCAGCTTCAGCTAGCTCATACTATGGAAATGCAAAGAACAGTCACTGCATGTTCCGCTTTTCCATGCCACTCACAATTCATCTATCTTCAACATTGAAATTCTGATCTGAGTCTAGTTGTTCCTCATATATGGAAATTATGCTGTAGCCCCAATCATCCTGTTCACCTTTTCTCCTGTTACATACTTTTTTTGTTGAAGGATTTTAATTGCTTACAGTCTTTGAAACAATCTGAAACATTCCATTTGTTCTGTTTTTAAATGTGTTCACAGAGTGTGCGCGTTTGCAAACACTCCTAACGCTGTAGCAAAAGCCTTCCTTTAGAGCAAACACCTCATAGCACCATAAAACAGGTTGAGAGAACAAATTTTCAAATATGTCAAATTAAATGTGTTTTCCTGGCCTACTCCTTAGAATTTATTGCAAGAGAACACATCAATTTCAAGTTTTAAGTGGGTGAACAAAGCAAAGCAAACAAAAAGAAGCAAACAGACTCAGGCTGGGAGGGCTCTTCTGGACAGATTGCAGATTATATGATGAGAAAGGTGACCTGTGGAGGCTGTCTAACCCAGCACTCCTGCTCAAAGTGTGGTCAGACAGAACAGGGTGACCAGAATACTGTGCAGTCAGATTTGTATATCTCCCACACAGGACAGAGATAGACAGACAGAAAGGCTAAGAGGTAGGAGAAAAAAAAGAAAAAAAAAGTTTTATAGTCAAAGGTCTATGTACTCCCTCTGTTCCCTCTGTTCACATAAAACACAATTCCCTTCCTCCCCTGGTCTATTCTTCCTGAAGAACCTGTGACCCATCCACAGCAGCAGTCCAACCATGTGAGCCATCTCTCCATGTCTCTTTGAACCCAATGAAATTGCAATCTTTGCTCTGTGCACAGATCTCTACCTCCCCTCCTTTGTTTCCCATTGTGTGTGCATTAGCATACACACACTTCAGGGAGAACCCCAGTCATATTAATTTCACGGAAACTATTTGAAAGCACTTTCCATAATGCTGTCCTACAGACACTTCCCGATTTATGTGTGTACACTCCAGGTGACCCCCCTTCAGCCCTAGAGAAATTATGCATGCCCAAATCATCTTCATCTCAAGCAGAAAGGAGTCTGTAAATGCAGAAGGTGGAAGAAAAAAGTAATTTTTGAAAATCTCTGCAATATACATAACCACGACCAGAAGGAAAGAAGGAATGCTTTCAGTGAAGTAAAACCACAAACTTACTCATATATCTGAGCAGATACTTTTAACTCGTTTTACTGTGATGTTTACAGCCTCAAATTATACTTTGCTCCAGCCAACTAAGAAAAAAAATTTAGAGAATAAATTACACATGCTAAATTATTCCATAGTGCCTTTCCCTCAGTTCATTCTACTTAATTAGCTTTGAATAAGTCCACTGGTTCATAGGATAATTTAGATTAGGAAGGAGCTCAGGACAGGAGTTGTCTTCAAACACCATGTTTCTGGAAGGTAGAAAAAGTAGATTTTTACCATAAATTTTTTCACCATTCTAATTCTGAATTTCCTCTATTCTTCTAGTGTTTCTACACAAACTCCTTTTACCTAAGCTTGGTACAATCGAACTAAGCTGTGATATTTTATTCTGCAATAGTAGACAGCTCTGTCACACAAATAGCTACCTGTAATTACCATCTACTAACAGTGGGAATCACAGCACATGATTGTACCAAGTTAAATTAAAGCTGAAATAAATTTTAACAGTAGTTACCTGCTACTAGACAGTCCCTATGACTGCAAAAAGGTAAGCTAAAATTACTTCCATTCAGTATTAAAGATGTTTAGGAAAGCTACTGAAACCAGCAACCTTTGAGGCCCGGGGGCTCTTACTTCTTGACGTCTGGACCTCAGCCTGGCACACCCTGAGACACAGAAGTCTCAGTCCCAGGATGTTAGATGAGACTGCTGCTTTCTCCTTTGCAAATTCATCCAGTTTCAAGGCTGAGTGTGTTCCCCAAAGAAACATATGCACATGGGACACCAGTACTAACAGCCCCACAGACTGGCGTTGACAGGGCACTGCATTTAGCAGCACACACATGTAGTACTGCCAGAGCTCATAAAGGGTAAGTAGAAATGGCCAAGTTCTGCCATCAGTCCTCATCTCTGACTGATCAGGTTTGAAGTTCACAAATGTAAACACATGTCCCCACACTATCTAGATGCACAAGCACACTCATACATAGGTCCCTTGAACATTAGCAGGGGTCCTCAAAACATCTAATATCCATATCCAGACCCTGGACCCACTTACCCTGTATGCAGGTCTCATCCTCTTTGCTGGCTAGTCCAGTTTGAAATTCACTAGTGAATTGCACATATACATGCCCAGGATGAAGTCCCTTGGTTCATCTGTGTGTGTGTTTGGATCCCAGGTTAGGATGGTCAGAATCATTAAGTTCTGCTAGTTCCCTCAGAGCTTTGATACATGCCATCTGAAATCCCACTGGCTCACTTAATCATAATGAATACATGAAATATGTGATGGATCAGCATTTAAATTAAACTTTTTATCAGGTGAGACAATAATCCAGCTTTACAAAATGAAAGCAGCTATTATTCACTTACTTAATTATTCATGGTGGCAAAAATACTTATTTTAATACACTAAGCCAAGAAAAATCAGAAAATAATATTTTTTTTAAATAATGCTTGATATGTTGTATGATAAATATCAAGTCCATAACTATAAATAGTGAAAATGCCATGCTCCAAACTCCAAATCCTATTAATCATGCAGTAGCTTTCTTACCAATATATCTAGAAGAACCACAAATCAAACTCTATCAAAAATTTTATGAGCTAAGAAATTGTGGAATTAAAAGTATGTGCTCTGTACTACACTATGTGCTCTGTTTATTCACTTTCATCTTGTTGCACTCAGTTATAGTTCTGTCCTTTAGGAAGCGGTCTGGGAGCAGATCTTTGCACTTGAATATCAAGAATATAGAACATTTTTCAGATGTAACACATAATAAATGAACATATTATAATGGTTATGACCATCTATAGCAATAATAATTCATGGGCTGATGACTATTAACAGCATTAAGTGAATGAAAAAAAGTAACAAAAAATGTTTCTGCTCTGAAAAGCGCTACTTATGTAGTTGTAGTTCTTCTGTAGCAAGTCATCTAGCAATGTCTTTGCTGGAAGCTGAATGGGGCTACAATGGTCTCCTCCTGTATATCTGCAAATAGAAGTGAGGAACGGCCTTTCTCTGCATTTTTAGGTCAATGTATGACTGGTAAGATGAAAATCAGGATTTTGGGGAGGAGCAGTTTTTCTGATAATCACCTGTTCTTAGGTGTTACTGATGAATGCTAGAAGATATTATAAAAAATGTGAAGTTTTCAAAGCTATCCTTATTTCTAAGGATCAGTATGTATTTAGGTATTTAGGTATTTATTTATTTAATTACCAGGGACATTGCTGCTCAAGCCCTATAAAGAGAATTCATAAGAAAAATTATAAAAATATTATTAATTACAAGATCATAAAACTCTGAAAAATTAAGATGTGAGAATATATACCTTTGGTTCCTATAATTTTATTGAAAATTGCTTTCATAAAAAGGAAGTGAAATTCAATAATATATTTTAGAAAAAAAAAGTAAATAAGAATGAGTCTTTTTCTCTTTTTCTCTTTTTTCTTTTTTTTTTTAATACCCATAAGAGCAGTATCACTGGTGAGACCTCAAAACTATGCTCCAAGAATGAGATCTATTATCATTTTTGCACCTATATGAGAGTATGAATAAGCTAAATTACCTGAAATCTCAAAAACTTTCTTTAATAAAGAACATTACATCATTTTTGAAAGATGAATCCAAATCTTTAACATTACACATCAACTTTCTTTTCTCTGAATTTTTCAAAACACAGTGGATCTTAAAATCAATCCCTAATTTAAAAAATTCTGCTTTGTTAAACAGATAATGGCATTTATCAGGCACCAAAGTAAAAAGTTGCAGAAAAGCAAACAATGGTCATTCAGATGAGAGTAATAAAACAGACATAATTCTCTCTGTATTCTGTGTCTGTTCTAGCAAAGAAAAAGCCCCATGGTTCTCAAAAACTTCATCCAAATTCACAAGACTTCTTCAAACATTCGTCTTTTCAAAATAAAGTTGAAGTGCAGTCAGAAATTACAGCAGAAAGTAGCCTACTATCAGTGCAAGATATTGAAATTGGAAAGGTTATTTTATTTTTTATTGCAGTTCATTTAGTTAAGGTCTGTAGAAAATTCTTATGTTTAAAGTTCTTTGCTCTCTCCTCATAAACCCTCTGACACTAAGTAATTGGAATCTATAACATTGATTTGCTTTAATTCATAGCCTTTTTTGTGTCAGCTTCTGAAAGGTATGTCCAGTTTGCATTTAAAAAGGCTTGATCACTGATTCGGACTCAGAGAACCAAAAATTTTGCATGTGCGTGTTTCATGTGTGCTTATTTCAGGTGCTTACATAATAAATGGGTTTCCAGTTCTAGGATATATCTCCTTGCTCTTACAACTGTCAGGATTCAACCAAATTTTTTAATACAAATTTTGCACACAGAAATAAAACCAGATAAAAATTTATTTGTAAATAAGATGCAAGATATCAAGTAGTATCAACAGATTTTCTTTTTCAAATGTCTGTGAGCATCACTTACTATGCATGGTGCAATACACGTTTTACATTTTCAATTAACTTTACAGTACAAAGTTTAATTGACTACATTATGTTGCATTGTTTGTGCAGCACTATCATGGGCAGGGTGGAACAAAGATTTAATATCCTTGGGTTAAGAAAACTCTTATGAGTAAAACATTTTCGCTCTTCATCTTTGGAGATTTCATTTATCAGAGGGAAATGTTCCTTGGGAAAATTTCAGTTGATGTCAAAAAATGCCGAGATGAATCTGAGATTAAGTGGGCTTGAATATGTTCTTACCTTTTGCAATAAGAAAGTGCTGTCAGTTTTTTTTTACTTAAAATTTATGGACTCAATCCCACAGAATATACAGATTTAAGAAGCACAATCCTTAGTTACAAACTGGGAAAAGACACTCCCATGGCTCCTAAAGAAACTGCTTGTGCTGAGCAATATGCTGAACACGTGATTCGTGTCTGCTGCTTTTGCCATCTGCAGCAGTACCATTTGTAGCAGTTATCACTGCATCTGGAAGAAGGGTGACTGAAAGGGGAGAATAAATGAATGAAAATGAAATATCCTGACATGAAAAAAAGTTACTGCTACTCACAGACGTCATAATGCTAATTGATCAGCTGCTGGATAAGGTAGAATTCTTCTCCTCAAAACAAAATGTGATCTCTTCCTTCATTGCTAAGATTGTTCATAGAGAAGGATAAATAAGGATAAATTGATTGTCTGAGCAGGTTAGCTTTCTCCACACTCAGTCAGCAAAAGAAATGATCAAAAAATAATATTGAAACCCCTCAGCAGCTTATAGGGATATAGAATATAGACAAAATAAGATTGTACTTGCCTGTGGATAGTCTAGTTAAATCCATGTTCTTCAAAAACAAAGGGAGTTCTTCAGTTGCAGAAGCATTCCATGCAAACATATGGAATATAGATCACATACATGTACATAAATATGTTTATCTAGTAAATATAGATATGTGTATACACAAGAAAAGATGGAGATTTTTAAAGTAGAAATTCCAGAAAAATATTCCAGGAGCAGACTACTGATTAACAGTATTCTGTATGTTTGCAAAACTGTTTGCATGCCTACTTTGTTAGTGTGAATATTGACAGTGAATCAGATATTACTACAGTGACCAATCTTTCAGGTGCAACAGTGCACAAAAATACTTGCACATACATGCATTTATTATAAGTGAAAAAGAATTGATTTTGCAAAGAAATAGAGGCATTCTATATTTTCTCCTTTTTTTAAAAAGAGCCCTTTAAGAAATTTTTTCATGCTTGAACTACTAATCTTAAAAATTCTGTCAGAAAATAAAAAAAATATAGAAACTATGAAGAGATGATTGGTGCAAATAATAAATTATTAGTATACTAAAAAAAAAAAAAAAAGAAACTACAAATTTGTCCAATGGTGGTGGGTTTTTTTTGTTTTTTTGGTTTTTCTTACATTGCCTGGGCTGTTTTCCCTTTCTAAGGCATTAATATTAAAAAAGATGAATAAATCATGTGTAGATGGTTTAAGTCTGTAATAACAGTACCCTTATATATTAGTAACATACGGGGTGTGTCAATACAATTCCTACATGCTTAGACACAGATTCATATGCATTTAGCAAGTGTCAGCCTCTGACAGGTTAGAGAGTAGTACAGCTCCTGAGGGCCTGAATTTGCAGGAGCTGCAGATAGAACTGCATAGATGCTCTAGTGTCACTGAAGCATGTTTACCACGTTAGAATAAAGATAACAGAAAGAAAGGTAGAGTTGGAAAATTACTTTAAAATGGTGGAAGCTGCAGTATTCAACATACTGCAGATAACACTTTATGAAAAGTGTGTTGTGCCATTTCTACTACATGACTGGTTTAACTGTTCAGCTTTTGTGTGCTTACAGCACTGTGATTTATTATCTGCTTCTAGTTGCTCTTCAAAGTAATTCTCAATCCATATAATTTTCTTCATTAGCTCTCCCCTTGTTTCTCTCCTTCACCTTTAATCTCCCTTGCTAACCTTTTCGGTTTAATTTTCTTTTCCTCTTTAAACATTGTATCCAAAATGCATCCTCCACAGTTTTAAGAGTAAAATCCCCAGGCGTTCACCTTTCCATTCTTCAATAAAACCCACTTGCAAAGCATGTAACTATCTCAGCATGTTATTAGTCAGTGTTGAGCAAAAGAAATGCTGCAGTGCTAAATGGAGTCATTAAAATGCCTAGTGACAACAATAAGTGCTTGAGGAAGCTGGCATTTCCCATTTACTAGTCTAATAGCTATATTAGGGCCATCTTTCTTTCATGGAGAAGATAAAAAGAAAATATTCAGTATTTGATGGTTTTCCTTCTCCTCCATTGCACCGCTTGTGCCCTGACTTTATTTTCTCTTTGCAGCTTTATATCCACTGCTGGAAAACCACAAAGTCTGGCTCTCTTTCCTTTTAAGTCAGTAGTAGTTTTAACATCAGCTTCAATGAACTGTGAGCATCAGGCTCTTAGAGAAGGAAGCAGATTCTCCACTGAGTAAAGTGCTTTCTGTCTCAATGAGTGTTACCTGCATCAAGCCTATATATGCTTGCCCAGCACCCCGGTACAAAGAGATACCTTAGGTGGATCTAAATAGGCTAGTTAGGTTACCAACAGAAACACAGGTATGTTAGCACAGCACTCAACACAGGTTTAATTGACCTGGATGAGAAGTGGGATATCTTGAGGCACATAGGGTACTTGTTCAGCTGAACTGCTTTCAGCAATTTAGTTAGATGTTTCAGAGCTGTGTCCTGTAGTATGGTACCCCACTGTGCCATGAAGATACTACTCATTAGTCAGGAAATCAACAGCACTCGTATTGGATTCCATATGGTATGTCTATCCTGATGGAATATTTTACAGTCTTCTACTGAAAATTATGGGGTTTATTCTGGCTTTAGTTTTTGAGTGGATGGTGGTTTATATTTAAACATTTTATTCAGTGCATTATTATTTTGTGGGAGTTTAAAATATATAAGAAACAACTAAATGAGCACATGGGCCTTGTGCTTGTTTCTTCCCAGTGATATAAAGTTTAGAGGAATTCAAAGAATTTCATGTTAAGATTTGCTCCCATGTCTTCAAACAATTCCCCTGAATTATTTCTTAAGCAGAAGCATCAATCAGGGAGATGAAGTAGGGAAGATGTATGTAGGAGAAGAAGATGGAATAAAAAAATAAATACAAAAATTTGAGTATATTTTAAACATGAATTTCTCAGTTATGTACCAAAATCATCATAGAGCATACGTCTGTGCAAGCCTAAGAACATTTAAAAAAAAAAAAAATTCAAAATTCAGGTCACTGAATGACCCTATTGCTAGCTTTGACCTCATGTCTGCATCTCTCACTGGACATTCATTTTAACATTCCTGTCACACCATTTACTCTAATTTAAACTGTACTAACTGACAGAATAAATTATGCAATATAACCTTAAGCAAGGAATTGTTAAGAGAGTTGATATGTCCTGTCATTAAGCATCTGCTACTAGGAGTCATGCTAAAGGTTGAGCTAGAATCTCCAGACTGGACAAAAAGAAGTGTCTGATAACAATTATATCTGTCATGAAATTAGAGGAAAATTTGTCACATTAGAGGAAATGCCCAAATAGCATAAATATATTTATTTGTTTGTCTCTGAAACCTTTGAGAACAAATAGGACTGTAGATGTAACTTTCTGTGACAAATGATGAACAACAAAATTAAATTCTTAATCTTGTCCTTATTGGATTCTAACCTCAGATGGTATGTACAGCAGTATTTTAAAGCTTAAATGTCATGTCTTTTGGCTTGTGTTCTGCTGTGTGTAACTGAAGGATTTTTTTTTTTTTTTTTGCATAATGACTGCTCTTTCTATTGAGTTATGCAGGTTTTCTTTGGTAGTTTTACTAAAATTATAATTCCTTCTCTTAGGGAAATGATATGCAGAGCACTGGCACATTTAACCTTTGCATTTTTTTAGGACATTGATGCTTAAATGATGAAATTGGTTTAGATGTCATATAACTGTCAACTAGTCCCTCTCAATGGCCTCTTCTATCCATAGTTTCTTCTAAAACTCAGAAAAGAAAGCACAAGGTCTCTCTCACTCAAGAATCAAATCAGTTTTCCAGAATTTCTTTTAAGTAATGTGAGATTTTTACATACACGGGAATTTATTATTTTTTTTATTTGTATAAAACTTGGTGTTGATATCATCAATGTTTGAATTGAAATGCATCCACCCTAACTTTAGACACCTACAGTTAGATGTGAATAACTCAGTTACCCAGTTTAGTCCTCTTTTGCCAGTCAGATAAGTCGTCCCCCTTGAAGGTGCCTATTCCTATGCATAGACTATAAAGCATAGAGATAAATTTTACCACTGCAGTCAGTGATCAGTCTTGAGCATGATCCCTATAAAGTACTCATTGACAAATATATTTTCTTTGTTGATATCTCCTGTGTGTGGAGGTCACCTCAGCCCTTTATGTTGCATACTGAAAGAGCAACAGTAGCATCTTCAAAAATGAGATAAAGCTGAATCTTTTTGAGTAAGGACATTTAATTGCCCATATAATTATCCACTTAGAATATAAAGGATTAATATTTTAATTTGGATTGACTATTTTTTTGATCTGTCTTTTATTCACGTTTTCCTACTGAGTAGTTGCAATTGTAGATAACTGTAAGATGTGTTCTTGTAAGTTTTTAAAATCTATCTTACTGCAACGTATTTTAAAAAAATAACCCAGTACTGAACTTTCTATTTGTATTTTTTTCTTATTTCATTTGCTCTTAGGAAAATAATAATAATAAAAAATTACAAAGAAGGAATATTTGTCATTTGTCTGTTTCTGCCAAAATTATGATGATCAGTTATCACTCACTGTCATTTGCTGACCTGGTCCAAACATGTTGAGAAAGCTCTGGATAGACTTAGACTGAAGCTAAAGAATTCAGTTATTATTTTCAAAAGTCCCACACTATGTTACTCTATTATGAACACTGAATTTAGAACTTTCAAAAACTATCTCTCTATTGTGCAGAATATTAATTATACATATAAAACAGTTTCAAACATGGATCCTTAATACATGTGAAAAAAAAGGGGGAAAAAAACCCCAAATGCAACAACAGTCACTATTTCTTTCAGTTAAAATAAATTAATAAAACAAGACATGCATATAGTAAAAGAAAAGAAAAGAAAAGATCCAGAAGAAAATGAGTAAAGCACTAAAGAAAATTTTAAAGTGGTGTTGCAAATGACAGAATCATGGATTGACTGAGGTTGGTAGGGTCCTCTGGAAGTCATATGGTCCAACAACCCCTTTGCTCAGGCAGGACGACCTTTAGTCAGTTGCTCAGGACTGTGTCCAGACAGCCTGTGAGTATCTGCAAGGATGGAGACTCCTCAACTGCCTTGGGCATCCTGTTCCAGTGCTCAGCCACTGTCATGGTGAAGGTAGGGTGCAAAGTGATGAAGACAGGTTCTTTGCTGTGTCCTCCTGTGTTGTCCCTCCAGGGGCTATCAGGGTGGTGGAAGTGGTCCACGAGGACCAGGGCCTGTGAATGTGAGGCTTCTCCTATTTTTCGTGATCCATCTGCTTTTCCTGGTCTACTGGCCTTTAGCAGAAACCCAGTATAATGTTACCTTTACTTGTCTTCTTTTCATTCCTAACCAATAAGCCCTTTGCTCCTCATCCATCCACAGGCAGAGCTCCATACACTCCAGCTGTTCCCTCACATACACAACTCCACCTCCTCATCTTTTAGCCTGTCCTTCCCAAGCAACCTTCATCCCTCAGTTGTAGCACTCCAGTCATGGGAACCATCCCACCCTGTCTCCATGATCCCAGCTAGATCACAACCCTGCAACTACGCACAGATCTCTAACTCATAACGTTTATTCCCCATACTGTGCACACTAGTGTGAGCCGACCTTAGTTTGCAAGACAGCAGCCCATTCAGTATATTACTACGTACTAAATAGGACTTGTTTGACACCAGTGCATGCCTACGATAAGCAAACATAAAGTTTGCATTGCCTCTTAAGAAAAGAAATGCCCCCTCTCCAAATCTGTGTTGGGATCTAACCAAGGAATCCCTATGATTTAGTAATGATGATCTATGGAAAATAAAAACACTGCCACTGAATTGAGCTGGCATTGATGAAATTTATTCAGGATTCTATGTGATAATTTAACTGTCTCATTGTGCAGGGATCTTCCACATAGTGGTAAATTTTATTAAATATGTACACATATCTGGCAAACACAAAAGCTAGAACTTGTACTTTTTTTTTTAAGTCTGATAATGCAGCTTAACTTTGTTCTCTTTATTGTTAGTTAAGGAAATATTCAATTTAGCTTTTAAGAGGGCAGTGTAACCTCCCCAGAAGCAAATTCCAGATGATCGCATTTCTATATTCTCTGATATTCTTATTGGCCAATGTACTCCAAACAGTAATTTTGCATAACTTGTTTCTGTCTCCTCTCATCCTAAATCAAACTGCAAACATGCATTGGACTGGAAATGAATTGTCTTCTGCAGTCCTTAAGCAAGGTGCACTTGCCTTTGCATATATCCCTTCAATTATGTCAGGGTAATAATTTTGCTAATTCTGTGGTTATTTAACAAGCATTCAAACATCTGACATTTCACAGTAACAGAATCTAGTAACAGGCAAGTAGTGACAAATCTCTTGAACATCCATTTTTTTTGTTTTATGAGGGTTTTTAATGCTCCATTTAATATTAGAAACTTCGAAGTGCATTTATTAGAAATATGGAGTTCACGTTAATAAACATAGATTGTAATTTGTTCAAACTGATGATCTAGTTCTAGATACAATGCAGACATGCCCTATAAACAAAAACAGAATTTTAATATTCTTATGCCAAATCAAGATGTGCTGAAGAGTGTATATACAGATTAAAAAGTAATCAAGACCTAAGTGTAAGAATCTATTTTTAGTTTAGAAAGACTTTTTTCTTATGTTTTAACTATGTCTCCCAAACATTTCATAGTAATAAATGTATTTTCATTTTGTCATAAGTCATACCTTAGCACTTAGATGGGTCATCACTGCATAAGAAGAAAGATTAAACTGTAACATCTCAATATGTAATTGACAAATTTTCCACCAAGATGATATATTCAGGAAGTAATAAAAGAAAAATAAAATTAGTTGCATATAAAAGATACGGGTTTCAAGTGTACAAGAGATGACATGCATCATCTGTTGTCATCCCCAGATAGTTACTGCACACATTTGGTGCCTGGAGATTATTAAGTTGGCTAAAAATATCTAGAAAGACTAGAGAGGTTTTGTTGAGAGTGTGAGTCAGTTTTAGACTACCAGCAGTGGATACTTATACACATAAGGATGCCACATACGAAGCTCATGCACTCAGGAACAAAAGTTTAAATGATGAGAGGAAGACCCTGAGCACAGAAAATGCATTTAAGGTTATCTACATTTGCACACGTGATGTGAATTTCATAAAGGAATATCTTCATTTAAATGAAAAAGTATGATACACTGCTTAACTTGCAAATGCTTGCAAAAATTGTACTGAAAATATGGAATTTTCACATAGAAATTTAAACTTAGAGATACAACTGTTAGGAGGTGGCCTCTCATTTATTTAGAAGTAGTGGTTCAATCACACAATTACATGAAAAGCACTGTTGAGCAATCAGGGCTACCACAGCCACCACTAGTCATTCTGAGCAGGGTATAGTCTATGCAATCTATCCAACTGAGGTGTTTAATTTACATCCAAATTTTAGGCATATAATAAATCCTTCTGAAGTAAATGATTTCACAGTAGCTTGAGTGGGGTCTTGAAGCACTCTAGATGAAAATTTTTGCCTATATAAATTTACCTACATATTGACAGTAGTGAATATTGACAATAACAAAGCTGAGTTTTTGAAGGAAATTTAGTGTCAAGTGGGTATATATAAATCAGTGTGTATCACCTGGGGATTGGAAAGAAACTTTAGTAACAAAAAGGTGAAAGAAGAAATTATATAATAAGACATAATTTTGTCTACTGTATTCTAAAGTATCCAGCACTGAACCATTTCAGAGTGGATTTTTTTAGACCCATCAGAAAAACTTCAAGTCTTCACTTTTTCATACAAAATGTCAGCCCTCCTATTGTTAAAGGTGGGTAGATGTTTTCCACTATTTTTTCCAAGCATTTAATTTATTCTGCCACATTGAAAGACCTCATGAATTTTTTAAAGGACTCTTAAAATAAATGGGCTCATTTAATAAGACAGTTTTAAAGACATAGTTGACTCCAGATAGATTTGCATGCACATTTTAATTTTTAGGATTTTAATATATCATAATGATGAATAACTTGGGTTGGTGGGATTTGGTTTGGGTTTTGTTGGGCTTTTTATATCATTATTTTTCAACTTAGCAAAACTGAGGTATTTGATTCAAAAAGCTCCTAATGGGTAATAATTACCAAAAATCAGCCCCTTCACAATAATCACCCGTATTTCTCCTGCAGTGTTCCCAAATGAAAGTAAAATCTCACCTTTCAGCAGAAGACACAGTAAGAAGAGCATATATTGTGAGTAAACTATCTCACATGTACTGTGGGGTAAAAAAATACATATATGCATTTGTCCTGGTTTCACTATTAACTTAAAGTTTACATTAAAGACGAGTTATGAAGTGGGATGACATTCAGTGCTCAGGCAATTTCGAAGTTAACCTATTATCCCAGCACTTTATTACAATTATTTTTTGATTTTCATATAAATTCATAAGATAAAAATAATAGCTCAAATTATATCTCTTTATTTTGTTTAATTAAAAAGGCAAATTAGAACCCAATACAAATATTGGTTTATATAAACCATATTTTTTGTGATGCTGCTGCTTCTGGTATTTTCAGTAGCTTGTTGCACAAAAGTCATTTGAATAGAAGATCTGTGGTATTTTAACAAGACACTAGTAGTTTGCTAAAATATTTCTTTGAGATAGTAAACTATTAAAAATGCATTAATGTAGTTGCAATTCTGGATGAAAAAATACTTTTTTTAACTTCTTTTCAACTAGCAGACATCTTTTCTTCAGAAGAAGAGTAAAATTGGTGCTAAAACAAAAAGAATTTCTTCTCTGTTTTATGTTCATGATCAAAGGCTTTTTAATTTTCTTCTCATTGCTGCCATTATTAGTTATACTGAACAGTTTCAAAGATAATTCATCTACCCTTTCCATTACCACAAAAGAAACTATATTTGGGGATAACTCATAACTTCTATTTATATTAGCTAAACTAGTCAAAAACAGCAGATAGTACCAAAGTAACTTCCAAGAATGTTATAAAATAATCATATATACAATTTGTAGAATATTTTTAATAATCACTAAATTTAAATCCTAGACTTAAACCTTCTAAAAGACTTTTTCTTAATTTGAACATTGACGTGCAAACTACAAAGAATTTTAAACAGCTTCTTTATAGTTATGTTGCAGATTCATTTACAAATTAATTGGCAGCTTCTTACCTACATTTTTATACATTTTATTCATTTGTTATACAATCTTTTCTACTAACATTTCAATTAAATGCAGATCATTTGATGAGTCAGATATAAGGATAGGTTGTGAAGTGAGAATCTCTACAAGGTTACTTTTTTAATTCTTGTAGCATCATTTAAAATTAATATTTTACCATGTTCATGTACCTTGATGTCCCATCTACAGATCCCAGCTGAAGACAGTGTTTATCTTTGCTCAAATGTTCAACAGAAGAACAGAGGGAAGAGCACCTTATTTAGAGCACTACAAAAATTTCCGATATTTACCTTTGTATTAGTCAGAAAGAGAAAGTTACTCTGCTTAAAACCATACTGTTTCTGTGAGGTTTTGTGTGGATTTTTTAAAATATAGATAATAATTTTTTAAAACCTACAGAATGAGTACTAATGTATCTAAAATAGTCTCTTCTCGTTATTATGGATTTTTTTTCCCTTTGAATTTTCTTTACTAAAATATTTATTCCTAATGTGTTTTATGAAACTGTTGGACAGTGTATATTCTACTAGGTATGTTATTCAATTACAATTTTAAATAGATAAATATATTTTTTGACCAAAAATGATGATCTCTCTCAGTAGTCATTGCATTCATTTGAGGCCATATTTTGATAATATTTACTATCTTTCAATTGTGTTAGAAGCCCTGATATTTTCCTTTTTTACACTCACAGCCTTTCAGCAGATTTTGATGCATTTACTTTCCAGTCCACAGAGCAATTTTATCCAACTACAAACAATAACTTCTTTTTCCATTGTTACATCATATCGAGTAGTGAAAAAAGTGAATTATTACTCCAATCATGTGAGCTATACCACCTAATCTGTTCTTTCATTTCAATTAATAAACATATCACCTTCAGTTCTTCCTGTTCATTCAGTATAATTCCTGGAAAAATGCACAAGCATACAAGATACGTGGGAAATCTGTCTACTAACCTCTTCTCTCTCAAACTCTTTATGAAGACTCCTGTGTTCCATAATTTCAGGTGACTTCAGAAGCTGTTGTAGCTTATGCTCATTGGAGGCTTTTTGTCACTTTTCTTTATTATTTTCCCAAAGATTCTACTATTATGAAATGAGATCTATTCTTGTTCATGTTGTAAGAAAGACTATGTGTTTCAGGATGAAGGAGGAAGCAAGGCTAATATTGTACGACTCGTGCATCTATTCTTCTCTGGGAATAACCTTCAACTTGCTAGCAGAAACACAACTCAAGTTCCAGATTTAATAATCTTTGATATCAAAATTATATAGTAACTTTTAATTAATTCAAGACAATATTTGGTGTGTGCCTCACACTTAGTGGAATCCAGAAACCAGGATTATCCATTTTTGGACAGCTGCTCTAACAACTGGGCTATTGCAGAAAAAAAAAGTTCATCTGCAGTACTTTTCCATATTTTTTGCATTTTTGATCACATTTTGTATGAAGTTTGCTTAGATGCAAGTCTATTCCCTTAACCTGGTTCACAACAGAGTAGTAAGAGTGAGAACAATTCTTTTTCTTGGAACAGTCTCTTCTTAAAACTCCTAGGTACCTGAAAGTAAATATTGAGAGAAATCTGAGGCTAAGCCTAAACAGGTGAGTAAAGGGAAAAAGAATTTTTTAATGAACTTAGTGAATTTTGAGTGCATAAATCCTAACTTATCCAGAACATAGACAGATTACGGCTGCTAAACTGTCAAGTTTTCAGCCACAGAAACTAATCTGTGCTTACTAAAAAATTGTTGGAATGATCCCTGCCATAACTGACCTGTGCCAACTATCAGTGTTTCAGCATGGTTTGGAAATTGGCCAGTTTATTGGGTCATGCAACCTTTAACGGTAAAAGATTTTAACAGTATGAGAGAGTTCTGCTCCATGTCAGCTGGCCTCCACACAGAGAACAGACTTTGGCATACTTAGTCTACTAAAGACACATTCCCACTGCATGAAGTGTTTTCTTTCAAAATTTGATGAACAGTGCTACAGTGCCCACCCAAAGAATTTTAAATACAGAAATTCAAAGTTGTTTGCATATTTTTTATGAATAATGATACCCTTACCATTGTACTTGGTTTGTGTGTTTTTCCTTTAAAAGAGAATGACTGTGACAGAAATTTCTTCTAGAGAATAAAATTGGACCCAGTACTGATCCCTGGGAAATGCCGCTGACTACAGGTCTCCAACTGGATTCTACTCTGCTGATAATGACCCTCTGAGCTCTGTCATTCAGATGATGATCTGATGATGAATTCTATGATGTTAGAAGGAGAGTTTGAAAATGTCACCATTAAGAGCCCTTGAAGATACATTAAAATAATCTCATGGCCAGATTAGGGAAAGGTCTTTACCCACATTTGTTACAAGTGCGCTGGTGATACAGAGCTTTGCAAATGCAGGTAAGGCCTTCGAGCCTGTGCAGTGGATTTTTTAGGTGAGACACAGCGTGTGCTGAACTGAGCCCACCCTTTAATCCTGAGGTTCATCTGCCGGGGCCGAGCGAGCTTGGACAGTGGCAGTGAGGTCCTCAGAACGTAGGTTTGTTTAGAGTGACCTTCTCTTAGATGGATTGCCTTACAGGGCTGACGAGGTCCATCTGCCCGGGACATTAAAATAATACTTCTATGATAAAGAATCTTCTTTCAAAAGTTTACAACACCACCACAGTTCTATAGGATGACACCAGTCCTTATAACAAGACCAGTAAACTCAACAAGTCCACTTGTGGACTTCTATTCCACTTGTAGAAGTGACTTGTGACTTCTATTAAAACATATTTCTATGTACACACTAGAATACTGGTACACACTTTCCAAAGGAAGATAATTTCAAGAGTTGAGGCATAATGCTGAAGTTTAGAATATCAAAATAAACAAGAAACATACTATTTTCTCAAACTAAAATTCTTCAGTGGAATTTTAATTCCTTTAATCCTTTACAATCTATTTACATACCTAATAAGGAAAGCTAAACTAAGTCATGGAGTGCAATACTAAACTCAATACTGTTTTATGTTGATCAATATTACAATTTATTTAATGCAATTCAACTTCTTTTGTGATTTTTGTCTACTGAACAATGTTCCTTTAAGTTGACTTGCTATTCATTTAATTATTGCAGGGAGATAGACATACAAATTAAATTAAATCCAAATACTTTGACACATGGTAGGCATTTAGCAGCTGCTAATGCGAAACACTAAATTGAACTGAATTTAAACAAGAGTTTTAGAAACCGTCCCTAAATTAAATTGCTTTCCTTAATGTTTCTGCTGTTATTTTTACTTTTCTTTCCCCAGAAGAATCTTTCAGGGGAAAAACTTTCAAAGTAGCTAACATTCACTTTTTGGGTCTGTTACAGTGGGCACAATCATACTTATCAGCAGAATCTCTCAATATGGTTTTTTTTTCTGCATCATTATTACCCATACTGCTATTCTTTTGGGATTTTCAGGATATTCTTTAGGATTTGTTTCCATAATTGAGCTAGTTACATTTCAAAACTAATGCTATAACACCAAAAAAAAGTGTCATAATAATTAACTATTGAAAGCATACAATAAATCTTAAATTTATTTTTGCACTGTTAGGCACATTTATGTCTTCTTATCAAGGAAAAGAATCAAACAAATCTGTTTATTTAGCAAGTTATCACATGCAGACCTGTTTTCTCGCATTTGCCATTTATAATACTTGCTGTTTATAACATGTCTGTATCATGAGTAGTTTTTTATCTATTAAGAATTCTCATAGCATTACTTTAAGACTAAAAGATTGATGGTTTTATTCTCTGAATCTATACATCAGGACTTATCAGAAAATATGTCAGATTTTTTTTTAATAAAAATATTTGTCTTGCATTATTGCAAAGAACAGCAAGGTACCAGGACCTAGCTGAGTAACGATAATTCAGTATCTAAAAAACAAAACCAAAACCAAAAAAATTAAATTATTTTAAGAAAATCTTTTGACTTTAAGGGGCAATGCATTGATTTTGAATGCTTGGAATTTGCTTTTAAATATCTGGCTTCAAGACAGAATACTTTTCTACAACAAACATTTTTGTGGACATATAGATCCCTTAAATGACTGTGCTTCACAGTCATGGGTGAACAAGATTAAGAGGAAAGACACAATTTATTTAATTTTTTTAAGATGACATATGATATGAAAGAATTAGAAAGTAAAAGAGGTGAATAAATAAAAGTGATCGTTCAGATCTAATAATGTTTTGGAAGAGTTTCTAATTATTTAAAGTAAAAATATTAAACCGCAGACTATATATCGGATAGAAAGCTGTATCATAGAAAGCTGTACCATAGAAAGCTGTACCATACTACTTATCAATGTGAAATTACTCCAGGTACTTAACTAGACAACCATAGCAGCTATTCATCAACTAGTTAACTGTTCCCAGTATCATCATTAAAGTGTGCTGATCTTTCCTAGTTTCGCCGTATGATTTTCAATATTCATGGGAGTAACATGAAGTACAGCTGATATTTCTTTTCATAGATGGTGAAACTTGATTCAATTATGTTAGCACTTTGATTCTTATGAAATGTAATATAGGAAAAAATCACAAACTTACATGGTATATTTAGTATATCCACATATAACATGAATTATTGTTTTCTGCAGGAATAATGCTTTATTTAGGACAGAATTGAAGATTTTTATTTTTTTTTTACACAAAGGAGATACACAATCTTCTATGGCTCCTGTATGCCTTCGCAATAGAGCTTTGACTGATGTAAATCTATAGGGACTTCAGAAAGTCTCAGAGCAAGCTACCAGTCAGAATTAGAGCACAATTCTGATATCCTTACTTACCTTGTTATCTCTGGACTAAAATCTCAAAGCTAATTGAGCTACCTATTAATTATCTATACATTTTACCTTTCATGTTTATTATAAAAGTTTATGTTGAACACTCATCATAAATAAAGTGTCGAAGGTGTGCTAACTGAATTATTCTATCACTTCAGAAAAACCTTAAAAATGCAAAATGAAGCTATTTCATAGCTCCTCAGTCATCAAGGCCAACTCTTAAATGCTTATCTGTAAGAAGCATGTATTTCCATAGGTTAGTGACTTTATATCCTTATGAGAGTACTTTTTTCCTTTTTTCTTCCTTTTAATCTAAAGATATGTTGCCAAAATTCTGTCAAGACAAATATAAAGAGTACCCTGTAGTGCTTTCTAAAATTTTATTGCTGCAATTAAGAAACCATAAAGCTTTCACAGGGCGTTGACTGTGTTCATGTAAAAGTGAGAAGGAAACAATTAATTTCTACATTACCTTCAATGCCCAGACCACTGTGAAAGATTTGACTATTCTTTCTCGATAATTTTTTCATTAACAAAAACACACAAGAGGTGCAAAATATATCTTCTCATATTAAAAAGAAGGGAAAAAAACCCACAACAGCCTAAACCAGGATAAACTTTGTGGTATGTGGAAGCAAAGACTAAGCATAGAATTTTTAATTCCAATATCAATATTCATTAAAGTTTTGTACAGCCTACCTCAAGGCTAATCATGGCATACTATAAAATAATTCTCCAACTAGTTTTTCCCTGTCATTTATATAAGCATAATGGAAAACATTTTACCATTCTTTGAGCCAAGAAAATGCAAGCATCAGAGTAAAGAGATACACAGCAAACATTGACAGAAAGATTAAATGTCCTAACCCAACAGGCAGCTAAGGTAGAACACAGGACCCATCAAGATTGCTTCCCTCTCTTCACCTACCCTTTGATTCTGGCTTTTTTGATTAAGGTGTCCTTGTCACAGAGGTCAGTTTAATTCTATCACATCCGAATATTCTAGGTAAAGCATGCTGCACATGTGCAGACTGCAGGCTCATTTGTTACATTATTGTTTGCTGTCACTTTTGAAGGTAGGTGTCCGTTTGAAGAATGTGCAGTGGCTGGAGGGTCAGGGGATTTACATGAAGCTTGGAAAGATCCTCTTTAGACACAAAGTGTGGGATGTTACTCCTGCCTGTGCACACTGAAAGCACACAGGGTTCACCTCATGGAAAACAATGTTGTTATACCTACGCCTAGCTCCCTGTTTGTTTTTTTTTCCCCTGAATAATAACAGCTTAGCAGTACTTTCAGTGAATTCAACATTAAACTTTGATTTACTATTCTGTTGCCTAATTTCTTTTCTTACTTGTGTCATCATGATATGCTGAATTGTACTATTTCATTTTCTGATCAAGGAAAACTCTATTTTGAAGGTATTTAGGTTTCTTTCTGTTAGCTTAGCAAACATAACCTTCAGGACTGTAAAAATGTGGTGCAAAGCAAAACTTTGATTTAATCGCATTAAGTGCTAACATAATTATACCAAAGACATGTAAGTGTGTGCAAGAAGATGGGAGGGAGTGATTGAATATTGAAATAAAAATTAGGATTTTTTTCATAATTTGACCAATGTTTCTTTTTTTGAGTGGTTGGTTGGTTGCTTGTTTTCTTAAATGGTTTCTTGCTTGGTTTTTTTAGATGGGAAAAAGGACAATTATCCTTACATTGGAAAAGTTCCTGTGAAATGAATATTCCTGTACTTCAAAACTTTCACATTTTACTGAGTTTCTATGGCTAAAACATAAAGATATTACTTTTGTGCTTTTGTAATAATGAACAAACTCATCACCTGCTTTCTGAAGCTAAAATGTACATAAACAATTATATACTCTGTATACATGTCCAAGTACGTATAATGCTAACTTCACACAGAATAACTTTTTCATTCATGTCAAATGTGGGGAAAAAAAATCAAGAAGTGGTAAATAAGCATCCATGACTCAAACTCATCCAGAGCTGCATGCAGTACAGGCATATACATGCCTCATAAAGTCCCTCTGGATGGCACCCCTTCCTTCTAGCACATCAACTGCACCAGTCAGCCTGGTGTCATTTGCAAACTTGCTGAGGGTGCACTTGATCTTCTTGTCTATATAATTTGTATTAAATTGTGTTGGTCCCAGGAGAGACCTTTGAGGGACAACAACACATTATTGATTTCATCTTGGACTTCGAGCCATTGATTGTAACGCTTTGGACATGGTCATCTAGCCAATTCCTCATACATCTAACAGTCCATCCGTCAAACCCATATTTGTCCAATGTAGAGGGAAGAATGTTGTGGGGGAACACATCAAAGACCTTACAGAAGTACAGGCAGATTACAGTCATAGTTCTTCCCTTATCCTCCTATGCAGTCAGTCCAGAACAATCCTTCTAGAAGGATCTATTCCATGGTCTGTATCAGGCATGGAAGTGAGGGTCTGGCTGAAGGTAGTTCCCAAGGTCTGACTATATACTCATTATAAAAATAGGTGTGATTTTTCCCTTTTTCCAGTCACTTGGGACTTTGCTTTACTGCCATGACTTTTCAAATATTATGAAGAGTGTCTTGGTGATTGCATCAGCCAAGGACTCTGGGATACCTCTTGCTGGGTCTCAAGGACTTGTGTATATTTGGGTTCCTCATGTGATGTCAAACCTGATTTTCACTTATGATGGGAGGAATTTAATTTTCCCAGTCTCTGCCTTGAGGTTCAGGGGCTTGAGAGATGTGTGAAGAGTTAGTATTATTGAACAATGAGGTAAAAAAATTGTTAAGTACACTGGTCTTCTCCAAGCTGGTTCCTCCTACTCCTCCTGTCTTATTTATGAGAAGGGAAATATTTTCTTTAATAGTACTTCTCTGGCCAACATACATGTGGAAGCCCCACATACTGTAGGATGAGTGTCTCTCTCTCATTATTGGTAAACAGAGATATGGGTAAAAAAACTTTCTTAATTAACATTTTGTTGGCAGAATAAAACTTCAAAAAGTAAAGGCTACCTCATTCTCATCAATTATTAGCTGTGCAGAAAAACTAAATAAACTGTTTAAAGATATTCTGAGGTTGTGGGAAAAAAAGAGAAGTTTTATTTCCATTTTATATATATTTAATTAGTGAATTAAGATATTAAAATTACTGTGACAGTTTTTAAACCAGACTTTTTGAGTTGCAGGATAATTCTTCATTTTTTCCCATGCTAAAATAGTTACAGCATAATAGTCTTAGACTATTATGGCATTGTGGGCAAAGGCATTTCAACTCAGGAGATTTTACTTAATCAGATTTACTTCCAGGTACTACCAAATGTGTAGTTTTGGGTTTTGTTTTTTGGTTGGTTGGTTTGTTTGTTTGGTTTTGTTTTTACTTTGGGGATTTTTTGTTTAGTTGGTTGGGTTTTGTTGGGGTTTTTTTGTTGTTGTTGTTGGCTTGTTGTTTTGTTCACCCATATTTTTTTCCTTGTGTTGCTTAGACTCTACTGCTATATTTTGTTTCCTAAAGTTTTTTGGCTTCTTAATGTCTATTAACATAAAAAATTTCAGGCAGATAAGTAATGGACACTGCAGATATTACGTACTCTGCAGCTGGATAGAGTGATAAAGATGAATGTTTCGTAAACAACTTGAAAATTAATTCCCATGGTACTGCAGACAGGAACCATGACCAAATTATATTCTACAGTATTCTGTTAGGTCTGTTCAGGAAAATCTTCAACTCCCCTTGCTGCTGAAGTGTGTTGGAACAGTCAGTATACCTGTTAACTTACATGAGTTATGTAATCATCTGAAATTTGAATATCTGAAAGATAGCTGCTTAGTACCCATTACTAATGTTGCCTACTTCCGTCTTAAAGGGAAGGACCCTGAAGTTGTTCATATGAAATAAGCCTATACATAAGGGTGTTTTCTTATTCTTCTCAGCTTAGGTAGAGTGGGATCACAACATGCAATCAATTTCTTCAATTTGCTGAGGACAGTCACTGTTCAATCTTTCTGCCTCTCATTTTCTCATTCCCGATGATTAATATAACACATCTGCCTGCCTTACAGTCTTCATAATTAAACTCCTCTTTTTGGATTTAAAACATGAATAGTTGGGTTTTGTTCAGGGAGCTGAGTAGTGGAAGAAATACAGCGATGCACTTGCATGCTAGTAGATTCTCCAGAGTCTTTCTTTTTCACCTAAAAATTGAAATATTGGACAGTCTGTTGTGTCTGAGCAATTAAATTTGTTCAAGGACATATTTAGTTACTATTGTTCTTGGTATGTTTCACATATCAGTCTAGTAAGTAGAATACCCTTCACAAAGCCATAACAGTAAACATTACATTTCATTAATAGGAAAAAATTTAAACTGTATTCTGTGTAGTTCTATTTCACTGCAGATGCTCTGTAATCTCTTAGGTAGTGGTTTCAGAGAACTGCAAATTATTTCTTTCCCTATTTCAATGGTCATATGTAGTACATTAGAATAATTTTCATCAGTAAGAAAATTAGTAGTTCTGCTTAGTTTATGGCTGCTTCTTTAAAAGCACTCTGAAAGTGTTTAAGATTAAAAATGGCTGATTTCAATCCAAAGGATAAACTATTGCAAAGCTATAAAAAAAATGTTCATATTACACAAACAAGTGCCTAACAAGTTCTGTTGACCCAATATTGAATAATACTGAACATTAGTAAACTCCATGACTTTCCAGTGAAATATTATTAATACATCATCTTGAATGTAGATATAAGGTTAAAATGTTGAGCTTATCAATAAAAATCCAAAGATTCATTTGTAAAAGTGTATTCTAGACAGTGTATGCAAAATACTGAACATAAGATTCTACACAGATAAAGGTAATTTAGAGCGTTTTCAGAAATTCAAGTATATTTTCATGTAGTACAATCAGGACTGCTCAAAACAGAGGAAGAAGGCACTGTCAGCCTATGAACAGTTCTAATTTTAGGTTACTCCACAGTCCAATTATTTATGATGTAGAACATCGCTGTAATTTCATTGTCCTATGTGAGTTCAGGGACTTCCCTGTAAGGCACCATTTAGATAAATATGTTGAGTTATAAAACATTGTTTAGATAGTTCTAAAATTGCTTGCCTGTTAGAGCAATGACCTAACTTTCAGTTTAAAATCTGGAGGTAAAATCTTTCCAGCAAACATTTCTTTATCAACCTGAGAGGACTATCTGTTTGTCTGTAGCCATATTGGTTGACAGTCTAATACTTTGTAGATGCAAACTTTGCATTTATATCTTGGGAATTCTATCTACCCAGCAAATTTTTGTCACATTAAAATGATACATAAT
This sequence comes from Lepidothrix coronata, assembly GCF_001604755.1. NCBI lineage: Eukaryota > Metazoa > Chordata > Aves > Passeriformes > Pipridae > Lepidothrix > Lepidothrix coronata. Next base: position 4,765,496 of record NW_016690249.1, on the reverse strand, counting down.
TTTCTACATAAAACATCCCTGATTAAAAATTAAGTCCTTTTCAATTACAGCCATAGATTGTAGCAGTAAAATGTAACATGAAGGAAAATGCAATTAAAACTGTAGTGAACATTTATGTAAATCAAAAGTCGGTAGTGAAGCAAATATAATGAGCTAGTCAAACTGTGATTAAATCAGATTTGTTAAAGTTCTTGTAGGCGCATATTTTCACAGAAACCAAAGAAAAGGAGGTTGTTTCATCTAATTCCCTTTTATTGGACCAGATACTAGGATCACTTCTGAATTATTGTAGTCACCCTGAATTACATGAATATGTGCCTTATTTTTGATACGTCAGTCTCTGAGAATTACAGCCTGATGGTCTTTATACCTGCATGACCTTAGTAGTACAGTCACTCAATCATTAAATCAATTATCTCTAGCCTGAGACAAAGATCATCTATATGTAAATCTAAGGAATTAACCACAAAACCACTCTTGAGATGTTTACCCTTGCCTTAATTTGTACCTCTCACATGTTGTGATGCATAGGAAAATGTCAGAGTTGTCACAGAAAATTCAATCTTTGAACAAATCCAAGAGGTTTCCAGCTTCAAACAATAAACATAATTTTTATAGCTATCTCCTGCAATGATACTCCTACACCTGCATGTGGATCCGACTTTCATATACAACCACTGTCTTCATATGCAATATACTTTTGTCCTTTTCAGAAATTCTAAGTATTCCATATTACATTCAAAATAGACTTCTATTGCATGAATTTTAATATATTTATTTTTTTTGTGCCAGTCAAGTCAAACTAAAAGATTTCTCTTATAGTATTAAAAAACTGAATGGGTGATATGGTACTGCAGACTCAGTGCTACAGATGTTCCAAAGAAAGGAAAAATCAATGGTAATGGAGCAGTAAATGCTAAATGCAATGTTCATGATAAAAGTTAATGTTGTAAAAGGAACATCCAATTTAGATGGTGGCAAAACCCAAAGATTTTTGATAGGCTAAATTCAGTACAACATAACAATCTCCATTTCAGACCAGATAGCACAAATGTCAGATCCAGGCTTTGTAGAGACTGCTATTAAATTTGAAGAAGTGCTTCTTTAAAATAGCTGATCAATATTCAGAATACTACTTTGCAGATATAGCTTCTCAGGAAAGGGAGAAGGAGGAAATACCTTGGTAAATACAGATCACTTGAAATAAGAAAGCTTTCAAACATGTATTGAAAGAAGGAATAGAATTATGAGGAGAAAAGAAAGGGAAGATTAAATGTGTGGTTACTTCTTTTCAGTTAAAGCATTCTACACTGAGATGTGCTTCCTTGAAAACTTTTATTATGTTTTGTCTCTGTTTGTTTAAAGGAGAAAATTTCAATAAGATGCCATTTGGCATCTGTAAACTATTTTTCTGTAAAGAAATCTCAGGTATTTATAACTCTTTTAGATGTTGTGCAATATATAAAGAAAACTAAAAAAACTGAGGATAAACTGAGACAGTGGAAATTGAAAGAAGGATTCTAACTACCAAAGACTGGTTCTAGGAGAGCATTACAGCTGGATTCATGGACTAAATAAACAAGAATTTAAATATTAAATTATCATAAAAGAATTCAGTAATTTAGAAAACATGTACTTATCCTATAATCATGTCTTTCATTTCTGTAATTTCTAAAATTCATACAAGTTTTCCCAAAACAAATCCATGAAGGATGCAAGTTAACATATTTGCAAAGGAAATTAAGAAAGAAATATGAATTTGCACTGTATTTCTTTCCTTACATGTTGTGTATGAATGGAGAATGGTCGCTCTTATGCCTGTTCTCACAATATGCATCTTCCTTTCTTAGTGGCAGACTCTGATGATGGTATTCACCCATCAAAAATAGACACTGACTCCTAAGTTAGTCATCTTAAATTCCCTTTAGAGTAAATGGAAAAGACTAAGCACTTTCTAGAGAGTAATTTACTTTATTCTAAAGTAGGCATACAACAGGTCAGATTAATCATACCCAAAAAGTGCTTATTTCTCCACATTAACGATCATATGAATGCAGGATGACCAGCTCAGATGTAGATAATTACAGTATTGATGTCTGTATCTAGATGAGAGTAGTCACTGGATTGCTTACTTTGGATTCTAATTTTATCTATTTAGCAAGTTAAATGCTTAAGACTTTCTATTGCCATCAGAAATCACCATCATTGGAATTATGAAAGTTTATGAAAAACAAAATTATGCATACTGAAGAAAGTTATTTCATTAGCAGCCCAGTCCTAAGCCATAATTCTGTGTTGGAACACTGACTGAAATATAAAACTGTAGTCATGACTTGTAGCAATACAGAACCTGGTTTTGAAAAAACTTTCCTATGAAGGCAAGGGAGAGATTAGAAATATTAGAATCAATAAATACTAGAATCAATATGCGTATTTCGATTATTACAAATGCCCAACAAAAGGTACTCTATAAAACCATTTAAAAAAGTAATGATTTAAACACTTGAAATTATTTTAACTACAGTAGTTTTCAGCAAGTACTCAAACTTTTATATCTGAGTGTGATGGAGGGGGTTCAATCATTTTAGAAGGCACTGAAGTTTTAACAATTACCTCGGTAAAGGAATCATCAGCAAGATGCAAGATGATCACCAAATTTTTTTTTCATTTTATTTACAGTTAAACACAGTGGTAGCAAGACAAGATTTTTTCCTTGATTGCTGAATGTAATAGTTACAAAGATTCCAGATGCATCCTTGAACCTATCTACTATTTGCCAGTCACTCAGAGAAATTAAGAGACAGACAGAAGTGAAAAACACTCAGTATTCTTAACTTTATACTTCATAAGCTATGCTAAGATCTTCACCACTCTTTCTTCAGTATTCCAGAATATAATAATCAAATTTTACTGTATTAATAACAGATAACAAGGAAAAAATACACATCTCTGCATTGTGCCTACATGATGTACATACTGGAATACTCTGTTACAATATTCCCCTGCAGTGATTATTTTAAATTTTTGGCTCCTGCAAACTGGAGTCAGTTTGACTATTTGATAACATCTCAGCTGCCAGTAGAGAGTAATTCATTAAATAAATATTCTGGATCCACTTTTTCCTGAAGGGATTTCTTAGGATAAAAGAACTCTAGCTTGGCTTCCTTGACTATATGTCTTCAGGGTGTTCATGTCAGTATCTTGTTATTACCTACGACCTTCAATCTTGTTCAGTTACCAGTCACTATAGCCATTTACTTATCATTCAAACAAAGTTAAGATTATGTTTAGAACAATAGCTTCTAGCTGTTTCCAGGTCCAATCATTAAAAAATACAACATTCTGGTCAATTGAGAGAGTAGCTGCCAGTTTTGTTCAAAAATATAATTTAGGAAGCATAGTAAATAAGAAATTAAGCTGTAATGTAATGTAAGTCTTTTAGATTGACTTCCACAGTGCTGTTGCTTGGCTGCTGTGTATAAAAGATAAAAATAATATATGCAAATTAGATTAAGTTGAAATTAAAGACGTCTAGCAGAGAATGGTTAAAGAAGCCAATTTTACTTTTTATTGTTTGTAAGTAGATAAAAATTTCCCCTGTACTTCTGAAAACAACAGAAACATGACTGAGTTCATTTGAGCTTTTCATTCGCTTCAAAAATCTATCAAACTACTGACAGTTCAAGGTGAATTTTTAATATTTACTTGGAAAGTGACACAAAGCATACAGCTTATGAATAGAGATATTAATTTTAACAGAATTTTGTCAAAGTAGCTATTTACAACATTCTCATGCCTTGTTCTGCTCACATTTTCTACCTTTTCACTTACACTATTAAGCTGTTGACAATCGCTGATATTGCAGCAATTACACAGCTTTTACTCTGGATTTCATGCCTTCAGACTTTCCATATCACTCCCTCATGTCCCTTTAAAAATGCACAAAGCTACTCCTTAACTTCCTTGATATTTTTCTTCAATACTAAGTGCAAGATTGTTTAAAAAACTTACACATATATTCACAGCTGCTCAGATGAATGGCTTTGCAGTGACAGTACAGTGCCCTCTGCTTATTACACAATTTGTTACTTTTTCAGCAAGGTTATATCCACTTGCAGCCTTTGTAAATTGTAAGATGTGTGAGATAAAGGCAATATTTTTGTTTAAATATGCACAAAATCTAAAAAAATAAGTTTATGCCTTTGATGCAAATACAAACTTAAAATACTGCCTGGAAATTCCCCAATGTTTCTTTGAGGATTTTATTGTTCACAGCAGTATTACTTCTTTTGCTTTCATTTTTCAAAAGAGAGATGAAACCAAGTGAGATAAATGAATACATCATGAACTAGCAGGAGTAGATGCTCTCCTGAGGGGCACTATTAAGGCCCTCTGAGGAGCTGGTTTGTATGTTCACCAGCAAGGACTACATAGTATTAGCATCTGTGTGTTGCTCAGAGTTGTAAAGGAAATCTGACACAGACTTGGGAAAGTATAAAGTACCCACACCTCTGAAGAACCTATTAAGATGGTTTAATTTTAAAGTAACTAAAGTAACTTCATTATAGTCATCACAGTTTCCATAGCATTAATACAAAAGCAGCACATGGAATTAACTGTCATATCAGTAAGAGTTAATTTCCACATTAATCTTAAGTATTATTTTATATATATATATATATATATATAAAATACATATCAGCATTATACATATATTAGTAATCTTGATAGATTTTGGTCTTAGTGACATAGTAACTTGGTTTGGTTTGGTTTTACTTCTCCCTCATTATTGCAGGAAATAGTTTCTCTAGTACCTAAAAATTTTCATTGGGTTTTGTAAAATACTGCTACTTAATTTAGTCATTCTGGTCATTCTGCTTGGTGGTTATTATTATTGTTGTTGCTGTTATTTATTTTTATGTGATTATCTCAATATTTTGTGAGTAGGTGAATGTGAAACTGATATTTAAATAGAGAATTCCTTGTGGGTACAGCTCGACAAGTTCTGAAAAGCTCCAGGGTAGGTGTGTTTAAAGGGCTTCCAGCATGACCTCATGATCCAATGCCAAGCACAGTGTCGTCTTTGTTCCTTGCCAGTGACATAACACTGACTGTTGCTATCTGACTTTGCTTTCAGCAACTGATCCTCTCTAATCATAGAATCTTCAAATGGTTTGGGTAGGAAGGAACCTTAAAGATCATTTATTTCCAACCCCCTCTGCCATGGCAGGGACATCTTCCACTACACCAGATTGCTCAAAGCCCCATCCAGACTGGCCTTGAACACTTCCTTGGCAAGTTCCCTTGAAAATAATTTTTTTTTACTTTTATTTTCTCAGAGCTGTATCTTGCACACTTTTGATCAAACCAAACTTTAAAATCCAGCAATGCAAATATTATCCAACCCCTCAACCGTGGCTATGTCTACACTGTTAAGTAGCATGTCTTCATGTCACTACCAGGTACATTTTCTTGTTGACTACATTACATGAATTCAGGTTCAGTTTGAAGTTTTCTTTTGTGATACACCATCTCATTGACTTAAAAACAAAGCCTGGATTCTATTCAGGTGACAGTTCACTTTTAAAAAGCAACTGTCTGAAGTTCCTTATGTTTTTCTGTCCCAAAAAAGTAACATATATTCACAGTTCCTTTTGGCAATGATGTAGTAATACTGTGGGCTGCAACACAGCCTTCGTATTATTTATAAAGCCCAAAAATAAAACAAAAAAATGCAAAAAGCACCCATATAAGTACAGAATGGCAATTCCAACTTAACAGTAAAAAAGGCATGACACAAAGCCCAGAGGAGATTTAGACTGGAAGTAGGAACACAGTAGTAACACAGAATAGTCTTTTCTGTGACTTTGAAAGCACAAATTATTGTCTGGAGTTCATGTATTCATCAGTATTAGTGTAACCAGTACCTAGTGACTTATATTTGACTCAGTGAGATATGTGATGAGAAGACTGATTTTAGCTTTTAAAATATTCTTTGATACATAAGCAGAAATTTACAACATTGGAAATCTACTAATATTCCTTAAGAAATGAAGTTAGTGAACTCTGGAAATTCATCTAAATCATGATTTGGGGTAAATATTGCTTATTTGAGATCCTTGTCAAGCAGTAAGTATCAACTATTCTGTAACTAAAGCTTGTAGAGGTGAGCCCACAAAATTTAATTCATATACTGTTGAAGATATGAGACTTTATCTGCAACTAAGTCCAAATAGGTAAGCAAAGGAAATGGACCAATGTGAGAAATTAAGTTAAAATAAATCATCAGCCACTTATGACGTTTGTCCAAGAATCCCAGTAAAATCAAAGAACAAATGAGCAGTGCAGGTACAAAAACTATGCAAATAAAATTGTATTCTGTTCCCAATAAATTTAACGACTTTTCAACTAGTTACAAAGGAATCAGGATTAGACCTTTCATCATTAAATAGCTATTAAGCCAGAGAGCGAGAGTGCTGACAACATTGTATTTCTTTTTAAAGAGGTGCTAAAGATGATCCAAGAAATTACTGCCTGGTATGCTTTATCATGGTGTTAGAAAAAAATGTTCTCACACAAAACAAAACAAAACAAAACCAAAAACCCATTAATGGAGGAGTCATAAACCACCTAGACAAACCTAATACATTAGGGAAAAACTAGTAATGACTTTTGAAAGGTGAATTACGCCTACTAGAATTCTTTAAGGACTCTTGCAAAATAGAGTAGAGAAACATATGTATTTAGTTTGATATAGTTCTATCTAAACAAGCTTGATCCTCTATAAAGTGAAATTATACTATTATAATTCTAGTCTTTTGGAAAAGCCTTGTACATGGAAACATTTGAGGCAAAATAAAGAATAGCCAGGATTAGAGAATCTTTCTATATAAACAGATTACATAAAGTCTTCACGATTACTGTTATATAAGTCCTACTCTGGCATTGCTACACATCAGGCCTTGAAAGGATGAAAGCATAGGCAAATCTGTATATGCAATTTAATTTTTCTAAGATTTAATAATAGGCACTTTCCTATGCATTTAGAAAAATCAGGATGTCAAACCTCTGTGTATCATTTTATTACTTTTATGAGTAGATAGTTAAGGCAAAAATAGAGCATTCATAAATGATAGTTATGTTGCTTCAGAGAGTTACTTTGATGGAAAATTAGGTAGATGTAGATTCCAAATAAAGATAGGTTCCTACAAAGTGTTTGAGAGTCTGTAAATTTGTTAGGTATCTATTCATGAATATCATTACAGTTATATGGGACATAAGTATAGTAAAGCTGAATCTTAGTATTCAACTTAAAAGCGATATATTCATTATTTCAAACAAGGCAAATCGTGTGTCTCTCATGGTCAAAAAACAAAGACGGACAAAGTTCTTTCCAGCTGTCCTTCAATATCTCTGTTGTTGCTGTGGATGTTGAGAGACAGTCAAATGGCAGTATTAGGAGATTGTCATTCCACGACCAGGGAAGAAACTAATTGTTTTTTATGGGCATTATGCCATCTGTCTACAAGCTTAGGTGCTTCTTGACTTAGAAAACATGGTCTTTGAGACCAAGATTTATTTCTTATTCTCTGTTTTTAAAGAACTGAAACCCATGAAGTCCATTACTGGGGTTTAGTTAATGGTGTCATGATGTGAACAATAACTATTCTAACTTTAAATGTAAGATTGGGCTTTCATTATCCTTCCCTTTTCCTACATTTTACCAGCATTAATTAAAAAATACAAAATTATATACTCTTCTAGTTAAAATCCTCTCCATTTGGCCCTGGGAACCTTGCACTTGATTTTCCACAGAGGATTTTTGCCAATATGTTTTAGTTTTTGTGGGAGATCTAGCTTAAGTGTGGGAAAAATTGCAACCATGGACTAATCCAGTCTTTTATTCTTTTTTTTTTTTTGAGTATTTTGCAAATTCAATTAAGTATGGAGATGTCATTCAATCTTTTACATCTATAAACGCAATACCAATCATGCCTCTTCAAATTTGGACTTGCTTAATTCTTCAGATGTATTTACAATTTCATACAGCCACACCTTGAAAGCTATTTTTGAAAACTTGGCTCTTAAGATCAAATTCTGCTATTGGATTTTTTTTCCCCAGAGGTAAAGTTATTTGTTATTAATTTAGGGGAAAAAAAGGCAAATATTTTGCATAAAATTTTGTTTCTCTTCTTCATTTCTTATTCAACCATTCATCATTAATCCTGTTTCTTTAAATAACCATTGAATACAACCCTACATAAAAGTTTTAATAGTTCAAAATACTTGAAAACAAATGAGAAAATTTTGATTAGGCATTTAACATTGCATGACTGTGGTACTTTGTCAACTAAAGTATGCTATTATTTATGGTACATTAGAAGTGTAGATTGCCACATATATTGCACATTTAAGAATAGAAAATATAGGCTACAAATGGCCCATTTCAAAGTAATTACAGTAATGCTCAGAGTATATAAATTGCACTGGAGTGAATGATCTCTGATTTGTATGCATTTATGTGTTGTAGATATATTTAATAATTTTGGTGATGCACAAAATTTGAAGCACCATAAAATGTTTGCAATGCTAAACTTGAGAGATCATTCAGAAGTTATTTCCTCTAAATATTTCCTCTTCATAATTTAATATTTTTCTTCACCTCTTCCCTCCTTTTTAGCTAAGTGAAATAATGCACATATCTATTTGTTTGCTGAGGATTTTCCTTTACATTGTCCCATCCATTACTGCATACACCTTATTAGTCTAAGGCTGTGCTTAATTTAGGCAACTGTTGAATACGACTTGCAGGTGCTACACTGAAAAAAGCGTGGTGACCTTCCGTAAAATTAATCTACTGCATTTATTCAGTAATTTTTTGCTCAATCTGTTTCAAAATTTGCCATTCCTCCTTCAACAAGCACCTAGGTACATTATGATTCACATTAAGAGGAGTCTTGAGAAGAAAACAGGAGGACATTCTCAGATTGAAAGTCCCAGCCACAGGAGATGTTTCCTTGCTTAATTCAAAGTATACCAGAATTGCTGAGTTTCAAAGCATGCTGCATGAAGCAGATTAGAAAGTATATTCTTCAAAAGTCATCACTTGTATATATGCAAACATCTGCTGAATGTCTTCCATCCGCTAAATATATTATTCTGTAAGAAAAGAAACTGGAAATTTTTGGCAAATATCTTGCTGAGCATTCTTACAGCTCTATTATACTTGAGCTGCTTTAAAATAAACAGTAAATATGTTCTACAGAAAGAACTTGGAGAAATGGGGAAAGAGTACATCACTGGTTAAGAAAGTAAGGAGAAAAATTCATTTTCCATTCCTGGATCCCCTAGGTATAGATTGTATGCTTAGGACCTTAGTGTACACAAAGACCAAATTTCCCTCACATAAAAACACTATGAATTCAGCCCTCATCTATGATGTTCCGTTGCAGCTGAGGTCTTCATAATTTTTTTTTTCCTCAGTGCAGTTATGATAGAGATTGAGAAATGGATCTCAATGGAAACTACTTTGTCTCAATCTATTCGTCTCTGCAGCAGTCCCATTTTGAAGTCTGGTAACACAGCAATAATCTTCACTTAAATTTCACTACCAAACAGAAAAATTGGTATAAGAACCTCATCATCATATGTGGTGTCTTTATTCAGTAAATAGATCCTTTATATGTCCTGTCACTGAGTCATAGAATCACAGAATCAACTAGGTTAGACAAGACCTTTGAGATCATCAAGTCCAAAGCATGACCTAACACCACCCTGTCAACTAGACCATGGCACTAAGTGCCACATCCAGTCTCTTCTTAAACACCTCCAGGGACAGTGACTCCACCACCTCCCTGGACAGACCATTCCAATGTCTGATCACTGTCTCTGTAAAGAATTTCTTCCTAATGTCTAACCTAAACCTCCCCTGGCACAGCTTGAGACTGTGCCCTCTTGTCCTACTGCTTGTTGCCTAGGAGAAGAGACCAGCGCCCACCTGGCTACAACCTCCTTTCAGGTAGTTGTAGAGAGTGATGAGATCTCCATTGAGCCTCCTCCTCTCCAGGCTAAACACCCCCAGCTCCCTCAGCTGCTCCTCGCAGGACTTGTTTTCAAGTCCCTTCACCAGCCTCATTGCCCTTCTTTGAATACTCAATATGCTTCCTGAACTGAGGGGCCCAAAACTGGACACAGTACTCAAGGTGTGGCCTAACTAGTGCTAAGTACAGGGGCAGAATCACTGCCTTGGTCCTGCTGGCCACACTATTCCTGATACAGGTCAGGATGCCATTGGCATTCTTGGCCACCTGGACACACTGCTGGCTTGTGTTCAGCTTCCTGTTGATTAGAACCCCCAGGTCCCTCTCTGCCTGGTTGCTCTCCAGCCACTCTGTGCACAGAGTACATCTGTCCAAGCCGTGGGCTGCCTGCTTTTCCAGGAGTACACTATGGGAGATGGTGTCAAAGGCTTTGCCAAAGTCCAGGTAGACTGCACCCTCAGCCTTCCCCTTGTCCCCCAGATGGGTCACCTGATCATTACAGAAGATCAGGTTGGTCAGGCAGGAATTCCTCTCCTAAACTGTTGGCTGGGTCTGATCTCCTGTCCATTCTGTATGTGCTGTGCGATCGCACTTAGGATGATCTGCTCCATAACCTTGCCCAGCACCAAGGTCAGGCTGACATGCCTGTAGTTTCCTGGATCTTCCTTCCAGCCCTTCTTGTGGATGGGCGTTACATTCGCCAACTTCCAATCATCTGGGACCTCCCCAGTGAGCCAGGACTGGTGATAAATGATGGAGCGCAGCTTGGTGAGCTCTCCCTCCAAGTTCCCTCAGCACCCTAGGATGGATCCCATCTGGTCCCATAGACTTGTGAGGATCCAAGTGGCTCAGCAGGTCACTCACTTCTTCCTTCTGGATAATAGGGGGCTATTCAGCTCCCCATCACTGTCTAGCAGCCCAGAAAGCCAGGAAGTTGTTCCTGAGGACAACCTGTCTTCTTGTTGAAAACAGGGAAAGAAGGTGTTAAGTACCTCAGCCTTGTCCTTGTCTTTGGTAACTATGTTCCCCTCCATGTCCAACAAAAAACAGAGGTTTTCCTTGCCCTTCCTTTTGCTATTAGTGTATTTATAAAAACACTTTTTGTTGTCCTTAACAAAAGTGGTCAGATTGAGGTCAAATTGTGCTTTTGCCTCTCTAATTTCTTTCTACATGACCTAACTACATTCCTAAATACTTCTTGAGTTGCCTGCCCTTTTTTCTAAAAGCAAAAGACTCTCTTTTTTTCCCTAATTTCCTGCAAAATCTCCCATGGCATAAGGGAAGAGCTTGTAGCCACCCATGGCAGAACTCCAGTCATGCGAGTCATCCCACTACATTTCCATGATGGCGACTACATCATAGCTTTCCTGCTGCACGATGGCTTCCACCTCCTCTTGCTTGTTTCCCAAACTGCATGCATTGGTGAACATGCACTTCAGCTGGGCTGCTGATATCACTCCTAACCCTGGCTTTCCACCCTTAGGCTCTTCTCTGGAGAGCCTGGTTTCCACCCCCTCCCCCTTCAAACCTAGTTTAAAGTTCTCTTGATCAGCCCTGCCAACTTACATGCTAGGTTTCTTTTGCCCTTGCTAAATAGATGAAGCCCATCCAGCTCTAGCAGGCTTGGTACCATAAATTTTGCCCCATGATCCAAAAACCAAAAATTCCACTGGTGGCTGTGGTGGTCTAAAAAACAAAATTAACACAATTTCAGCATGGGGTAAAACTGGAATAGTTTATTGAACGTGAGAACACAGTTTTAAAGGCCTAGAGGGCTGGACATTTTAATGAAGGGGACAAGCTATGATAATTAAGGAGTTACACAAGTTTTTACTGCAATTTCCAAATGCTTAATTTTTCTTCAAGTAGGATTACATGGGGCATGGAGGAATTACAGGGGTTCAGACATGGATTTAACAATCATCTCAAAAAGTCTTTTCTCTAATTCTGCTTAGAGTCAGGTTTAAATCCCAGGGTTGTACATCAACAGGTCTTAGGACAAGGGTCCAAATTCTTCAGATCACGAGATGTTTGTCAGCCCTTGTTTTCCAAGGTTTATGATTCAAATTTACCAAGCTTCCTTTTGCTGAGAGTTGGTTTTTGGCCCCTTCAGGTGGCACCAGTCCTTTAGCCACCAATGATAAAATGGGTTTTCCTACTTCTCATTCATCCCTGCTACTGTAGGAATTGAGGCAAACACCACCTGTGCTCCTGTCCCATCAACTAATTGACTCCAAGCCTTAAAGTCCTTTTTAATTGCCCTGGTACCTCTTTTATTGATCTCATCACTGCTAACCTGTGCTACCAACAGTGGGTAATAATCAGAGGGCTGAATTAGCTTGGGGAGTCTCCTGCTAATATCCCTCAGCCCACACTTTACCAGCTACAGAGCAAGACAAGAATGACCATGGTGTTTTAGCTGACACTCCTTGGATATGTGAAGTAAAGAAGGATGATTTCTTCTCCTGTTACCCATAATTTATCACTTAATTTCAGAAAAGTTCTATTAATCACAACAAATGTAGAGGATAATTGCTGTAATACTCATCAGATTTCAAAATTAACAAAAAATTTAGTCTGGAAGGGACCTTTGGATGTCATCTAATGCAACCTCCTGCTCAAAGTGTTACTATATTCACTGTTAGGGAAAGTTGCTCTTGGCCTTACAGGGAATTAGGTTTGTATTCCCTTGGGTGGGGAATTAGGAGGCTTAGCAGTCCTAGTTGCTTCACTGTGCAGCCAGCAATAGCAAGTTCTCAAGAATGAAGAGAAAGAGGTAAAAGGAACATAACTATATTTTTTGTGATGTGAACATCTACTAAGGGAAAGTGCAGAACTATCTTTCCCAAAGCTGTCTGGGAAACATGTTTAAATTTTCAGATACTGTACAAATTATCTACCTTTAGGAATTCTTTAGATACTTAAAGCCAGAGATAGAGTCTGGATCCTGATGTCCCCTATGAATTTATATATTGTATCTGATACACTCCACCACAATAGAGTGATGCATTAAGATTCAGCCGAGTTACAGTAGCTAATCACCTACAACAAATCATCATGATAACTAGGCATGATTACGATACAGGTGACACATGTTCTTACCATGCTGACAAAATGAGAAGCTGTTAGGTAACTAGGAACCAAGCCAAATGAAGCTAAATTTCTTCGCTTAAAAGCCCTCCATCAATCTCATTTCATGCAAAACATTGATTTCATTTCTTTTCTTTGATTTGAAAAACCTGCAATATTGGGGCTTTTTTCCTTCTGAAAGACTAGATTCCTTTTTTTTTCTTTTGAAACCTAGTTTCTATGCCACTGGAAGGTTCAGTTTCTTAAGACAAGTTATACTATAATTAGTGGATATCATGTTGTAAATGAGGTACCACCTGTGGGATTTGAAAGTCAGTAGCTTTCAGAGAAAACTCAGAGAACTATAATTATTCCAATTCTTAGCACATCACACTGAGTCAAGCTCAAGGGTTCATTTTGTAGCCAAATGGTAACATTTTTCTTATTAATGAGAAAATCATTTTAACCTGTTGAAAAAGAGTATTTCTGGAAATCTCAAAACTTTTACTTGGAAGCACTAGGAAGACACCTCAGTTTGTGTAACTTTGCTTATGTTACTGTATGCTGTTGTTTTCTTTATTTTATTCTATTATGAAAGGGAAAACTTATTATCTCTGTAGATTTTTATTCTAGAAACAACAAAAGTAGACACAGATGTAGCAGAAAGATATAAAAGCAGCAAATCAGCAACAGGTAGAATCTCTCAATAAGTAAAAATCCTTTGGTTTGACAGAGGAAAAAAGCTGCCAATGAAGTTAAATAAAAATAATTGTATTCAGAAATTACACTGGTGGCAGTCTATTTGAGGATTAAAGATGCTTTCTAAATTTTCCTGAACTTTTTATTGTTTTACAAGATGGGATTAAAATTTTATTTTCTTTATTCAACCTAACCTTAGTCTCTCAATATATAAAATTAGAGGATCGATGCTATGTTTCTAGCCCCCTGTAAAAGATATATTTTTCTGAGGAGTCAAAGAGGTTATAGAAATTGTAAGTTTTCAGCTTTGAAAGTGTAAGTTTTGGACATTTGTAAACCAAAATGAAAGGAAAGTTGGCAAAGTGAAGTATTTTTAAAAAAATCAGTCTTCTGTGCCATGAACGGCCACTTTTTATCAGTCAGATACATTTCTTTAGAAAGTACGATGATAAATTTAAGTAAGATAAAATTAAGTTTCTACATGCTGCTTGAGAAATAATTATTAGCCATAGAGACTTGAAAGGAGGCATACAAGCATCATCAGAAATTTCACTTTGAGAAAGGCCCTCTTTAAGTACTGTAAGACTGCTACTAGGTGTCCTCCAAGCCTTTTATTCTCCAAGCTGAGCAATCCAAACTCTCTCAGCCTGTCTTCACAGAAGAGCTGCTTCAGCCCTCCAATCATCTTTGTGGCCTCCTCTGTTCTTGCTTCATGAGGTCCATGTCTTTCTTGTGCTGAGGACCCCAGAGCTGGACACAGTACTCCAGGTAGGGTCTCAAAGAGCAGAGTAGAGGGGGGGAATCACCTCCCTTTACCTGCTGTCTCACTTCTTCTGGTGCGGCCCAGGACATGGTCTGCAAGTGCACATTGCTGGGTCATGCCAAGCTCGTCATCCACCAACATCCCCAAGTCCTTCTCCACAGGGCTGCTCTCAATCCATTCTCCACTCAACTTGTATTTGTGCTTGGGATTGTCCTGTTCAGGACCTTGCACTTGGCTTTGTTGAACTCATGAGGTTTGCACAGGCCCACATCTCAAGGCTGTCAAGGGTCCTTCTAATGTCATCCTTTCCCTCTAGCACGTCATAGCCATGTGTTCACATTGCCTACAAAGATGTTAAACAGATCAGGTTCCAGTACCGACTCCCAACGAATGCCACTCATCACTGGTCTCCACTTGGATATCAAGCCACTGCTTGCAACTCTTTGAGTGTGACCGTGCAGCCAGTTCCTTATCCACTGAGTGATCCATCTGTCAAATCCATGTCGCTCCAGTTTAGAGATGAAGATGTCATGAGGAGCAGTGTCAAATGCTTTGCACATGTGCAGGGAGATGACAACCTGATGGTTATCCACCACCCCATCACAGAGGGCCACCACATTTCTTACACGTTATTTGCCCTTAATGAAGCCATTTTTGCTGTCACCAACAACCTCCTTATTTTCCATAATCCTCAGCACAGTTTACAGGAGGGTCTGCTCCATGACCTCTCTCGGACAGAGACAAGATTGACAGGCCTGTAGATCTTCCCTTTGTCCCTTTTCAAAAATGGGGGTTAAGTTTCCCCTTTTCCAGTCAGTGGGATTCCCACTGCACTGTCGTGACTTTTCAAATATGATTGATAGTGGCAGTTCATCTGCCAGTTCGCTTAGGACCCACAGATGTATCTCAACAGGTCTCGTGAACTTGTGCTCCTTCAGGTTCCTTAGATAGTCTCAAATCTGATCCTCTTTTACAGAGAGTAGTTCTTTATTCTCCCAGGCCCTGCCTTTTCCTTCCACAAGGACTTGCTGGAGAAGACTGAGGCATAATAGTTGAATACCTCAACCTTCCCCTAGTCCCAAGTAGCCAGGTTTCTCCTTTATTTCTTAAGATGGCCCACATTTTCCCTACTCTTCCTTTTATCACCAGTGTACCTATAGAAGCTTTTCTTGTGGCCCTTGATAACCCTGGCAAGATTTATTTTGGTTAGGACTTTGGCTTTCCTAGCCTGACTCCTGGCTGCTCAGAAAATTTTTTTGTATTTCTCCCATGCTACTTGTCCTTGCTTCCATCCTCTCTAGGCTTCCTTTTTGTGTTTGAGTTTGTCCAGAAGCACCTTTACACTTTGTTGGGATGCATTGCTCCTGAGCTTGGAGGAGGTGATCTTTGAATATTAAGCAGCATTCTTGGACTGCTCTTCCCTCTAGGGGCTTTATCCCTGAGGAGGCCCCTAAAGTCCAGGGTAGTGAGCTTTCTGTGCACCCCGCCTTTCTGGCCTATGGATCTTGAAGTTATGTGTCTATAACCTGAGATATTTACTGATTTTTAGTCTTTCCATGATCATTAATTTATTAGTATTAAACATTTTTATTGTAGTGTTTGTTTTTCATAGCTGTGTAGAACAAGACAAAAGAAGAATTTTGTCATAAAAGGTCTAGAATTGCAAATATATTAAGCTGTATCTGAAAACACAAGTCATACATTTGGTTGTTTCTAATCTAAATAACAAAAAGAAAAAGGTTAGAACCATTAAAAAGCAACATTCAATTTGATTCCTTCTCATTGGATAAATATTAAATTCTCTATATGCCTAATATCAATACATAATATTTTGAAAATCAGATTTTGCAATATCTGAAATAGGAGCTATAATTAAACAAATTGTCAGACTATGATATTCACTAGAGATTATTTTAACAGTTTGTTTTCCATTTTTAGTCTTCGCTTGAGAGCCAGTTGTCCTGGCTATTTAATTTTCAACATCGCATCACTTTCTCAAGACATCAAAGGAGCACCCATTTCTGCCCTCTACCTTTACTGCATTTGTATATTCTTTGCTTTGCATTCCTAAAGGAGATATCTGTGTAAGTTTTGGAAGAAATTGAAGACATCTACTGACAGTCTTATCACAGCAAAGGAAAAAGTGCAATTCCAAAAATACTCTGCATAATTTTTATTAATATGAATCATACAAGAACTACACACTGGTAAATTGAAGGACAACAATTAGATTGAAAGAAAATATGCATTTTATATATGTAAATCATAGTATACAATCATGTAATAAGATCTATCATGCAATTTATATAATATCTCAAAGATTTAAGCTGGGTGCTTTCAAAACAGCACTGATGTTCCCCTTTGCAAACGAAATTCAGTATTCTGCCCTAGGCCTAGGTTGAGAATCATTGCCTAGAGGCACAGATTGAAAGTTCTGTTTTTAACTTTAATTGTACCAAAGCAAGCTCTCTGGTATCTTTCTAGGCTCTGATTTGTGTTGTGACAGTCAGAGCTGGCGCTAATCTTATTGTTAATGTCAAAGACCAAGCATGACAGCAGCAGACAAGATAGGCTCTAGTGAATGACAGGGTAATCAGACTGGAATAAAACTTGTTCATCCATAAAGGATCAGGCTGTGGGAAATCAGTATCAGCATGTCCACATGTTTACTTCTTTTTTCATTCTGATGTCAGTTAGATCATTTAACAGCATATTTCTTTGTCAAAGATTATTTGAAATTCATGTTATTCTAACACTGTAAACCTAAAGGGATACAAATCATTAAGTCTGCTGTATTATCAGTGCTGAACATTTTAAGATATAGCGAACATTCTTCTGTGAAAATAATTCCAGATATAATTTTAAAATTAGTTATAATGAATGTCCTAGTCCTGCAAAATTCCCTTTCAGTCATCATTCCCTGTCATAATAGGTCATCATGCACTTTTAGTAGTCAAATTCTAAAAAAAAAAGAAAAGAAAAAGAAAAGAATTTGAAAATAATTTTTACTACCACAGAACTATGACACACTAGCCAATTTTTGAATGTGAGTTTAGAACTATAGTGGAGTAATAACATATATGGACCTGTAGCCCTTAACACAAGGGCAGTAGCCAGGGTTAGGATTTACAAGTACAGTTAAACTTCTAGCACTTTTGTTGGATACATTTAAAATTTCCAGATTCTGTTCCTTGGAACAGAATCTTGGATAGTCTCTTAAAGATTTCTGAATATAAATACCTTACAAGACACTTCAAGTTTATAGGCAATCTGCATATTTAAGTTTTTGGAGGGAGAGGATGACATAAAATTATTTGCTTATGGCATGATGCAGGAGTATGTGTCAAATGAACTGGTGGTAATCAGAACAATAAAAAAGGGTCTTATCATTCTGATTAATTCACGTGTTTATATACAGCCCTGTGGCGGTGCTTGGGTTTGCTTTTTTTTTTTTTAAATAGCAGATAAACTACTGTTCATAATATGTGACATTAATTGCAGGAAAATAAATAAATAAGGTAAATAAGAGCACAGTCCTCTTTGGGAAAATGAAAAGACAAATGTACTTGTTCTAATGAATGCTAAAATATTTAGTTTCACATACAACTAGTTCAAAACCTAAACAGTTGGGTTTGTCATGGTTTTTTTTAATAAAGAAGAAGGACTGGGTAACACTATTAACCATAGACACTACGACAGGCAAGTTTATTAACTAATTTTTGATTGTTTTTAGTTAACATAACTACCCTTGTTTCATTATAAACAAGCTTCAATCCAAAGAAAGGTAGTGTTAATATTATGGCCTTCAGCAATATCCACAAACACCGTTTGGATATACAAGCAAGCCTGTCTGACAATGGAAGAGAGTTGAAAGCAGACTTTGGTCTCCAATTGCCATCTCGACATCTGTGATGGTGTCTTCATGACACTGCACCGAGTTCTGTGGCAACCACAATACAGTAATAGCACTGATATTCTTTGACTACAAAGATCTTGCAATGTTCCCTTCTTGATACACAAAGAGAGGATACCGTCTTTCTCTGTCTATTCCTCGTGCCTGGCAATGACTAATGTGATTCTAGCTCAGTGGGACATTTTACTCTAGTGTCTCACTTTAGACAAGAAAGATGAGGAGAATAAAGTCAAGGTACGACCATCGGAATTCTTGCTGATCTACAAGTCTCCTTGAATGAGATTCAAGAATGCTTTTGAAGTACTACAGTGTGATCTGTATTCTATTTTCAAACGGATCTGTCATACAGCCTGAGATGAACTGTGCCAATTCTGATTTTCTAGCAAGATCTAGTTTTTCTTTCTTTCAACTACACACTTAGTACTCTTTTCCCACAAGACAGATTTTCAAGTCTTGGTGCTGTTGGCAACAACAATAAAATATAACAGTTATGCATTTCTAAGCAAAAGTAAAATTCCAGATGAAACGAGTTTTATATAAAATTTTGGCTCAGGAAATTCTGATTTTAGATTTTGAATACAATCTGAGTACAAAATTCTCACTACGTTGAATACAGGTCCAACACTTAACACCATTTCTTAAATCTCATCTTCATCAGTTGTATTTTTGCCTTCATGTAAGGTATTTTAATAAACCAGGTGTTTTCTCACAGCTAACTCTCTACTATTCTTATTTTCAATTTCAAAAAAGCTTTTTTGGATACTGACAGCCAACAATAAATATATTTCATAAAACTCAAGTCATTCAAGTTGTTCAAGCCAATGAAATAATCTCCTACTAACTTTTGGGTGCTGACTAGTAATAATAGTTTTGAGATACTGTAGTTGGACTTTGAGTGAGATAAGTAACCAGCTGCTGGCAAAATAGCGGCTGATCCAATGCTACTCCAAACAAATTTTACCTCTAACAGAAGAACAGGTGTTCATTTATAATAAATCAATTCTCTCAGTATTTCCAGGTGAATACAAACTAAATGCTTAAAAGCAATATAGTAAAGGTTAGATCTCAAACGTAGGCAATCAGAAGAATGTAATCCAAGCATAAGTAATAGCCAAAGCCTCAAGTGAATCATTACCTGATTCACTCAAGTGAACCTTTTCACCAAGAAAGGTTGTACAAACTGTATGTTATTGTAGAGTTCAGTGTACTTAATTTACTTCCTATTAATTTTCAGGTGATGTTGCAAATTCAGGAAACATTTTAGCTCTCCAAAGTGCTACAATTTCTGACTATAGCCTCCCAGACAACCCGTGCTCTTAAACACTTAAATTGAAAATGTAGAATTTTATGTTTGTTTTTATTGCGTTGACAACTAAAGCTTAATATGGAATAGGATTCTAGAAGAATTAGAGGACATAAGTATCTAGATTTTGTCTTATTTCAGAAGACATCAAAAATTGGACTTCAGAGGAAAAGTCACAAAAAGAAATACATAAGAAGAAGGAAAAAAAATGAAAGAAAGAAGCAGAACATAGAGCAGAACATAAAACATTTCATATGTGTGAATTCACATATATGTGAATAAATTCTGAGAAATCAAGCTTAACATGGGGGATGAATGAGGGTTAATTTGACATGGGTTCAGTTTAGCATAGCTGCTTAGGGATACATGGTGTGTTTTAACACTCAAAATATACAATCTAGAAACTAATAGGAATCTTGGATCTTTTGTTTACTCAACATTTAATGAGTATCCCCTTTGTACAATTACAAGGTTTTAGTCATCAACTAAGGAATACAAATATCAAATTCTTATCACTGGGCCAAGATGATTCTGAGATGTATCCATCCATGCAGTGTACTCTATGAACAAATACATTTTAATTAGCAAGTTGACAATCAATGTTAGTTTTTATGTGCATCTGCTTAGTTTTTCAAATACAATCATCCTACTACCTGGCTAAGTCAGGCTATTTGATTACTTTATTTAATTTCAGTATCAAATAGTCAATTTACAGAAGGATTTCTCTATTTGAATTTGTTTGGGAGGGCTATTTTTCATTAATTGACTTCAACTGCATGTAATCAACTTTGTTTAAAAAAAGTAGTTCAAAAGAACAGATTAAACAATAAATATGCAAAATCTAAAATAAATGGCATCTGTGAAGCAGATTTAATTTCTGTACTTCAAAATGTGCCATACCGTAATTACAAAGATTTAGGCAAATTTAACTACTTTGTGTAAACTCAATAAGGCAAATCCAATAGTGTTTCATTTATTTTAAGTTAATTATGCTATGTAATACATTTCTTTCAGTTTGCAGGAAGCACTGGCAGTGCTCAAGCTGTTTATGAAACTTCAAATTAAATTTTTGGTTTTACTCAAGATACAAAATAGAGACAAAATGTTTTTAACAAAAGGATTGTTAAAAGGAACTGAGCCTTATAATTTATTCCTTCTTTTCTTTAAGGCAAATGC
Source organism: Lepidothrix coronata (assembly GCF_001604755.1). Lineage (NCBI taxonomy): Eukaryota > Metazoa > Chordata > Aves > Passeriformes > Pipridae > Lepidothrix > Lepidothrix coronata. Next base: position 4,744,533 of record NW_016690249.1, on the reverse strand, counting down.
ATGAAATGTATATATATATAAAATACATAGTTTTCTTGAAACTATAGTAAACTTCAAGCACACCATTTTTCACCGTCTTGCTCAAGAAGGGGAAAGACATATTTAGATAATTAAAACATTGCAGGAGCAATATTTATGCCTGCTATATACATTAACTAATGGTCTGGAATAATTTTCTGTCTTCAATTCCATTTCACATATTTCATGTCATTGTCAGAAACAAGAAAAGAAACACTTCTTGCTCTAAGACTTGGAGGCTTACTGGGTGACAAAATAAATTTTTAAATTTCTCTTTGGAGAGAATTAAGGTCAGTTTCTATAATAGAAGTGTTCAACATTGAAAATTATTAATTTTGAAGTGTAGACATATACCTGTGTAAAGCCTCAGACTCGCTTGCCGAGTTCCTTAAAAGGGGATTTGGATTTTTTTATACCCTGAGGGAGCACAAGGGAAAAATGTAGTGGGAGCTCTGCTTAGAAATAGGATTCAGCTTGAGATTCAGATACCTACACTCCAGTTACATACATAAATTGTCATTTTAGACCCTCCGAGATGCACAAAATATTGCAAATGGCTGGCAAGATATGACACAACACTCCAGATCATCATTTGGATCGTGAATGCATCAGCACTTTCTAGTGAGGTCAGATATTCCAGGACACCCAAAGCCACAGTAAATGTCTAATGTTTAAGAAACTGAAGCCCCTTCCTCATTGATACTTTCACTCTACAGAGCAATTCAGCTCACCAAATGTCTTCTCTAGGATGGGATTAATATGTTTTTAATTCATTAACTGTACTGAATGAACCTTTTTCTTTACTAGCATGAGTTTGGACACTTAGCTGTTTTATACATATAGTTATATAGGGGATATGAATTTACTTATCTGAGTCTCTAAGATTCAGGCCTACTTTAAATATTTTTCTTTAATTCTTAAAAATATGTGATCCTATCAGTGAATCTTATCTAATCAAGTTTATGAGGTAATTATGAATAAAAGAGGGTATCAAAGGAGTTTTACAGTAGATATAGAAGCATCTTCGGAAAGAAAGAAACAAACAAAAATCTCTGTATAAGAGTAGAAAAAAAATAGTTATTTCCACAATGTTTTGGCAGTAGACCTTTATCTCCATCACTGATATATCCTCATTTCCATTTCCAAAAGGAAATTCCATTTCTATCTCTTGTTTTAGGCCTTCCTGAGACACGAAACCATTCTTTCAGGTTAATGTCAAGTAGCAGAATAGTTCAAAGCTTGAATAGAGCTCATATGTATCTACTGACAGTCCTTAGGGAAATCCTTCTCAGTTCGGAGACCCAGCTGTCATAAGGATGGTCACATAAACTTTATTCAGTCTCTGAGTAGTGGTCATCTTCACACAGATGACCATTACTGTGGTCAGTTATCTATCTGTCTTTTGCAAGTTTTAAATACACAACTTTTCCCACTGCCTGCCATTTACAATACTTTCTCACCATCATCAGGCTCTACTTTCTCCCTGCAGAGAAGAATGGGACCTAGCAGACTGCCTCTGTAGTTAGTAGTAGCAGTTCAGAACAGAAATATGGAGTGTAGTCCATGCTTAATCATGTGTAAGCAGGGGAGCCAAAGACTTCTGTCCTTGTCCAGCAGAAACACTGAAAAAATCATTTCTCCTTGCCTAACTGGGGCTTTCATGGAAATCCTTGTCCTGATCTAGTCAGGGTCATCCACATATGGTTAATTTTATTCATCTTCCATCTCTCAAGAAATAAAAAAAACCCAAAAATGCTCAAGAATTTTACTCTAGGAGTTCCAAATTTGAATAGAGTGGAAGAGTCTATTAATTCCCCATTGACCTTACAAAAAAGATCAGAGCCCTTGTAACTAAAATTCCTTGGAATCTTTCTTTATATTGATTTATTAGTCCTTAGAAATCTGTCACCTTCAACAGTGTAACATTGTGATTGTGTTAAAAAAATCTAGAGGCTCTTCAATTTGTTCTTGTGGTTTACAGAGAATTTTCGGTTTGTGAATTTCAGAATACGTGAAAATCTTCAACTCCACTGCTCCATTAAAAAAAAAAAAAGGCAAAAATAAACTTTAGTTCATCAAGAAACTATGAACATTGAAACATATGAGGATAAAACTTTAAAATTAAGAGCAAAACTGAAGCCAAAGAATCTCTGCTGAAAAGTCTTCCAGTATTTGGGGCAGGGGGGTGGTACATTTCTTTTCTTGCCTTTTTTTTTCCCCAAGTATCTCACAGATTTTAATTTCATCATTTCTTTTCTGCTGGAGTTCTGTATGTTTAACACTGGGTGTGTAATTATTACAGACTCTAATTAAACTACACAAGAAACAGATAGTTTTCCCCTAACATACTGTTAGATACTTTTGAATTTCCATGAACTGCTTTAGCCTTCCAGGCTGTCTGCTCTAGAAATGCTTTCTTTTCGTTATTGATCCCCTGAATGGTTTATTCTTCCATACTACATAAATATATCTATCTTCTGTCATCAAATCTAATAGTGGTCTAGTATTTTTAGTGGCAGTTGGGGAAATTCTGCTTCACATGCAGGATTTAGAAGTTTTATGGCATTTTAGCATAAAAACCTTGTAATCAGAAAAGAACATGGATTACTTAAATACATTTTGGTCTAAACTGTGAAGTTTATGTGCAACATAAGTAAGTATACTTCAGAGAACCCTCAGTACAGTCACACTTGAAAAACTTAGGCACTTGGCCATGAGACACAGAAGGAACAAAAGCCTTTTGGTAAGAAGTCCCTGACCTATTCTTCCCTTTTTTCAGTACTCATAGAAGTTATTCTTAAACTGCATGTAATAGTATTGGATAGATATTACCATAAAACAAGCAAACAAACAAGATATGGCATAAGACATTGTACATTATGACTATTATTTCAGAATATGCAAAGCCCCCCATGATCTGTCTCTACTAACATTTGCACATATCCATTGGAATTAGTAGAAAAACTCAGGGTATTAAGGACAAGCACAGATGTTTTCAGGAAATTAACACTATTCCCTATGCTATTTATGCTCACCCTGTACTTTTATAATTCCTTGAATACTGGGTATTAGATGGAGAGAAATAGGAAACATCATTGTGAGGAGACAGAACACTTTGACATTGAGATGGTAGTAACTTGTCAAGCAAAGATATTTAAAAGTTCCACAGGTTCCCCCCAGCTCTTTTCTCAAGACAAGCCAAAAACTTTCTAAAGGTATAAAGATATTCAAAGAAGTAAAGATGAAAGTGACTGAAGAGATACCCATGTTATAATATTGAATTATAGTATTGAACACTGAAGACAATACCATTATATAATGGCCAGTCTTCGCGAGCGAAGATTTGGGAAAGGTCATTAACCCTTCAAGCCTGCGCAGTGGATTTTTTAGGTGAGACACAGCGTGCGCTGAACTGAGCCCACCCTTTAATCCTGAGGTTCATCTGCCGGGGCCGAGCAAGCTTGGACAGTGGCAGTGAGGGTCTCAGGACGTAGGTTTGTTTAGAGTGACCTTCTCTTAGATGGATTGCCTTACAGGGCTGACGAGCTCCATCTGCCCGGGGGGCTGGGAATCGAACCCGGGTCGCAGCGGTGAGAGTCCTGCACCCTAACCACTAGACCACCAGAGGCCCCAATACCATTATACTGTTTTACATATTACTACTATGGCTATATATTAAATACTTGCACATTTTTAGTCCTCACATCTCAAGGGACATTTGGAAGGACTATATAAGCTTATTGGAAAAGTAATAAAAATACCAAAGACTATGGAAAAAAATACATTGTATAAGGGGCAACTGACAGATGGAGACAAATCTTGAAAATACAGAGGGAAATGGTAAAGGTTCTTAAAAATATATGTACCATCAAAAAAACCAAACTAGGAAATAATCACTGTATTGGGTCTGTGTCTGGCTGAGCTGGAGTCCATTTCCCCACAGTAGCCCTCACAGTGCTGTGCTTTGCATTGGTAGCTAGAAGGGTGTTGATAACAAACCAGTGTTTTGGCTACTGCTGAGCACAACATCAGCACTGTAACATTCCTTCCTTAGTTGAGGGCAAGATCCTGGGAGGGAACCCAAGTAGGCCAGCTGACCCAAACTGACCAAAGGGATATTCCATACCATATAACATCAGCTCAGATATAAAAAGCTAAGGCAAGGAGCAGGAAGACAGGCATTCATTGTCTCCAAGGGCTGCCTACTCAGAAACCGTCACGTGTGCTGAAGCCCTGCTGCTCGAGAGTGACCGACCATCGCTACTCATGGGAAGTAGAGAATAAACCCTGCTATCTTTTGCTTCTGCACATGCAAGCTTCGTTTTGCTTTTTGTTTTAAATAAACTGCCTTATCCCAACCCACAAGTTCTTTTTTTCCACATTACTCTCTCCCTGTCCGACTGGGAAGGGGAATGATAGAGCAGCTGGGTGGGTACCTGGCATCCAGCCAAGGTCAACCCATCACAATCACTTATTCTCAAAAATATGAGTACTATTGTTGATGAAGTAGGGTAAGATATAGTCTGTTCCAAAACAGGCTAAGAGAGGTTTTTCCTCGTGTATTGCAAGAACTGTGGAGTACATTGCCATAGGAAGTTTGAAAGCAGTTTACACAAATGATAAAGCAATCAGATACATTTGCAGAAAAGGAACTGTTTAAAAAGAATCTGAGGTTCAGCCTGACTCCATGAAATTAAAATTCTTTTTTTTAAATTTGTGATTTTAAAAAAACTTGAGACAGAATTATGAACACAGGAGTACTGACACTGTGCCTAAATTTTCATGTATGGTCATTGACTAATTTTTCACAGGCTCTTTACCTTACTTAGATTAGGATTAATTCTGATGTAAATCGAAGTTAAACATCTGAGTTCATTTTGTTTATATAGCACCTACTTTGTTTTTTCTGAACTTGCATCAAGTAGATATGAATATAGTAAAACACACAGGAGACAGAAAGACAATGAAAGTTATCTTATTAAGCAATTTATATTTCAAGTTAGTCAAATTCTGTTCTTTCTTCTTCTACAGAGTTTTTGTTTGATGCTGAGACATCTTCATTACTTATGACGTGTTTTTAAAATTTTTGATTATTTTATGGGTGTCAGATGTGAGATCAGCTTTTCTAGAGAGGTGAAAACTACCTTTGTAATGAATATAAACTAATTTTTCCCACTATTTTCTAATAAAAAATGCTAAACATTCCTAAAAAATAATGATGTCTTAGGCTGGGCAATCATAGTAAGTAGAAATTTTTATATTAATCTCTGTATAACTTTGTTCTTTGTTATAAGATTTGAACTTCCCAGGAGTACTACAATTAGGAATTTATATTTATAATATGCATTTTTTTGTCCTGATTTTTTCATTTTGTATCCAGAACTAATTTCATAGTTTCCAATAACTAAAGTGATTAGCTATATATAAGGCAGGGAAAAAGAGAAAGGAGAGAGTATATAATAGTATTTTATAAACACCAGTACTTAGGTTTGCAGCACTTTGTTCTATTAGCTTTTTTTCTCTCTTACAGTGTGTGCATGTGTGTCTGTGCATGTGCAAACAAAATATATATGATTCTATGAATACGTCTTAAAATTTGCCATTCTGACAGATGCACGAAAGGGCAAGACTTAGACCTTTTTTGCTCAGTGTAGTGTCACAAATTTTGCCATGTGTAAAAAGCAATTTTTATTTTCCAAAACAGCTGTTCACAAAGTGGAAATATATTGCAGATTACACAGTGAGGAGAGCAAAGGCTAAAGACAGCAAACAGTAATTTCGATTTGGCTTTTTAACCACATGAAGATGATTCACGCACTAAAGCTTAAGTTGGACAAGGCATTAACCTGGGTCTCATAAAAGTAATCTGAAGAAAGATCTCTAAATCTGCTGATTTTTTAACTGAAATATCCTTTAAATATGTTCCCTAATTCTGTATAAGTAAGACTTTATTTAGAGAGGTTGACTTTACCTCTGGGTGAACAAAAAGTCTTAGAAGCAAGGCGCTTTCATTTCTTATCCCTTCGTTGTTTTGTTTGTCTATATCCTTTTAGATACATCATCAATTATGGCAACAATTAACAATGTAATTTTAATTGTTTTTCTGTATTTTTTTCATTATTATTATATCTGAACTGCTTCTTATAACACTGGGTTTTTTATGAGGTAAGAAAGTGATACATCTATATTCTCTGGATTTTTTTCCCTCGGTTTGGATTACTCTAGTATTTGAGACCTGTCTGAACCTGGGCTCAGTTAGTTATAGTGTGAAAATCCAAGCACTTTAAAGTATAAAGATCCTTTAAAAATGCATTTTTAACAGAAAACTATTAATATCTGGATTTTAGAACTATTTGATACATGGTTCACTTTTGAACTGCAAATGGCCATGACATGTTTTTCCAAGAAGGTATTTGATGAAAGCATTTTACAGTTATTTGGCCTTAAAATTATTTGATAGTAATGGTAAACAAATTGTTAGAAAGCTTTTTGATTTAATCTCTCTTCCTTTGTCAGGTTCACTTAAATTAACCCACAATGTTTTATTTTGATGGACCTGAGTTGATTGCCTTTTCTGTTTATGCATATGTAAACACATCTTGATTAACTACATGTTCAACTTATTTCCTGTGCCTTGCCTATTCTATTCTAGGGTGAGCAGTAAGAAGGACAGCAGCCCTATACATCTTGGCTGTTGTTTACAGGCAATACAGATTCCCAATTCAGACAGGAACTGAGGTACATTCTAGCAACAGGGGTAGGAACCAATTCACCTGACACAAAAAAAAAAAAAAAAGGACCAAGCTAAATGTAATCAGAAAAAAGCCACATTCTCTGCTTAGTGGAAACTTTATATGTATATCTCAATGTTTGACCTGAGTGCTTAAGAGATGCTTCATACAGCGTTTAACAACAACTGGTCTTGTGCAAGGTGCGTGGAATAAAAACCACATTACAGTGGGGTAGGCTTGCTGAACATGCTTCATCCTTGCTTATGCCAGACGAAAACACAGTGATTATCCTAAGAGTTGCTTTTGCTCAGTTTATTCATTTGGGAGAGAAGCTCCTCTAATTCTGCTTATGACAGAGACCTATCAAATTCTGTCATTAAGATCAGTAAAGTGCTGGTATTGAAAGTCCATAAATGTTAATAGTTTTGTGTGGCATTAGAGGCTCATGGAGAAATTTGCTGTGAATTCAGGTTATTAAAGGTGCTGGTAACAACTTACTGTGCTGTAAAAATATAGAAGAGAGAGAGGAGAGCGCTCATACAGACATAGAATGAGATTTCTTCAGATTTGTCCTTGATAAACATTCATAAAACTTTGTGAAAGGAATAAAAATAATTGGAAGAGAAACATGTACACCTCATGCTGACAAAAATATGTTTGTGCCTAGTAGATTGGAGAAATTGTTCGAGAATTGTTTATTCTTATGGAAAGATTGCTGGGTACAGTGCTGCCAAGGACAGTTTCAGCTTGAATAACTATTTATATAATGCCATTCACTTAAGTTACAGTGACTTAACTTTTAAAGTAGACATGACTGCATATTAAGGGGTGCATGGGGTTTTTATGTTGTTGGTTTGGGTTTTATTTCCTTCCTACTGAATGAAGGAATAAAAAGTGCAATTAAAAGCAGAGTATGAAAGACACACATTACTCCATGAAAGTGTGGTTTCTTCTTCCAGCTCTGCAATCAAAGTTTCTTATATTGAAAAATGAAGGTTGTCAGTGAATGTATATTTCTACTTCGCTATGAAAACATCTAGAAGATTATATAAGTGATGGGTTTGTTAACCTATAGAACAAAAAATGGTTGTGATTCTAGCTGTTGTAGGTGGATTGTCTTGGACAGTAAGATGCACTTGCAAAGTCTGTAAAGTAACTGCTTATAGTAGGGGACCCATGGTTTTCTTGTGACTATAACAGTTATCTGTGCTTGTACACATACTCAATTACTATACTCTGATGTGTTAAACCCAACTTCTGCTTCCTCAGTGTGACTCTCAGACAGACAACCTAACTGGAAGGTTCTGGTACATCAGGGAAATACCCTGCATTACAAGAATATTTAAATAACACTGCAATTAAAGATGGAATTATTCCTTTTTTACAGTCAAGGCTCAGACTTTCCCATAGGAATGGATCAAAAAGCTTTACTAAATATGCCTTTTCAGGAAAAAAAAACTAGTACAAATTATTAAGTTATTGCAGTCATTAAAGACAATAGTTAACATGCAACATGCTTCTCACCTATATAAGCAGCAGGGTTAAGAAAGAAAATATATACCTACATATATGGGTTTTTTACAGTGTAATTCTTTTTTTTCCAGTCTGATACATGAATAACATAAGGATTATGGAGTAAATATAGTATCTCAGGAGTGATGTTAAGATATGAGTTTTTCTTTGGAGTCTTCAAATTACAAGAAAAAAATAAAGATTGTACATACAGTAAAATCTTTTCTGTGGTTTCCACACTTACCCTGTTTGTTTAATACCAGGAATTCTGAAAAATGAGGAACAATAACAAGATGAAGTGCTGACTTTTGGGAGGAATACATAGCCACAGCTTTATGTAATGTCTCTCTTATGTAATATCTTTCTTATCACAAATAGGGCAAAAAACGGGAACACTTTGTTATGATCTGGTTATTAAAATTATTAGTGATGCCTCTTCCTGAATTAAGGTGCAATCGAGACCCTATGCCAAAGTCAATAGTACGAATTTTATTTAACAGTAAATGTGAGGCAGAGAAAGAGAAATAGAAAGAAATAGGAAAAAGGAGGTAGGAAAAAGAAAGAGAGTGACAGAGAGAGATTAAATAGAAAATGTATTACCACTCCCTGGAACCCTGCGATGTTGGTCCCATTCTTCTGGTCTTCTCGGTGGTGAGGGTCTGTAATGGACTGATTAAAAGATGGATCTGCTTTGCCATTGCCTCAAGCATGGAGCTAAAAAGTCTTGATGCAACAGCCAGGCTGCTGCAGGAGCTGAGTTACTTGTAAAAGCTCCTACCTAGCAAGCCATCGGAGGCAGGTAGGGGAGCTATTCTTAGCAAAAATGATAAAAAGTTGTTACAATCAAGAACACCTCAAGGACTTACTCTCCCAACTAAAGTATGCCAGGCAGATCTTGCTTGGATACTTGGGAACCAATAGACATCTAGGGCCCATTTTAGTACCAGGCAAACTTTGTTTGGATACTGGTGAACTGGCCGATGGGCATTCAGGGTCTACCACAGCAGGGATATTTAAGGTGGTGCCCAGGGTGGCAGGGGGAGACTGCTGGAGGACTGCTATGGGAGCTGCTGCCACTCTGTTACTCTGCCTACCAGTTCATTCCTTGCAGGTTATAAGGTCACCAGGGAAGAAGCCCGACAGAGATCTACTAGCTTACAAGCCAGTAGCTATTTATGGTGGTGGTAGCTCCTGTCCTAACTGTTACCCTTAGCTTTTCCTACTTTTCTATCTTCCTTCTTTCTCTCTGTTCTTTTGTGTTACAAAATAAATCTGAATTATCCTTTTGGAATCCAGCCTCTGGCCTCGGTTGTCCCTTAATCTCACTTATAGGAATGTTTTAGAACCTAGTTCCCCTCTGCATCTAAGCAAATAAGAAAACATAGAGTCCAATGGATTAATACACATTCAGGAGATGCCCAGGCACTTCCCCTGAGGGGGGAAGCTTTGCAGTCTCTTGTGACTGGCTCTGGATTTGTTCCCTCACTTGGATCATGTGCAGTCTTTTAGTGGTGGAAGGTCTCAGGAATGAGTCAGAAGGGAGCTTTGGGGTCTTTGATGGTTTATGACCCCTTCTCAGCTGCTTCTGACATGAATGTTCCGTGTGTAGGTGGTCTTCAGAGAGAGGGGAAGTTTACTTCTGTTTGGTGTGGAGAGATTTCACCATTGCACAGCCAAAACTCTTCTCCCCTGCCACCCACCGAGCTCATCTAGGGCAGATTCTTAAGACAGCTACATTCTTCTGTCCTGAGTCTTGTTTACTTCTCCTTAGGTCTGAGATAATTAGATCTCAAGTTCCCATCACAATCCAAATTAGTCAGGAGGCATACTGGAGGGGAGGACAGTTGTGCTTTGGTGGTTCCAGATGTGCAGTTACTTCTTTGCAGTTTGACAAAAGTCTGTCTATGATTTTGACAGTGTTTGAGACATTAACAATATTTCAGTCTCTCACACATCTGCAGTATAAAAAAATCCTTCTGGTGTTCCTCTGCTTCCCACCCTCCATTCCTGTTTCATGTCCACATAGTACAAAGACAGGGAGACAGGGAATTACCATAAAATATAGGAATTGTTGTCTTTATGGACAAGGATGAAATAAACTTGGGGAGTTGTCTCCTAGCACACTAGTGTCAGCAGTAAATAATTCCCATGTAGAATACCAATGAGCCATTATTCTGAATGTAAGCTGTAATAGATAAAACTACTACAAATGAACTGATAAAAACAAGGTGAAAAAATATATTTCTGAGGTTATTAGAACAATGATACTGTTAATACACTTTGTTTTATTTCTATTTCATGTTGATTTATTCTTATGAATGATATCCATCCATGTATGGGTATGGACATTATAAAATAAATTTACATATATAGATAGATATATAGATATATAGATATGGGTATTTGCTAAGTTTATGGAAAGGATTTTTTCTTTTCTTCCATTGAGACCTTATAGTGAAACTGATTCTGATTATCCTGATAACGAAACAATAATTTGGGATATCAGTTTTCTAGGATGAATATGGAACAATTTAACAACACTTTTGAGATAAGAATATAAGCAGAATACATATACTACATCACCCTAATATAGACTAACAAGGTTTATAAGATATTGGTCTATTAACTTCCAGTTATTGGCCAGTTAACTTCTAGGACTTTTTTTTCTCGTGATTGCAGAACTGTGGGAATTCCATGCACTTAATTGGAGTACAGTGGGCATGGGGGAGAGCTGGCATCATACTCCAAAAGTAGCCTCTATTCAACAAATTTACGTCAAAAAGTATAGGTAAGTAGGTAGGTAGTTAGGTAGGTAGATAGATAGATAGATAGATAGATAGATAGATAGATAGATAGATAGATAGATAGATAGATAGATAAAAACCTCTCAAAATTTTTATCATGCCAGCAGTAAGCTGACATGAGGAAAACAAAATATCTTTACTGAGAGGTCCTGTTCCTGAAATTAAAAGTTAATTTTCATTTTATTGCTAATGAAAAAGTTATACCATATTTTCTCAGGCTTCATTCCCTAACCATGATCTGACTGCACAAAGTAAGCAATCACCAGAAGTGATTGTCACCATCAGAGTGGTTGTCATAAAAAACAGCAAGAATCTATACAGTACTTGTTACCAAAATGTAAGAATAAACCAGATGCATTTTTAAGTCATACATTCAATGTTTACAAGGTAAGGAACAAATTTACCTTGTTTTAAAAGCATTGGTAGGCTCTATAAAAAAAATGGCAGGAGCTTAAAAATAATGAAGACTCATTATTATATTACCCATTTGAAAGGCTGTTCCACAGAGTGATATGTTTTTATTAGCAAAAGTTAAATATCCTCTTTTAAAATAATCTTTTTTATCCTGGCAACTGGGTCTACGAACAAACAGTAAGTATTCTGTATTGAAGATTCTTGTAGGTGACTAGTCATTTGTTCCGGTAATTAGGCATAAAATCATGTTGAAGCAAAGAGTGCAAATGTTGGGAGTCCACAACCTTAACATTTTTAATTTTATGTGTTGTAGGTGTGTGCTGGTTTAAAAGTTAACCAGCAGGAGAAATGAACCCAACTCAAGAGAGATTATAAATCAGAGTTACAATTTACTAAAAAGATTACAATAAGTACAATGATACAGAGAAAACTGGTTTTAACCCACAAAGACAGATGTATAACCCAGCACTCTGGGACAGGAACAGAATAGTGCTCATCAGCCCTTGTGTTGAGCATCACGTGGCCCCCTGGATACAAAGTAAGAGGAATAAATCATATTTAATGTATATTTTGAATAGACCAGAAACTAATGTTCTCACAATGTAGCAGAATGTACACAAAATTAACATCAATGGACACATTTTCCAGTCTTAAATGTAGTGAAGCAAATAATAGGTTGTCTGTCTAGGTTATGAAATCTCCAGTAAAGGAGATATTTTAGAAAAGTTTCACAAATATTTGTAGGGAATATAGATAGATGATGCAGAAATATAATTTCAGATAAAAGACAATACTACATGATTTTTCAAGATTGCTTTCAGAGTTGTTTTCCTCTTAGCTTGGTTTTCTACTTTTCTGCTACATGTGACGTAATTAATCCCGTTCATTCATTTGTTCTACACCCCTCATTTATCTCATACCTAAGAGATTTCCCTCTCCCTTTCTACCAACACATAACAAGTAATCTCCAGTTACGAGACACTCAGGCAGTATGCAATATTCTGTGTTCTTGTTTCACTCTCTTATGTGGTGAGGTATTGGAACAGTCTGCCCAGACAAGTTGTGGATGCCCCATCCCTGGAAGTGTTCAAGGCCAGGTTGGATGGGGCTTGGAGCAAGATGGTTTAGTGAAAAGTGTCCCTGCCCACAGTTGGGGAGTTGCAACTGGATGATCTTTAAAGTCTTTTCTAATTCAGGCAGTTCTATGATTCTATGATCTGCTTGTATATCATAGCCCTTTCTGGTTCTTATTTAGCTTTTCCCTCCTTCTGACTTGAAGACCTTCATATTGTTACTGTTTTCCAACCAATTAACAACTTATACTTGCAACACCAGTGCAACTCATTGTTTTCCTTTCAGGCAGTTCAGAAAGTATTGTTTTCAAGAAGAATTAATATGCTTTAAATATGCCTTCCCTTTGCTATTTGAGTGTCTTGTTATTTTTTACCTTTTTTATTAACACAGTAAAAATTTTGTGCAGCCTCACTGTAACTAGTGAGACTATCTGTAAGCTACGTTACTTTCTAGAAAGGGGACATCTGTGGGAGAAAGGAGGTATTCTCAGTAGATAAACCAGAAGAGAAAAATGAACATCTGAGAATGATTGTTCAACATTTGTGTTATGTTAAGAGTATTGTAGAGTAGCATAGACAAGTATTGTAGAATAGTAATATAGTATGAGAATATTGTAGATTTTTTTTGAAAAAATATTCCCTTTCTCTAGGCAACCCCACGGAACGCTAGCAATTGTTGCCTAATGAACAATATAATACAGCAGGCAGTAGAACTGAGCTATAGTAGGCTGACTGTAGAGAGAAAATAACAGCACTGTTAAAAACTGGAGTGTTAGTGTTTTCTTTATTTTATACAACCAAATCAAACCTTGAGCTTTATTGTCTCTCATAACAGCTCACATTATTTAGCACAGCTATCACCTCACAGTTTCTGTTTTTTTTCTAAATGCTTGGCTGCAACGTTTTACATCTTGCAACAGCTCACATTATTTATAACTGGAGTGATCTGGAAACGCTTCCCACATAATTTGAAAAATTTAGCTTAAAATGTTTCCTTCTACATGATTTGCAACTACTCTGAGTTTCCTTGGTGAATTGTAAAAGTACAGATGAACTGTGCTGTGTGACTTTGTTTTGAACACTGAAAACTTGCAAGATATCTTGTGGTTCATTTCTGAAGTGACTATGTAATATATTCATATTAAGCTTCAGTAAAAACAAATGGTGGCTTTGAGTCAAGATCCTCTGAGAATATTTTATAACCCATCTACAAAGTGCACTAGTGTTTTTATCTAGCTGTAATACTTTGCTGCTTCTTTTATCTTTCATCCCATTAAATACCCCAGATGAAATAGGATTAATATTATGATACTAAAGTATGTGTAAAAGCAGAACACTGCAATGAAATGTGTATGAATGTGTTGGCAAGGCTATGAACGTCTTAAATTGGCCCATGTGATCAGGATTTAAGGTTTAGTTGTCTATATTGCCATCTACATCCCCAGAGCATCACCAGCAAGACAGTTGCATACACTGGGTCATCTAGAGAAAAAGTAATTGTGAAGGATAATCTGTGATTTCATTTATCTATCTTGTACAAAGTTGACTCTGGGTGCACTTAAACACCTTGAATGTTATACATTCAGTGTACGGAAGTGGTTTTACTAACTTTTTTGGCTTGCTTTTTAAAGACAGCAAAAAAAATCATTAAAGAATTTCCTTGAAAAAGGGGAAGTTTACAGGGGGACTGTAAGATAACACAAGAAGTGTGGTTTGGTGTGCTCACCAAGCACTTAAATAGTGAAATTCTGAGAGGTTAAAAATAAATTAGAAACGCTTTAAAAATGCTGGTGTTTTGACAGTTCTTTAAACGGTATTTGAAGGTTAAATCAAAAAGCTTTTGTTCTCTCCCAGCATAATTTCAAATAAATAGCTTAAAGGCAGCCTGTTTGAGGCTCTGTATGTTATACACAAAATAAGAATTCATCAATAACATGTATGATGCTAGGTGATTAAAAATATTATAAAATTTTAAACCCTTCACCAAAACCAAAAGCCTAATAAAGGAGAAGACTGAAGTTATTTTAAAGTGTTACCTTCTTATGGGTAAAATGACTAAATAAATTGAACAAGTTCTCTTCTAGAATCTCTATTTCCTGCCAAGAACCTATGAAAAAAATATTCTGAAAACAGTACATTTTACTAATAAAACAAATTGCATAATAAATATTACCAGATCTTTCTCTTTGCTGGGAACTATGTAAAATTTAAAGATCTGTTGCTTTGTGTTGGCTGAAGAGTCTTTTAAATACATAATTTATTTTTTTTATATATACAGAACTGTTTTTCAGTGCCAAACTCCCTTCTCTTATAACTTTCTATATTTTTTGAAAACAAATAAACACTTAAATCGCTCACACCAAGCGAGTCTTTAAAAACTTTAAAAAGAAATCAAATGCAGTGTCAAGGTAAAAATTGCAAAGGAAATTCAATACTTACACAACCTTTTTCTGATATTGTATCTCACTTATTCTGCTATTCAGGCATCAGAAGACTCAGGAAAGCAATAATCTTCAACTGTAAAATATGTTCCACCCCTAAGGTATTAAACATCAGGTTGTAGGAGTTTGATTTGTCGTCAGTGGGCTTTGCTGGATGGCTTATGAGCTGAGCAGACTTGGTAAAGAAACTGGTATGCCGCAAGTAGATTTTTTCACTTTGGTTCCCCTGGGTCCAAACTAAGGGATCCCATAGCCCTGGGTCCTCCTCTGCTGAAGTGACATAACTCTTTCTAAATGCAATGCTAAAGTGAGCTAACACTCACCACAAGCACAGATATTTGTAATAGCTTCTTTATACTTCTTTTTCAGATTCTTTGATGGGAGTTGTAGGCAGGGGTGTGTGTGTTTGATTATTTGTTTGGTTCGTGTTTGTTTGTTTTTCCCACTTGATTTAAGAGCAGAGTTCATTGACCTGGATAGGAAAAATAACATTTCTACAAAATTATTTCATATTCTGCAAATGTCTTAGCTGCAGTGTCTTCTTGTTTTCAGTGCATTGTAAGTAGCCAGAAAAACTAAAAAAGGAAATGAAAACATTATCCAGAAAACAAGAATGTTTCTATACAGATAGTTTGGCTGGCATAAGAAAAATGAAAGATCTTTATGCTATAGTGAGTGTAGCTGCTGTGAGTTTATTTTTGTGGACTTTCTAGATGAAAGAAACCATCTCATAATTTGTTTCAGAAATTGTAATAAAAATTAATATATAAGCAAATAAATAAGAACTCCGAGATCCGTGCCCCTAGAAGCTATAAACATTGTTCATATTTCTAATATATCCACGAGAAGTGAGATAATCAGGAGGCAGATCTGGAAGGTTGAATAAGATGCAAATCCTCAGTCTTGCACACTACCTTTCATTTGACTACATTTCATTTCATTTGACTATGAGAGATGCTAAAATGTTCACAAATGATCCATACACAGAAATATCAAGTGTTGAAATAGGATTTTATCTAAATGAGAACTGTGGGATTAGATAATGTCGCTTTGCACATAAAAAGGTATTAACTGCAATTTGGATAGCAAAACGTTAGCCAGGACCATGTGGTTTTGTTTGGGGTTGGTTTGGGGGTTTTTTCAGGGGAGGAGTTTTGTTAATGTTATGGAACATTCACAGAAAACATCTTAGTTTCACACAGTTTTATTTCCCTCCCACATGTTCAAATGCAAGTTTTGTATGGTACATTAGGAAGTCTGCTACTGTTTAGTTTGCATATAGGATAGCTAAAACCAAAAATAAACATTTGGTATAGTAAGACAAGAACAGTTTGATTTGTCTTAATTGCATCCATTAGTGGCATTCATTTTAGAACTAGAAGGGGGTTATACTTTGGTGATACTCTGGGAACAGACAATCTTCATAAAACTTGTTCCAGCCCTTTGGAGGTTGGTAAAGTTTTCCTTTTGACCAGTAATGCAATGGACATACATAAAACTGTTTCAGAAATAGCATACAGGGAAGACACATGGATGTTTTTTAGCCTGATTTTATGTTGAAAAAAGAGCCCTACTGAAGCTGGTACTGCTAGATTTCTCCTCTTGGCCATTCCACATTGTTACTTTATAACTGTACTCTCTTCCCTTGATCTGTTTGTGCGCATAGGGGATCTGTGGGAGATGTTTATTTCTCCTTGACATGGTTTAAGACCAAATGACATTATGGAAGCTAAGTGGGCTTGGATACCAAAGCACTTTAATCACAGATAAATGCAATTTCATTATATTACTTTCCTGTGCTGTGACGCAGATGGTGCAGTGAGGGAAAGAAGTTAGGTGGTCTAATGCAGGGTTTTCTTACATATTTTTCCTGTCCTGCCAGAGAGATGGCACAGTCCTGGAGAAAAGTTGAAAAGGTCAATGTAGCAGTACCACCCACACTGTCCATAGCCATGGGGAAGGAACATAGGATTCACTGGGCTCTTTTCAGTTCCTTGTATTCCTTAGAGGTTACAGAGATGTTCCTGGATCCTGGTGCAGGACTGTGGGGTTTTCTTCCACAGAGTCTTTTCCAGAAATTCTTGTCTGTACAGACCCTTTTGATGCTTTCGCACTTCTTGGTTATCGGCAGGTTGTTTGTATAGCTTAGCTATCCATTTCCTTGAGCACATTGGAACTGTCCTATGATTTGGGGCAGGTGATTCTTTATAATTCATCTTCTACTTACTTTCATAGTAAAGTTCATGGGCGTATGCCAAAAGGTCTGGTAACTAGGACCTAAGGCATGCTAACTGCTACACTCCTCAACACCAGACTTTTACACTTACAACACACACACCGTTTATTTTGTCCACATGAGACATTTGCTGTGATAAGGAAAATGAGAAAAATTATAAGGAAGTACACATCAGAAAACATTCAGGAGTTTCAAGTCACTTTTTAAAGCTTCTCTTTTTTGAAAAAAATAATGTAATTATTTCCACAATGGAAGTTAAAGGTAGAAGTCCATTTCCACCTTCTGGCTTCTACTTAGGGACAAAACTTAAGAGGCTTATAAATTTGGATCAAAAGTCCATCCAGCCCACTCTGTCCTGTCTTTAACAGAATTTAAAAGTTGACATGAAGGAAAAAGAACATAAGATGAGGACAAACATAAATTTTTTTCTTCCAAGTATATGCACAACTTTTAGCAATTTTGAGTTCAAGGACTTCCTCATCTAAAAGGGAGTTTCTGGATGCTCAGGTAGTTGCATTTATTTCTGTTTCATTAAGTTGTCTGGACTGCCTTGAATTTCTGTAAAATTAACATCTTCTGTCTTGTTATTAATAAGTTGCTCTACATGGTAACTCAGCCAAGGTACAGAGCTATTTCCCACCCTTTATTATTTATCTGCTAAATAATCAAATATCCATATACAAAATCTGTGCTGACTCTACAAGTGCATGAGACAATCTGTTGAAGATATTTACTTCTTAACCAGTTTGGTTCCAGACAGGAACAGAAGTGTGGTCAAAATATTGTATTTTAATTCAGCAGAAAGAGTAAATATGCTTTGATATTATTCCCATACTGGAGAAATAAATGTTTTCTCCATGTTACTGCTCTTCATATTAAGGAAGCAATTGAAAGAGGGTCAACATTCTTACAACCAGGTTTGATTTATAAAACAGCTGTAACTTTGAGGCATGAAACTACAGCTGACATATCACAAAGCTGAACATCATGTACAACTGATCTACTCGATGAAGCAAAGTTGCTATTTATTTGTGTAGTATAGGATGTGGTGTGTTAGATACATTGGAAACTAAAATATTTGAAAGGCATGAAGCAAACACATTGTGTGTGCAGATGCTCTGTGGAATAGTAGTTATCCCCTTATCTCAGTCTCCTGCTGCACTGCTACACTGATTTTGCTTATAAAGAATTACAGTAAGAGCACATCTGGAGGTCTGACAACACTGGCATCAGTATTCTGCCAGCAACTAGAGACCTTACGTTCACTGAGAGCTGCAAATACAAAGCTGGGTGTCTGTCCTGGACAACTAGTCAAATAAAGATGTTAACATGTCTGATAAGCACTGATAAGCATTACCACAAGATGACTATTCAGCGAAAAAGTCATATGGAACTGTAAACCTTACTTATGTAAAGAATTACCCATTCTCCCACTCCGATGTGCTGGAACAAAAGTTTGGAGAGGGTAAGTAAATGACAAGGCGTGTGGAAATGTGATAAAAGCATCTTTTCCCCCAGTCTTTGTTGTCAAAGTTTATCCCTAGTCCTCCCACATGTTTATGCCTGGTTAGAGAGAAAAAGATTCTCCTCAAAAGTAGAAAATGAATGACTTATGGACTACCTAAAGAACTGCAAATAAAAATGTCCATGAAACTAAACACTGCGTACCTAAAGGTGCTGATGAACCTGGTTGGTGTCATCATGAAAACATCCTCATTTACTTTGATTTCCATTGACTGGGAAAGGCAGATGTTTACGCCCATCTTCAAAAAGGGGGAGGAAGAAATACAAGGGAACTAATGTGCAGTCATGCCCACCTCAGTCCTTTAGAAGATTACGAAGAAAGCCCTCATGGAATTTATTTCTACACATCTTGTGGACGGTAAGGTGATTTGGCACAGTCAAACATGGACCTTTAGAAAGTTCAAATCATGCCTGACTATCTTGATTGCTATTCAAGATTAAATGACTGGTTGTAAAAAGAGGACAACAATGGATGTTGTTTACCCAAATTTTAGGAAGGTTTTTGGTTTGATTTCCTACATCATCCTTGTAGTTAAACTGGGGCGATATATACAGGATGGATGCACTGCAGAGAGCAGCTGACTGGACTGCCAGATGTAAAAGGTAGCATTCAACACTTTGAAGTGTAGCAGGCAGCTAATTATGAAAAACATTCCTCTGGTATTCATATTTATAAAGTTAAATATATTCAGTAATCTATCCAATCTATGAAGGATAGAACATATTTTCAACAAATTCACGAATGATTGTCAGACTTGGGTGGACAGTTCATATGCTGGAGGTCAGAGCTACCATTTAGAGATATCATAATATACTAGAGGAATAGGCTGACAGGAATCTCACAAATCTCAGAAAACACAATGTCCAATTCATTATTTTGCTCAAAATGTGTAAGACAATGCTGTAAGAAACTATTGCCTGTTCTGGATAGGGAAATCAGTTCTAAATTATGGCTACAGCTGTCATTGAGCTCTGAGACTAATTACAGTTTCTTAAAAATTACCCCTCTCCTCCCAGGTTAAGGAAAGATCTTGGCATCCCTATACTTATGCTTAGGATTAACTACAATTACAACCACAATTTTAGTAGAGTCAGGTAGTTTTAGAGAATGCCAGTTCAGGAGTCTTACTTTACAGGACCTAGTTCTGTAAAGTTCTGATTTTTCTTTTATATGTACCTCAGTCAAAGATCAGAGCTCTATTGTATTGGGCACTGTAAAGACAAGTAATCAAAAAGCAATCTTCTGCTCTAAGTAGTTCCCAATCTGGATACTAGTAAAAATGCAGCATGGAGATGAAGCAGCAAATGGAGTAACGAGAGTAAGATAATAATGAATAGACATCTTAGCTCACAGTTTCATGAATTGATTTTTGCATAGTCAGACCAAGAACAGTGTTGGATATTTTCACCTGGATTATCTTGCACAGTGGTGTTTAAAATATGTCCCTGGGAGCAGTAAAGGAATCTCAATGTGAATACTGATAGAGGAGGAAATAACATACGGTTCTCCTCCTTTCATTGATGAGTTCTCTAATCAATAGACTACTGTATGAGATGCTTTTTCATTAGCCCTCCTGCCTAACATTTTGTAGTTTTTCATATCTTCCTCTTTCCACTTGTTTTTTCCCTTTTTTTTTTTTTAAGAAGAAAATCTATTTTTTTAAGAGAACATGGAAGGTCTGAAAGCCAACATTTCCAAATATACCTTCCTGTAACCCCAAATTAGTGCTTTGTGCCAAATTATATACAAATTATATAAACTTTCAAAGTTTAACATTCTAGACGCATCCTTCTTCAGAGTTCAGGGTCTTTGGCCAGATGTAACATATTCACCTGCATGAAATGTATGTGGATCACAGACATTTAAATTAGACTCCTTCCTTTCATTGCCAAATGTATAACCCTTATGTGTGGAGATTAATATTTTGATTCTGGACATTTTTTTATTTTCTAATTCACAATGAGAACCTAAGATGAATTTTTGAGATTACTTTTATTTATTTTATTCTTAGCCTTAAGGTACTCCAAAATTATTCCAACTTTCATTTTAAAGTCATTTAAATGCTTTAGAAAGCATTATGCTACACTGCTAGTATAACTGATGTCATATGTTGTTTGATTTTTTTAAAAGGTTTGTTGTTTCCAATTATGAAGACTTTAGAACTACAGCAAGCAAAATTCTTCTTGAATTACCCCAAACATTCAATCATGCAATTGAACAATGTGATGGACAATACTGGTTTGCAAAAGAAAGATTCCAAGAATAAATTAATAATCCTCTTTTGACTGTGGATATGGTAAATGATCTGCAGTAACAACAACACAAAACTAAAACTGGCCCTTAGCTTTTAGGGGGAAAATGAACTATATGCAATTAACAAGTATTGGATTCTGTTTTATTTTTAAACAAAAGTGAAATTAATAACTTCACATTGAAATTCTTATTCTCTGACAGAAACACTAGCTTTCAGGATGCTCCCTGCTGCATTATCTGACTAACAGTGCAAAAAGAAAGTTGGTTATAATACCACCTATAATAGTCTGTGTGATCAACAGGGAGCTGGTTAATACTAAACAACATAAAGTCAGTATTATTTTCCATTTTCTTCTGCTTCTTTTGCACCTGTGTTACTTAGGTAACTGTGATCTATGTAGGATTCACAGACGGATGCCTTTCATCAAGGTAGGAACTAAATGAACTGCTATAAAAGGAGGAGCATGATCACTTCTTTCATTTAAAGGAACACTGATTTAGGATATCTTTCTGATTTCTAGGACTGGATCAGTAAAGGGGGCTTTAACTCAGGATATGCTGTACCACATTCCATTTGAAGGAGTTTCAGTTTGCAGCAATCACAGTCTCAAAGGAAGCCTTAAATACCAGTCTTCTAACTATAATGTACTTGCAAAAGAGAAAAGTGAGCAAAAGGAATCTTTTTTTCTTTTCCAGAGCTTTGCCATCCCTCATAGAACAGACTGATCCCAGTGCATGCAGTAGTCCACCAGCAGAGTCTTTTGGTCCTAGAAGTGTTTAAGGTGATACAAGCAAATCCATTTTACTCTGAATGGCCATGATGTCATCAATAACATTACAGAAAACTCTCAAGACTTTTATTTAGTTTCATCTACAACTTTTAGCTTATATATTTTCAGCTGAAACTTTACATTTTGTAAGGAGATTTTGTCATATTTTAAAAGTTATGCATATGAATTAATACTTTTACTATAGTGATATATATGTAAATTTACATATTATGTATGTAGAAATCAGCATTTCATATTAAAAAGTGTGCTATTCTTATATTAAAAACCTATATAAATTGTATAAATATGGATTTTAAGACAATACATGTAGTCTCTATACAGCTACATATCTGTAATATATATGAACAATATTTACAAAAAATTAAGGGTTCTGTACATACAAAGATGTCTCAAGTTTGCCTTTTGAATTGTATAAAAAAATTCTATTCACTATTTGAAACGCAGAAATTATGGTAAAAATCTGTAACACGATGTAATGGTTTTGAGTCTAGGCCTTCCTTTCTGGCAACCAGGAAGGAAGGAAGGAAGTATTCCATCCTATTCCTTTACATGATCAAACACATAAATAGACAGAGGGAGAATCCTCTTCCTCTTTTCTCTTCCGGCAAGGTTTGGAGACAGCAGACTGCTGCAGCCGGTCTCGCTTGTTGTGGGGGAGCTGAGGCCTGGTCGGGCCTATGGGGCCTGTTGTTTCTGCCGATCCAGGGTCTGGTAGCGTGGCGGCGACGTTTGGTGCGATTGTGCTATCTCAAGGAAAGTATTAAGGTTTTATTTGGCTAGTTCTTTATTGAGTGTATATACGTGGTTTTGGGTTTTTTTTGTTTAGTCCCTTTTCCCTTTCCCTCTTCTGTTTTTGGGTGTTGGGGGTTTCTTTCTTATGTGTATATAGTTTTTGTAATTGTATATAAATGTAATATAAGTGTAAATATATTTATATATTGCTTTAGCTCTCTCTCTTATTTCAGTTCTCTTGGGTTTTTTTGTCTTTTCCCTTGGCTGGGGGGGGAGCTCTTACAGTGGGGTTTGGAGACTTGGCAGGGAGCCAGCTCTAAGCCACCACACACGGGTTATCCAGGATTGAAGATCTCAGATGTAATTGATGTGAACTAAAGTTTATCTATAGCATTTTAAAAACTAAAGCATAGAATTCACTGGTAATGAAAATTATCAAAGTAAAAAATGTACATCATGGGTCAAGAAATATTATCTATTTTAATAAAAAGCAGTAATATCTGTTGTTGTTATAATAGAAATTTGGAAATATTTGTCATATTTCAAAGTTTAAATCAGCATAAACCAGAACGAAGATTGAAATTTTATCAATAAAATTAAACTGGCAAAAGAGAAGTTAAGATTATTCTTCTCATTTTCAACAGAAGATATTGGATCCTTTCTTTTCCCTGTAGGCTTTAAAATTCTCTATGGTGTTGTTAACCTTGAACTTATTGCATTTATGGTCTTTGGATAGGGAGATTAAAAGAGATTCAGAGGAGTGACGTGAATTGTGGAGCCTCATAAAACTATTTTTACTGATCAAGCAGAAATATGCACACATCCCAGAATAAGTGCTGTCTAAACCAGTGAGTCATGTAAAATAGTACAGTCTCCTGTGCAATTATCTATGTGGTTCCAACAGCATTTGTAATTACATTTGTACTAACACAACAAAAATAACACAGCTACATAGTTTTCAAGCCTGAATCAGCTCACATCCACCTCTTGGGTGGGAAGGGGAAATTTGCAATGTGCTTTCATTGTTCACTGCCGTGGAAGGAACACAGCAAGATGTATTCACATGTTCTACAGAACAAAACTCTGAGGGTTTCCAAGGTCTCAAAGTGCTACAGTCTTCTCTGGATACCATTACTACCAACAATAGCACAATTTGTAGAATTTTATGCTTATGTATTTGCTCAATTTTTTAAGGTTTTTTCTCCTAGACTCTTTAGAAAATAAAAATAATAAAGAAGTATCACAGAAGCCTTATCTATTTTAATTCTACACCAAAAAACCAAGATCTCACAAATACTGACGAGATCTGTGTTCCACAGACAAATTTCTGGATCAGAAAGCTTTACCTGAACAAGATAAGTGTCCCTATGAACATGAGCTCAGCAGCAATGACAAAAGAAAAGCAGCAGGGATTCTGCACAAATAATTATTAGGTAAACAGCTTTAAAAACATTTATACAGCTAAGTCCCTTGCAAGTCCAAAATTGGAGAAAATTATCATTAAGCTACCTTCACATAGCATTAATGAGTTCTTTTGCAATATTACATAACACACTATCTAACAGATATAAAGTATACTGCAGAGATTAATGTTATTCAGCTAAACACTTCCAATTCATTTCATACAGTTCTGCTTTGTTGTAGATTTTTGCTAAATATTTTTTGCAAAAGTATTCCTAATTTACAAAGGAACACATTAATTAACAGGATAAATATGTGTCTTTAATTGTATTGCCTGTTCTACTCTAAATAATACATGTCTGTGCCTTTTTGCTATCTTTATACTATTTTCTGTACTCAGTGTCTGACTGTTTCTGCATAGCACTAAGACCTTTACTTTTTGATCTTTTAAGTATCTAGCTTATAGCATCACAGATTCTAAAATATAAAGAAACAGTTCACTTTAAACACCATAAGAAGTTTGCATGACATAGATTTTGGAAAAATTGTTGCAGATATTTTAGACAAAGAGAAAAGTATAGGGTTATACAATTCTTTTTTATTCTGAAAATGTATATCACATTGGAAAATACAATAAAAAATTTATTGTAGCTGAAAATAAATATAGTTGTTGAAGGATGTAAGTCTGAACTGAGTGATCAAAATTGTAATAGTGAAGAAGGAATGAAACTTCTATTCATGGTTCATCACACTCAGGACTGTCATTTATTGCATAGTTATAACCATCTTCCCGCAATGCTACTTTATTTTTAACTGTTCAAAGTCTGCATCTGTTACTGTATCATTCCAATTATGAATATTTTTCTCTACCTTTATGTGCCACCTTCAAGAGAGAAATTATATACCTATCACTTTAGGAGTGGGAGTAAGAGCTCCTTTTCCTTTTAAAAAAATCTTTAGATCCATGTATAATTTTTAGTTAAAGACAATGATTCATTTCAATTAGTGATGCTTGTTGCTGGCAAAATAAATACTGTTTCTTGAAGCAAAGACTGCATGAAGATTACTCTGTTTTACATTTTACCCTACCTTTCGTGTACTGATAATTAATTAAATAGTACAGGGAAGTGCGTATACTGTCACAAATGGTGACTAAACTGATGCTAAAGAAATACACAGTATAAGAGTGCCATCTTCTGGAAATAATACTTCTTAGAGTTCTCATTTAAATTTAAACCTTGGCTTACAAGAAATATTAGTTAAAGATTAATGATGTTTACTTGCCTATTTGCCCTGTGTTTCCCTTTTCATTTGTCCATGCTTGTTTTAAAGTTAGTAGTCCCTCTACAAACTCTTTTCTATACAAGGGCCAGGAGAGTGTGAATTTAATTATCAGCCAGAGCGTAAGCTTTCAGGTTTATAAGGAGTTGTACAACTCCTTAGGGTTAAAACAATCACCTCTCAACAGAAAAGAACCAACTTTGTCTGGTTTTCAAAAGTTTTAATCCTTTACCTTAATAAGCTTTGACAAATTATAGAATAAACTGAGCCTTACTTCTCATCATTCTCTGAAACTTGAAACTGAATCCTCTGCTCTGTTCAGCCTGTTCTCCATTAGGAGTAAATCACTGATTATTACAATATGAAACTACTTGTTCCTCTGAGGCACAAACACACCCATACTCCACACATGAAATCTTCAGAGCCTTAGAAGAATTTTACAAGACAAATATTTTGGACTAACTGTTCCCTCTTCCAAATACACATGTAATTTCTGCTAACTCTGATAAAAATCTTCTGGTCAAGGTATCTCTATTTCTAATTAAAATGGTGGAGTACAGTTAGTTTTAATCCCACTGTTAACAATAAAATCCCTGTGCTCTATAAACATAGACAAACGAGGGACTCAGTAATAGCGCAATTATCCCTGCCTCCCCAAAGTCCTCGTACCCATAAATTGCATGCTTAGACTTGTTAAGTCTTTGCATTGCCTAGGAGATAGGCCTTGGGGAAGTGATGTGTAAAACACTGTCCTCCCTTTTTGCCTTGGAACCCAATAAAATCAAATTCAACCTACTGTACTTAAGATGGGATTTTTCTGTCTGTGTTTATTTTATATATATTTTTTCAATCCCCAGCCTTCATTTTTCATGTCATTTTTCATATTACTGCTACCAAAACCAATAATCATTTGTCCTGCATCTCACTCATTCTTTGTGCACTTAAAAGCTTCTGAAATGAAATTCCCCTTCTTCTCTGCTCTTACCTTCCCAGATTAAATATACCTATTTGTCATCCTTCCAAGCTTTCCACTTTCTGTTGTCAACAATCACTCCGCCGTTTTAGACCTTCTCTCCCAGAGGGATTTCCTCTTTGACCAGACCTTATTTTCTGTTCAGCTAATCAACAGCACGATCCACATCTTCTTTCAAGGAACTTTTAAAACACGTTCTTGCAACTTTTGTAGATATTTCTTCCTTTTCAGCCAAGAATCAGGATGGAAAATAAATTAACTAAAACTTTTTAAATAAGCTTTTATCAGTTTAACATTGAAGTACATACAGCACTTTTTCAAGGTTATCATATTATCAATATGTGTATTACAAGAGTTTTTCACCATTTATCAGATGTCAAGCCCTGTAATTAGTTTAAATTGGTAATATGTATGCTTGTATTGCTTTAGTTTCTATTTTTTCAATTCCATATTGCATTTTGTGTCATCTTCTGCTAACTGTTAATGCCAATTTAAGAAATTTCAATTCTCACTACAATATCATTGTATACCAACAATTTTAAACTACGCTGTTATTAGCTTTCTCAAAACAGAATTCTAGAAAACTGTCATTCTTAAACAGCAATGTGTTTTCTGTCTTGTCAATGTCCTTCTGTGGATGATGGAAGAAAATTAAAAGACTCATGCAGAGAATCTTGAAAGGACACGAGAACAGTAAGAATACCAAGACTCCAAATATGGACATAAAAACATTACAGTACTATAAATTGTTTTGTAGATATATAAAACTCCTTTCTTGATGTAGCACTTTCAAAATCTTACTTCAAAGAAAAAAGTAAGATTAAGCAATTTACAGATATATTTTTCAATACTAAAGAGTGCAACTGGAACATTTAACAGACTAAAAGATCGTTCTCTGCCAAAAAACTTCCAACAGCCTAATATTAATTAGAGGAAATTTAATCAAGTATAATAGTATAAGAGGATATTACTAGACATAAGTTAAAACAAGGAAAAAATGCATATTTACTGAGCTTTGGTATTCTAAGGTCAAGGATTTTAAGTGTTTGTCTGCAACCATGTAAAGCAAACTGAAAGCGAAGAGCTGAACAGTGCTGGGAAACAGAACTGGATGAAACTTATTCAGACAGTATTCTTTTATTGTAAGAAACCCTATATCACAGTTTCAAACCAAAATGACAGTGCAGAGACCAAATGAAACTAGATACCAAAACACTTTAATCACAGGTATATAAGATATACAAACTACATAACTTCACTGTGCTGTCCAGAAGGAAGGCTGAGCAGGCCAGTTCAGTGGTCATAGTGTGGGGTGTACCATCCTGGGCCTGTGCTATGGGGTCTGCTTGATGTTACCTCAGTGCCCTTTTCTGCTATCCTATCGATCCTGTCTTGAGAATCACTATTCCTTACAGAGAACTTTACTCTTTTTTTTTAATTTTATTTCTGTTTCTTCTTCTGCAGGCTGTTCCAGAGCTTTCCTTGGCTTCAAATGGCTTTTAATAAGGTCTTTCATTTTAATGGGTGTTTTTATTCACATCACCTTTTGAAAACTACACCAGCCAGTCATGGCTGGGCTTCACGAACGAAGATTTGGAAAGGGCTCTACCCACGTTTGTTGCAAACGCGTTGACACCAGCCAGTATTTGGGGTTTTTTTCCAACTAAACCTTGTCTTTCTTAGAGGCCCTCAGAAAAAAGTCTTAAAGTGCATATTTTGACCTACCATAAAACTTCTCCAATTTTAAAGTTATTTCTATTTTCTGTATCAGACATCAGAATCTTCTTTTATCTCAAACAATACCACATCAAATTCTGTGTTCTCTGAAAATGTCAAGATGTCAATGTTTTCTGTCTAGTCCCTTACTTAAAATGTTAAGTGTGACCTCAGCACCCACACGTGCAGAGTTTCACTGATAAATTCTCATAACACTAATTATTCATATATTTGCATAACCTTTAGCTAAAATACTTTATTTTCTCAAGTTTATTCACTTAATTCTTTTGTGACACTCCTCAGACACATTTAATGAAGTTCAGGGAGATTTTCTAGACAAAGCAATCAGCTTACAATGAAAAAAAATGATCAGGCACAGTCTATTTTTAATATAAGTCAACATTGTAACTGCTAGTGCTGCAACATTAAAAAATAAATTATCCTGAGCCTTGTGTTAAAATTGTGAGTGATAATATCTTAAAGTAATCAGTGGCTTTGTGAGCTATTTCACCAAAAGCTGTTAAAATATTTTGAAAGTCCTGTCCTTAATTTTAATTGGTTCTATATTTTTATAGATCCAAGGTTTAAAACAAAAAAAGGAATAACAAGACATTTTAAAGTTATTACCAATTACAGAATTCTGTCAAAGTATCACCTCTAAAGATTCATTGTGACACAAGCATGAGAAACAAATTTGGTAAGACATCATAGTATATTTAAAAGGCAAGCTACAAAATGGCAATGGACAAGCAAGACCCTTTAGCTACAACTAACCTACTGTCCACATGTCAGGTTAGATTTTTTTTTTTTAACTTGACTTTCATACTTTGACACTGACTTACCTGGATGTCAAACTAAATTAGACCAAAGAAAGGAAATATTCTTAAGTAATAGTGAATGGGTCTACTGTACTTTTTAAAAAAAACATGGCTAATTAGGTAGTTACAATACAAAAAGGTAAAAATAGGCAGAGGTGACATTAAGATGAACTTTGAATCCTTACAGATGTACAGAATAAAATAGCTGTAAAGCTTTTTAGTTTGTCACAGGAAGTGCTCTCCCTGTCATTACCTTGCTATTTATTTATTTGTTTATTTATTTATTTGTTTATTTCTCTATTTATTTATTTTTACCCAAAATAACACCTTTTCCTATCTAACCAATGGCTAACTGAAAAATCTTACCATACTGTCACAGAAGTATTTTAAATGAGTAGCTTTAAGAATTTTAAATATCTGCAAAACATTTTATGCATCAAGGATCAAAACAGAAGAGAAATCTAAATTCACTCATGCTGAAATATTTTCACTTACATCTGATAGTACGTCACCTTCAGCTCAAGATATGTCTTTGAAAACAGGACCTAATAAAGAAAAGTGAAAGGTTCCATGAAATATTGCTTTTCTGGCCCACAGCCCAAGAATATATCGAGGAAAATGCACGAAGATCTGTGTGGTCAAAACTAAAAAGGTCAGTAATATTCTAAATATAAAATTAGTTATTTCTGGTATATATACTCTAAATGAAGAGATGTGAAAACATAACTCCTCCTTTTCAACTTGTTTTCAGATAACCAATTGAATAAACTTAAGTAAGTAAATAAATGGATGAATAACAAATAAAGGTGATTGCACTGAAGTCCTCTGTGAGGAATCAGAACTCAATAAAACTGTAGTAGTCAATGTGTTACAGGCAGAAATATTCTTAATGGTTTATTCAGTAAAAGAATCACATCTTGCAGAGTTCAGTGTCTGATAGATATATGTGAACTTAGTTTATTATTTTAACTATTCAAAAGTCTGTAGAACCTCGTCTATACTAGTGAAAAGAAAGGAAGGACAAATATATGGGCTTGCTTCATGGACTTCTCTTCCTCTAACTGACAGAAGTTCTTACATGTTTTGTGACATCTTGCCAGACCATTGTAATATACTTATCGGTATTCCTTAGAGCAATTGCTCAAAACTCTCCTGACATACCAGAAAGTTCATTGGCACACTACTGCTACCTCAGTAGAATTTACTTATTTTAAATTAATATAAAAACATTTGAAAACCCACAAGCAGTGCTTTGTTGTGTTTTTTTTTTCTTTCAGTTTGTTCCTATGTTACCGAGATCTTCAAGCATTCAGTTTCCAGGTAATAATAGTCTTTTTCCAAATAATATTTTTTTACTCTTGACAATTTATTTGTTTGTAATGTGCTGTGTTTCTTTAATTTATCAGCAAGAAACATCTACTAGGAGAAGGGATGGGAAAAAAAGTTAATAGAATTAGAAAAAAAGTCTCACAGTCAAATTATTAACACAAAAAGACGGTTTAGAGGTAAATTGATAATAATTTGTAAATACCTCCAAAGGGAGGAAATATAAAGTACATGTTTTAGTGATGAAGGACATAACAGAAAGGAGTAGAATAACACTTGAAAAAAGATTACTTTGAACTACAAAAAAGGACAAAAAAGGATATTGATAAGTGTTGAAATAATAGTAGTCATTAATAGTAAAAATTGTGAAAGATTAATCTGGAAAGTACTGAACGAACTCTTCACATCTTTAAATCAAGATAAATGCCCTCCTGAAATATAGGTTTAATGAAATAAGTTATGAAGCTCAATATGGGAATAAATAGATAGAAATTTTTGTGATATAGGAGGTCAAAGTAGATGATCTAATGGAACTTCTGGCCTTAAAATATATGAAACTGTGAAGAGTTAACCAATAAACCATATGGTGATAATTTTTTCTGTCCAACTCAGCCATTTATATGCAATAAATTCTCCAAGAACAGAAAGAACGCACTCCAGGGCCTCGTCTTTCCTTGTCTTTTGCACCATTAAATCTACTTCTGAAGGCTAAATTCGGTGTAGTTAGACAATTGTGCCTTGATACAGGGAAAAATGCTGAGTATTTGAAGCTCTATTCATGAAAAAACAAAAAGAAGGCTAGTAAACAGCATCTCCCAGAAACTGTTGCTAAAAACTCAAAGGTAATTACATTTATCAACTTCTTAAATCTGCTGAAATTTATCAAGCTAAAACTTATTTTTGTAAAACAAACAAACAAATTACAGTTAACACACTGACAGTACTGGAACTCTCATGTTGACGATAGCAATCTAAATAATATTGGATTACTTTTTTAATCAAATATCCTCTTCCTTGATTTGAATCACAACTAATTCAGGAAACTCCTGTGGTGTGCTGTGCATAACATTATCAAAATGAACAGAGTTATTTCTGTAAAATATGTATAAATTCACCTTCAAACACATATGTCACTTAAAAAGAGATCCTGATCTTGTGTAAAGGAATTTATGAACTAATGATCTTTCAGATGTGTCACACTCACAGCAGGTTGTTTGGGAACAGAACACTGAAAACAGTAAATTTTCAGCATAGCACTATAAAAATACATAACATTACAGTGGGATTGAGGGCAAGTCACTAACCTTCCCATGCAGACAATCTTAGTTGTTGGCAATATAATTCCCTTAATTCTCAGATTGAGGTGATCCTATGTGTTAGAAGTAATTTAATTACACATTTTGACTATTTGTTTAAAACATTGCAGGAAATGCTTTTGTCACTCATCCTGCACATCTTTGCTTTGCAGAATCCTTGGTTCTACAATATCTGACTTTTCCGTTCCTTCTTCTTTTTTTCTGCATCAAAATACTAATGGTGAAAGATAAAAAAAGAATTCACAGCATTTACGTTTGTAATAGGAAGAATCTAATAAAAAAATCTCTTCATCTATTGATTCTGTCTACCTTTCTTTTTCTGATAAAACCAGTACTGTTAGGGCTATGATTTAACTTTTAGTGCTTTATGTAAAATCTACACTTCTATGTGTTGGGTTTTTATTCTTATCAGGAAACTGAATAATCCATATGTTGAACCAATTTTCACTACCGCTATTTGATCAAGCTGATCTGGCAAACTGTATTCCTCCTCAGTTCCTCTGTTTTGATATATTTGCCTGGACTTTTCTAAATTATGTGTGACCTGGACATAACCTTTGTTTAATTTAAATTGCAGCAGAGAAATAAGAAGAGCTTTAATATTTAGGACACTTAGGAATGGATGTCCAACAGTTAGGCAGCAGTTATTTAGTGCATTTAAAACAGATGAGGATAAAATAAAAGATATTTCTCTGTTCCTGCACTGGCAGAGCTTTTTGTTAAGTCTCTTTTTCAAATATTCTGACTATGTAGGGAGCACCTTAGAGCTTGCAACAATGAAAACTGAAGGAGAGGATACAAATAATTTAACCTAAACAAAAGTAAACAAAATCTTTAAAGTTCTTTTGAAGTTCAGCTCTTAGGCTGAAAGATATCATGGGGAGATGATAGATTTGCTGCCACTGGGTTAAATTAGAGCACCTATAAATTACATCTCCTTGACTACACTTCTCTCCCACATCCTCGCATTGAAAGAAGATTCATTAGAGAATGTCAGCTTTACATGAATTTTACATGAATGAATTCTAGCTAGTTAATTACAAGTAGAATCTATTTCTTTGTATTTCCTGAGCAACAAAGAAATATATTACCCCAGTTACTCTGAAACATAAAAGCTGCATTATAAACTTATTAAAACTAGAAGCTCTACACAGCCTAACCAGTCTTCCAGGATGACTGCTAAGAGAGAGAGAGGGGAGGTGACAGTGAGAGAAAAGCTTTCTGAGAGTCATCTTCATGGATTACATGCCCACTAATCAAAATCAAATATTCTCAGTGAAATACTTGAATTCTGAAAATTCCTATGACTATGTTTTCCTTGTTGAAGCCCTAGTAAGGGAAATTTTACCTCAAGATTGTTGCCAGCATAGATTATTAAGAAATAAAAATGAAGACATTCCTGTCATAGTTGGCAGGAATTCCTCAGAATTCATCAGAAAACTTCTATTTGTATGTAGCTGGAACCTAGAAGGTTGCACTAGAAAGGCTTTTTTTAGAGAGATTCAGAGATGAAAATTAGAAATATTTATTTTGCAGACAGATGTGATACACTAGTTTTCAGGTGTTGTGCGTGGCAATATAACTCTTATAAGTAATTTAGAAATACCTTTGCAATATTTCCTATTTTGATTCATTAGTATTCAGAACAAGTTTTCCTCTGATTAATCCTCGATGTAGGAAGTTAAGAAATGAAATATTAATATGATCTGGGGATGTACTATAACTGCAATTCATTTTTCCTAATTAGAAACTTGAGCATTTTGAATAACAAACTGTATTTTTCTTATATGAGCTGGATTTCAAAAATAGCCACAGCAAGACCAGCAATACAGCAAAACAAAAAAGTAGGAAAGAATTATGAATAATCACTGCCTGAAGTATTGAAAAACATAATCAGGTGAAGAAGGGATGCACCAACCTCTAATAATGCTTTAAAAAAGCGGGGAAACACACTTCACACAGTCATTCCTTCACATCCAGTATCTCTGTAAAAAGACTGTGTAGAACAGTAAATTTCCGGTATATTTCAGAAATGTAGGAAACCAATTCTAAAGATAAGATTACAGCTCTAGGTAGTAAAATCTGATGTCTAGAAGGTAAAGGCATGAGTGGAGCTTCGCAATTCGTCATATAAAAATAACATGGGATTTTTATTTTATGTGGAAATATAGTTTATCTCAACAACCATTAGTCACTGGATATTGTTATGATTCCTGCATTATATTATTATAACATTAAATTAATGCTATATAATACAATAACATTTAGAGTAATGGTTAAAAGAAGGGCTGTCCTTCAGGATACATTCTGGAATGCCCACAGGGAAATAGTTGCCTGTGGAGATGGGAACCTTCTAATCACTGAATGCCTTCTACAGTTGCCTGACCATGCCTACTACTTCCTTGGACACTGCAGTCTCAGAATTAAAACCAGAAGGAAGACAATAATTTATTTCTGATTCCATAAGCTAAGCCAGTGGAGAGTTCAAACCACTGAAGTACTCAAGAGGCTAAACTGCTACACATCTTTGGAAACTGAAAACCAAGCTGTCACAGATGCTTGCAGAGTTTGCAGTGGCAAGGAGTTTCTTTACTTAAGATGTGGCCAGACAGTCTTCACAGTTTTCCTAGGCCCTGGTGAAGAAAAAATTATTGAAGTTGTTACCTATATAATGATGATTTGGGAAGAGGGAATATCTCCTCAAACTTTGTAATCACTGTGGTATGTGAAGAGAAACAGAACAGGAATATAATCCCACATCCCATCTGAGCATTATATTCTGTAACCAGTACTCCACTCACAGCTGTTGCCAATCCCTGATTCTTCAGTATAAGGAACAAAAAAGCAAATACAGACCTACAGAAAACCTGAAGAATAATGGCCAGGGATCTATCCATTTTTAGGAAACAAAAAAAAGTCCTTCCTGAACAACACTGACTGCTTGAAAAAAAAACAAAGATTTTGTTTTTAACAATTCTTTCTTTTTGTGTGTGTGCTTTTTTTTTACTTGAACCTAAATCAATGTTTCCTGAAAAAACTTGGAAGAACTTTTTACTCTGCTGTCTGTGTAATTAGTGTTCAAACCAATTTGTAAAGATTTTAGTGCAAGTGCAGAAATGTTATTGATTAGTAGCTTAACTACGCACTGGAGAAGATTCCCTTGTTTCTTGGTCTATGCACTCAAAGAATTCAGAGTTCTTGAAGACACTGACCTTGGACTGAATAAAAGATTTTAGCCGTAAGGACTTTAAATACATAACTTGAACCTCAAGAAAAGACTATATGCTTATAAAGCATATCGCTCTGAGGAAAATCTAAAACTATTTTAATTGTGAATGTGTTAAATGAAAGACTTATTCCTCAATATAAATATCAATTTATATTGATAAATTAAATATAGTGAAGAACAAAAAACCAAACGCAAAACAAAACCAAAACCATCAAAAATAATCTATTGGCTGTTGTGATCATTGAAGCATAGGATTTTCTGAATGCCCAGCACCATCCTTAGGCATCCTTAAACAAGTTCATTCCCCTCCATTAGCAGCTGTGAACCATCCTAATAAGTAATTTGCAGAGTAGTTTGATAACAAGAACAAAAGATTGCTTTGAAGTATCATCATTATCATGTTAATGTAAATAGTGGTGAAGTGTAGGGCACTTGGCACAACTCCTTACTTCTGCATCAGTTCTTTGAAAAGAGTATGGCCTGTATTTATATTCCTATTCCACTTGAGGGAAGCTGCCCTGTTATGCAAAATGACTTGTTTAGTGAAGATGAATAGTCAGAGAGTGAAATACCGACAGTATCATTGATACTTCTTTCGTCATTTCTCAAAAATCTTCTCATTTAACAACTCCCACTTCCTATCATGCACGGAATTCACATTTCTTGCCACTAGATTTGGAAACATATTCTTTTCCTTTTTTTCAATTTTTATTTTTAATCAAGGCTGTAAATCTTCCATCTTTTTTTGCCTGTATTCCTCAGACTTCTTTTTTCAATTTTCTGTTTATCTAACCTAAGGTTACCATCAGTCACTTAAAGTCATCCATTTGTCTGGTCTCTTGTTTCAGTCAGTGAAGGGAAACATTTTTGTAAAGAGCCTCTGCAAGTACTGATTTCTCTGTATTACAAGGGACCTAACACATTAGCTTAAATTTTTTGCCGTGAGATACAGTTGGGTGAGATGAATCCAAACTTCAAGAAGCATTTGACAATTATTTTTATAATGTTGTTTCTGGTTAGAATAATCTTGGCATCTCATCTTTCCCCTTCACTCTAGTTCAAATCTTTCATCCTTTAATCTTTACCTATCAGCAGCTACCACCCTTTTTCAGTATGATATTTACCTTATCTTTACCACATCACCAGGACAAAATCAAGCGTGCTACTCAAGTTTAAACACCTCAGGTTGTGTTCCTGGCTCATTTAAGATTATTGCAATATGTAAGGAGCATTCTCAAACACGAAAAATAACATAGAAAGTTATCCCTCAATTTTAATTCTTCCAAATATTTCTTTTGGGGATTAAATACATTTAATAATGAACATTGCTGTCAGTTGTACAATGTTAGCAAACTTAAAGCAGAAGTTGAAAGATACTCAGGTTATACAAGAATTCAAAATAAGTTGAGTTAGTACATCCCTTAATGTCATTTAAAAAAGAAAGAAGGGAGAGATCTTCACTATATTCAACAACCAACTTATACTTACGAACAAAAGGAGAGAAGAGGTTTTATAGTACAAAAATAGAGGAATGGTTATAAATCAGCTAAATTGTCTGTACACAAAGTGAGATATAGAATAATTCAAGGAGACATAGAAGTCATTAAATGTCAGATACTTCTATCTCATTAGCACAATAAAAACTTAGTTTGATGTTTCACATCACTTGATCATCAGAGAGCAAGATCCATACATAATTGATAAAAACAGAGAAAAGCTAGAGATTAGGGCAAACACTCATGTCTAAAGTTTTCAAATGCCAACAGAACTGGAATTTGAGAAAACAGAGAAGCAATTACCTTACTTATGTGGTAAAGCTTAAAATAAATAAATAAAGAATGGATGATAAAGTTGTTTAAATTATTTGCATCCCAAACTATGTATGTGATTTTCATTTTCACATCTGTGTTCTTATGCATTTCTGAAAAATCCTCAGGGCACTTTTTTGAATTTTAGCTGCATGCATGCTCTAAATTCTGACCCAATCAGTAATAAATGCAGACAACAGGAATTATGAAAGAGAGTGCTGAATTAGTAGACAAGATGGAAAAGAATGTAGCCAGAGGAAAATCCACACTTGTTCCTCTTGATATCAAAGTTATTATTTGGAGCAGGAGGATGAGAGACTGTTGGTGCTGGTGACCAAAAGCTGTTGAACATAGTGTAGAGACCTAGTGGATACTTGGAGCAACCAGAAAATTCAGTGCAATGGTTGTAATAAAGGAAATATTAAAAAATAAAAACTGAATCAAGGCTGTTTTCCCAGTAGTATATCTGCTAGAATAAAGAAGACTACTTCATCAAAATAAGGAAAGGAATACAAGTGACCTTGTGTGGATTTATGAGGATATATGCTAAAATGCTTTTTTTTTCTTTACACAAAGGTAATGCATAAATTTTAAAATAATTGTGTGCAGCTTTTGGACCAAAAAAGACCTTACATTGTCAATTTCCAGCTGTGAAGATGTGACTTCATACTCTAAAGTCATAATACTCTAAAGTCTAAAGTGATAAGGAGACAATTTTGCTTTCTGATAGGGAGAATATTTTGCTTTCACACTTGTGTTTACAGAACAGTCATTGACATGAGACCTCTGTCATGTGAACTTAGCAAAAGTTAAGAACATTTATTCAAAATATTTATTGGTTATTTAAAATATTTTAGATATTTTTTATTGTAATTTTCGGTACACTGAAAAATGTTTGGGAAAATCTTTTGGAAAAACTCTACTATGACTAAAATGAGACCACAATATTTTTCAGATACTCGAAACAATGTACTGCATGGTTGTAAAATCAGTTCCAGTTTTAGGGGGAGTCCTATCCAGAGTGAAGGAACTCTTTGAAATCCTCCTCATTATGTATCAAAGTAAAGAAAAAACAAAGAAAAGCTTACAAAATTCAAATACAAACAAGAAAAGATATATATATTGTTACAGCAGATGAAAATAAAGAAAAGGTAAGTAAAACAAACAAAAAAATTTCACATTTTGTATCAGATACATGCTATTAATGAAGCTACCATTCTAGAAATCTTACAAGCTTCACATCCTCAGGTTGTTTTTATGGTTAGTTTTATGAGTCATCCTCTCTGCTGTAAGGTACCAATCATATGATTGGTTATATTGTTTTAAGACATTAAATGTCTTAAATTATATAATGACATTATATGGAATCATTTAAGTTGGAAAAGATGTCCAAGATCATCGAGTCCAACCGTTAAGCCAGCGCCACCGACTCCATCACTAAACTGTGTCTGCAAGTGCCACAACTATATGTCTTTTAAATACTTTCGGGAATGAGGACTGCTTCTCTGAGCAGCTTGGTCCAGTGCTTTTCAGTGAAAAATGTTTCCTAATAAACACTCTAAACTCCCCTGGTGCAACTTGAGGCTGTTTCCTCTTATTCTGTTCCTGCTATTTGGGAAAAAGACTGACACACAGAGTATATATCTAAATCTACATCTAAATCTCCTAATGTACTGCTATTTTCATATAGCAAAATATTCAATAACACCAGAATAATTATATAGGTATGATTAGTTCATGGTTATCAAATAGTACTTATATTTGGCAAGCCATACTCTGAAGGCTTTTAAAGAAAAATGTGGTTATAGCAGGAATCCAGATAGATTAAGCACAAGGTTTTAGCAGAGTACAAGCACCATATAAGAGCAAGGGCCCAAGGACATAAAAATAAACAAACAAATAAAAGAAACCACATATAGAAATTAGTGCTCATGAAACAAATAAACAAATTGAACCCTAAGATACAGTTTTGAGCCATCAACCAGTTTTAAGGTAAAACTTGAATATCTTTAGAATTTTGTCAGAACCAATTGCTGTTGTATGTTAGTGGAGTATTCAACAGTACAAGTCAAATGAATGCAACTAGTCTCGAGCTTATTTCTGAATGGAGTATGATCCAAAAACTTAAACAAACTGGTAATATTATTAATCCAGTTGGATATGAAATATTTTTATGTGCCTGGCATAATTTCAGTTCAACATTAAGTTATTCAGAAAAAAACACTACTGTTCATATAACTCTTGCAAACAGATAATGATCATCAATGTCTACAACTCATTTTTGAGTTGATACAATAATCAATCACAATTGGTTTCTAACATGTACTATAAATCTTGTACACTGCTTGGAAAGAAAAAATAGCAAAATCAAACCTAACCATATTTAATATGTACCGGGTTTGGAACGAGAAAAAATGAAAGACTGCTGATATTCAGCCTGTTTGGTACAGAAACGAGTTGCTGAGTAATAAAAAAATGTCTATTAGTAATTGTAAAAAAATGCAGACATTTCTGTGTCAGTGGTACTCAAATCAAAGTAAAAGCACAAGCTAAAACTATTTCCATGTGATTAAATACTGTGATATGTGAATTAAAAGTCAAATCATTTTAATGTGTCTAAATTAGTCCTACAAAAATGAACAGGGCATCTTCATTTCACAATCTCAGCAATTAAACTAAAAGAGAAAGCATTAAAATTATTATTTATACAAGTACAGTGGATATTCTGATTTCTAGGCTTTGGAAGATTAACTGAGACTCATTTCTGATCACAGAAACACATGCTGATGTTAAGTTTCAACACACTCAAAAGTAAATTAGAAGCAAAATATCATTGCTACTCTTCAATATCCATTTCAACAGATTAACTTATTCTGTTTGCAGACATCATAGGTTAATTTTCTGATTTATATCTTTTCTCTGTTGTTTTTTTCTTGTTGATTTCTTATCACTGTCCTTTAAAAAAAGAAACAAACATTTATAAAGAAAACTCTTCTTCAAAAATCACAAATGCATGACAATTTTTTCTGAGCATGCTACAAAACAAACACTTCCTATACACTTATGAAGGAGAAAAATCACTTGAGTATTCAGCATCTGGTTATAAGTAGCCTCGCTAGGTAAAAGCATGAAAAAAATAAACACATCTAGTAGCCCCTGATGCACCTCACACAATGATCCTAAAAAAATAAAGAGAATATGTAGTTCCATTGAAAAATGTTTAATACATACTGTAGTTTTTCGAAGTTTACATTTTTTCCACACCTTAGCTCATTTACTTAGGAAAACATAGAACAGATATACATCTTCAGGACATTTCACAGAGAAAGAAAGAGAAGTAAATACATTTTAATCTCACAGCTAAGGTATGAACTGTTGTATAGCAAAAGAGCATTGCATTTAAACACATTTGAAAATATTCCATTAATTGAACACGTTGTCACATGTGCTTTGTCCCATGATCCTACCCTCATAATTGTTCAGATAGGACATCACTTGGGCCCACCTGATCATGGACTTTGGGTTTTTCACACAAAAGAGAGGGTGCAGTGTGGCCAGTGCTGCCTGGGTGTCTCCTTACTATGAAGCTTGAAATGTCTGAAGGACATTTTACTTCCTGCCAAAAGCAGGAAGTAAAAACTACTTCCAGATGTGTACCGCTAGATCTTGTCAGTGCATATCTTGATATTTCTTGATGTAGCAAGTGTAGGTTCAGAACTAACAGCTGGTTTTCTGTTTGCTTGTAGGATGAAACAGAATCTGCTCTCTGTATCAAAAAGTGCAGGAACTGGGAAGAATCTCACAGATATCTGGTCTTGATCCCGCAGTGGTCATCCCTGAGTACACAGCTTCGTTTTCAATACTTCCATTTAAAGTATTTCTCTGCTAAATTCCAACTTCTTCAGCCATGTGATGATGCATGAGCCAAATCTGGAAGTGTACCCCATAAATCACAAACAGATCAACTCTGTGAGCTGGGGAGAAACCTCTACTCCACCGTCTTTTAAAGGATGACTACAAAGTAACTTTTCATTATCTAGCTTCACACAAAATTTTCCCCTTCAAAAACTTCACAACCAAGAATTATGTGGATACTTTGAAATGTTCTGAGAAGCATAGAGAAACAGACAAAAAGCCTAAAATATCAGTTTAGTAGCAGCTGGGTGAACTGTCATTGTCCTAGTTAGCTTAAATGTTCCACAGCCAATTTCTGTAGCTTCCTCAACTCTCTGGATTTTAAAAGTTCTAATTGACTCCAGAACCTCACTGTAGCTGACATCTGTATGTTTCTAGATCAATTTGACAAGTTAAGAAATCCTCTGGAACTTGGAACATGAAGAAGTGTAGTGTAGAGTTGTACTGGGTTGATCCTGGATGGATGCCAGGCACCTACCAAAGCTGCTCTGTCGCTCCCCTCTGCAAGTAGACAGGAGAGAGAAAATAGAACAAAAGGTTCATAAATTGAGATAAGGACAGGGAGAGATCACTCACTGAAAATCATCCCCACTGATCTCCAGGGGCACAGCTGCTTCACCAAGGTCTTCATCACAGGCTGCAGGGGAAGCTCAGCTCCGGCGCCTGGAGCACCTTGTCTCCATCCTTCTCCCCTGACCTTGGTGTCTGCAGAGTTGTTGCTCTCACATGTTCTCACTCCGCTCTTCTCTGGATGCAATTACTTATGCACAATAACTTCTTTTTTCCTTCTTAAATATGTTATCATTCTTAATTGATTAAGTCTTGGCCAGCCAGTCCACCCTGGAGCCAGCTGGCATTGGCTCTACCAGAAATGGGGGAAGCTTCCGGCAGCTTCTCACAGAAGACAACCCTGTAGCCCCCCGGTACCAAAATCTGCCCACACAAACCCAATACAATACAGGTAAGAGTTTAGCACAGAGCTGATTTCACTTTTGTAGAGTTTGTTGATGCAGGTCCTTTGGTGTGGCATCTATACTGCTGCTGAACCTGAGCTTGGCCAAAACATGGTATAGCTTGCTTTTTTCTTCCCCCCTCCCCCATGATATTTGAACTATTAAAAAGCACAAAATACAATCTGACTCAAAACAAGAACCAGCTCAAATGCACCCATGGCACTGACAATCTGAATCATAAAAAACAACTGAATAGGGGAGGATCTTTTTACCTTTTGGCATTTCTTGTATCGCAGGTGATGGTTCTGATCCACTGGTTACCAACTGACCATCCTGTTAGAAATAAATGAAGAAGAATATTTCTTCAAATAAATGACTGAATATGTTTAAGAAATATCTCTCTCACAGAATCTCCTTTCTCTGTCATTAACCTGTTATGTATATACATTATGTGTATATATATTAATTCAAATTTATATTCTCTCTTTATTGTTTTCCTTTTACTTTTTGAATGAATGAATGAATGAATGAGTGAAATGATGCAGTATTACTGTAAGTCATATAAGTAGTTTATTAAAAAGGCTACGGGGGATTCTGCAGCTAATTATTACTCCATCCAAATACTCCTGACAACACCCTACAGTTAGACCCAGCTGCTCTTCAAGTTTCTATGTCTCATAGGTGGCTACTTTGCCACAATTATTTTTCTAGTTTGAAAGTCAGTGGTAACAATTGTTGATGTCTGACAAATAGATACAGAGAAAAAGCATTTAGTGACATAATTTTATACATGCAATTAGTTTCATGGGGCTTAGTTTTTCAGAAATATGTAAAGCTGGATGCAGTTATATAGTATGAATATTTGAGAGTAGATGCTAGAAATCTGGCTAAATATCTCTTCTGTATGAACACTTTGCAGTCAACTGGAAATCTGGTCCATGTATGTTTTTCAAATCTTTTTTCCTGATTTCCTTAAGCCATTTTCAGTTTAGGTGATCACTGTAAAACAAGGATATGTAACATATAGACTACACATGAATGAGAAGAGAGCTTTCTGTCATAGAAGCAAGTAAATTGTTAATAAAACATTGCCTGCTGTGAACTGTAAACTGTAAAAGCTGTATCTTTGGAAAATTGTCAAACTAACTTAGAGAACAAAGTACTCTCATTTTGTCTGAAATAATGACTTTAGGTACAGAATGGCAAATACTACAATTTAGGGAAAAGGAGAGCTTCATTAGTATTAATTTTCAAATACAAAGCTAATCAAACACTTCCTTGAGTATATTGGATACTTAATATGCAAAAAGGTGGATTTGCAAGGTAACAAATCTAAACAGATTCAATGATTTTAAGAATACAAACTTTTAAAAAAAGCAAAAGAAAACTATTCAGTAAGTTTAAAACATCATTTAAAGTAACATGAATCTGACTGAAATAGACATATTGCATATCTGTGTATCTATCTTCAAAAAAAGTTATGAATGAGTCTGAACATGACATATATTTCATACCTTAGTGTAAGTCAACTTACATTTCATTCTGATAGATAAACTTTAAAAATTTAGATATAAAACAGAACAGAAATAAAACACATATTCAATGGAAGTCTAAGTTCTTTTCAAACACAACTTATAGAGGTTTATGATTGTCTGTTTATTATTATGACATCAAAAATATTTAGATGAGATAGTGATGATATCTGTAAGTGAATGTACATCTTTATGATTGATTTTGAAAATAGAAGCCCAAGCAACACTACTTTCTAGTTTAGAACTTATGACTGTGAACAACAGATCCTGGCATGAGCCTGACTATGAAAATGCAAAGCATTATTCAAAAAACAATCTTTATGGAATAATTCATTCATCACAACTAATTTTTTCCATGAAAACCTCCTAGAACTAAGTACATCAAGGTGGATACTGTTCATTGTTAAAATTTTTCTTAAAATGAAATGTTTGCCTTTCTAATTCTCTGATAAGTCTTCTCAACATTTTATTACCTGATAGTACAGAAATTAGAAAAGAGGGGGTAAAATTCTCTCTTCTAATGGAAG
This sequence comes from Lepidothrix coronata, assembly GCF_001604755.1. Classification (NCBI taxonomy): domain Eukaryota; kingdom Metazoa; phylum Chordata; class Aves; order Passeriformes; family Pipridae; genus Lepidothrix; species Lepidothrix coronata. The sequence continues at coordinate 4,701,208 of NW_016690249.1, read as the reverse complement.
GCAAAAAGCTGTATAAAAACAGTCAAGGACACCAGATTAATTCATAGAGGAAACTTCTATACTGAAATATAATACACACATATATAAATATACAGTATGTGACCATGCTGTATCTTCACAGAGAGATAGGATAACAAAAGCTGATTTTATAGTAACCTATTTAAGAAAAGAAGGAAGGTGAAATTGGTTGCTTCTATTTAGAAAAGAGAAAAAAAATAGCCACTTCAAATAGGCTTAATGAAGGAATAAATCACTGACACATGACTACAAAAGTAAAGTCATACGAGTGAGTTTCAAACTCCAAACTATCCATATTTCTAAGATTCAGTTTCCTCAAACTCTTCATAAATGCTCCTAAAGAAAAATTCTATACCACAGGAGGTAAACATGTAGGTTTCCTGTTTTCCCTCTGATCAGAACTAAATAGAGAAGAATAAATAGGTAACCCCATATGTTTCATGAAATGCCTGGTGAAAATAAAATAATATTACAAAAACTCTCTCTTTTACTGAGTTACACTCTGAGATATCAATTGTCTTCATGAGGGCAGAAAAAAATTAATCTTTTAAACGAGTTAGTTTTCCACAAATTATCTCAGTTTGCAGAGGGATCATACTTCAGCAGAAAATAAAGGTTATATATAGATATACTTTTTTTTCCTGAGCCACATGGCCTTATGCAGTAATCAAGTTATCCTCTGGCAGACACAAAGGAATAGATTTATTTAAACTAACGCTACCAGAGATACCTGAGGCTAATCACGACATTTCCCTGCTGTTGGTAGGTATGATGTGGGCTGCAGAAGATTCACTCTGTCTTTCTAGCAGCAATTAGAGGAAAAACTAGATACTTGAGGGCATCTAAGATATCTCTATGATTACTTTTAAAAACTGTAAATTAGGATGTCTCCACAATGAGTTAACAAATTTCATTACCAAGGTGTAAATAGTGAGTTTCTGAATGAAGAGCAGTTGACTTCTGGCAAAATGATTTCTAATAGACAGAAGAAAGAAAAAAAAACTGAAAAAACTCCATAGGATACTGAGTCAGTACTTTCTATTTACATTGTATGATTTATATTTTATAGATTTAGATTTATATTTTATAGTGTGACAAGATAGTAGCAAAGAATCATTCTATTTTACAGAAAGGCTAAATCATGACCTTGAGATAAGACATTGGTAACCTTTGGAGTAAGATTAATGTGGTTACCTGTCTGGAAATCAAATGCTTTTATTTATGTTCAAATCAAAATTTTTTTGATGGACCCTTTCAGCTTCTGTGGTCCTTTAGGACAACACAAACTACAGAAAAATCAGCTGAGGCTTTGAGATAAAAGAAAAATAATCTTGATCTGTGGGAAGGGGGATTGGGGAAGGAGAGTTAGGGGTGCCAACAAAACCTTCCTGAAACAATTTTTAATTATATTCTATCTGTATGGCTTGCATATTCTGATCTCTTTAGCAAATGCTATGAATATGATTGTTTTTCAAATTTCTGGGAAATTGAGTCAGTATGACAGTAAATATCTGATATGCACAGATCCAAGAAGGAAAAGCAAGCATTAAAGAGACAGAATGATGATGTAGGACAGATAGTTAGGTGAGTCAAGAAGGCGTAAGAGGTGCAGTAGTTTGTTTGGTGGTGTTTCCTCTTCACAAAAGCTGTCTTGTTTCTAGCATTATAAACACTAGGAAGCAAAAAATACCCCATAACAGTGAGAAATCTCTTCAGAAAGTAAAAAAATCTACCATGCATGAAAAATATGTGCATCCTTATCTATATACCTGTTTGTGGTATAAAAGGCATACCTGTTTTATTTCCAAATAAGGAGGGCAGAGGCTGGGGGAGGAGATAGAGCTCAGGAAGGAGGGACTGGTGGGGGGAAGGTATTTTTAAGATTTATTCTACTTCTCATTATCCTGCTCTTATTTTGAGTAATAAATTCATTTAATATCCCAAACTTGTGTCTGTTTTCCTATGATGTTGATCGGTGAGTGATCTCTCCCTGTCCTTATCTCAACTCATGAACCTTCTGTTATATTTTCTCTCCCCTCTCCAGTTCTGGAGGGGAGTGATACAGCGGCTTTGGTGGGCACCTGACATCCAGTCAGGGTAAACCCACCACACCTCCAACAGGACTTTATTCTGCATCACACAAAAGTCAGAGCATGGCTGCTTATACAGATTTAGGTGAAGCTTTATCCTAATGCCACAGTGGTGTTCAGTTTTTCCACAAGAAATAAACAGCTAATTTAAAATACTTTGAAACACTGTTAATCACACTTGAAGTTTTTAATTACATACAATAATTTTGTAATGTTTTAAACATAATGTATTTATGAAATAATTAATTTATTTGCATGCAAGTAAATGGAATCATATTAATGCTGTAAAGACAAATTAAAGCACCATATTTCTTCATAATATAAATATCCAACCCCAGAATTGAAATACCCTCTAATGTAATTAGAAATAAATGCAGCATTTTCCAAAAGGCATATTATCATCACTAGCACATAATCTTGCCAAGTTATTATCATAGTCCCTAATTCTGAGTGAATGCCTCATAAAATTCCAAGGGGATCAACTGAAGAAAGAGATTAGAGAAAACAGTTCTAGAAGAGCAGCCTCCTATACTTCAACACAAATTGGAATATATTTGGACATGAGACTATCAGAATACACAAAGAACTCCTTTCTGTTCACAGACATGGGGAGCCATGAGTTTAGGTGCAAGTTCTTTGTGAGTATCTCATAGGGCAGACAGCAAGGTGTAACAAGTTACCATAGGGAAAGTGGTAGTTCTCCGTCAGCTGGTCACTACACAGGTAGTAAAGAACTAAGGTTGAGACTTTCTGCTGCACAACAGCGAATTCTGTCTTATGTCTATGTAAGGGCTTTCTCCTTACCTGTCCTGACTGACAGACAAAGCATAAGCTATCAATTAAATTATGTGTGATCCAAGGCTGTCTAGCTTTCATGAGTCTGAAGTTTTATTCAAAATGCATGTCTTAACTACATCAATTTACTGCCCAAATTCCTTGTCCAAAAGCCATTTTTTGTCTCTGCATTAAAATTTTAAGTTCTATTCACTGCGGTCAAAAACTGCTCTATCTACTGTGTGAATCAGTCCTTATGATTTCCTACTGCCATGCAGACAAAACTGTGAATTCCTGGGCTTTGCAAATCATGATTAGAAGTGTTATTCAAGAACCTTGTTGCAATTCAACTCTGAGTGGGCAGAATAGGAGAAAAGGGAAGGTGGAAAATGGTACTTAGGAGTTGAAAAGCACAGAAACTGTAATTGCATATCCAGTATGGAAAAAAACATAATTGAAATGCTCCCACATACCCATTTTATACCTAGTTGAATGAGTTACCTGACACAAGGTCCAGGCTCAGGAACAGAGCCATTCTCATACTGGTCATGTAATAAAGCAGCTGCAAGAACACTGTACTGGGTGTAACAGGTAGGCTGACTGAGTCTCTAGTGGCTGCAGGATGCATTCACCTGGCTGGAGGAGGCTCTGAGCTACCCTGGGCCAGTAACAGCTGACTTTGGCAAGCTCTGACACTGCTGTAAACAACTCCTCTTGCACCAAAATTGCAGCAAGGTAGGGGAGCCCCCAGTGCCCTGATTCATACCTGTTCAGGAAAGAGCAGCAGTTACTGGAAGCATGAGAAAATGGAGAAAACACCTCCAGAGAAATGGAGGGGACACATGGAATGAGACATTGTTAGGGACAAAGATGAAGCTGCACTATTGAAAAGAACTGCTCCATGCCAGAGGATGCACCTCTGAGGGACTGTAGACTGCAGGCAATATAGGTTAGGAAAGAGACACCTCCAAGGGAGATACAATTCTAAGTGACCATACATAGAAATGGGGAAGCAGCAAGGACCAGCAGAAAGAAAACATGGCTCATTGACCCTACACTCACGCATGGACTGAAGGATCAGAGAGAGACAAGTGCAATGTGAGCTGAAAACAAGGGAGTTTGAGATGTGGAGGGGGACCACTCAAGTTAAGCACAGGTATGAAGAGTATTTCTTTGTTACTTTATGTTTTCCCTTTTTTTCCTTTTTTCTCAATACCCAGATCAATAATTAATTTAATTAATTTTTGAATTAATTAACAATAAATTAAGTAAAATTCTCTGACTTGAGACTTTTGCCCACAACAGGTGCCACACCATACCTGAGGTGTCTTGGCCTATCATAGGGTACATCATCATAGGATACAGTAGGGTACAGCATAGAGTACAGCACAGGGTACAACAGAAGAGGAGACAAATCTGGAAATAGCTACAAGACTGTTGTTGAAAAGACACCTAGACTGGTAGAAAGATAAACTGTTTTGTTCAGTAGCAGGAAACTTTCCAGTTTGTTTTGGGTCTTCAATATTTTTTACCAGTGAGGCAAGACCAGTCATAGGCGGAACGGGAAATAGTGATATGAACCATCAGGTGGCAGAATCATTTAGGAAGTCATGGAGGAACATGTAGCTGTAGACACAAAGACACTATCAGCCAACCTATGTTGGTGGTCTAGTAACATCTGTTTTGTCCAATACTGGACCAATGAATCAACCAGGGAAACCAGGCAAATACTGGAGAACTTCCTTCATTCTATGTAATCTTACTTAAAGTTTCCTCTTATCTAAAGTAACCTAAAATCCATTGTTGCTTTAAGGGAATGATCTCTCTAAAGGTCATGTCCTACCTAAATCATTTTATGATTATACAGGTTTGGTTTGGGGTTTTTTAGCTTACATGATATTTAACAATTATTATATAACATTTACGTAAGCAATCGTGATTTAGCCTGTGTTCAGATAAAGGTTCAAGTACTGAACAGTAGTCCACTGTTCATCTCTCCTTCCGTGGTCACTCAGATCATAGAACAAGATCTGTATGACAGATACCTGCTGACAATGTTTCTAACATACAAAGTAACTGAATCCAAAGGAAGGGTCTGAATCCAAAATCTCTAAACTGAGAAAAAGGTAGTCTGGTCAGAGTTCTCACTGGGAAACCATCTGTGCAAGAAAAAACCTAATGTTTCTCCTTTACAGTACAGTATTTCCAAATTGCATGAGTTTTCTCAGGCATGATGTCTACTAGTACACCACTGTGCTCAACTTTACAAAGCCTATCTGGTCTTTAAGGCCAGAGATATAAATATTAAGAGTTTAATATTTGGCAAAGGAAAGAAAATGTGAATTTGTTTCTCTCAGGTGCTAACTACATGTCCTTGCTCCCCTGCCTGAAATAACACTTCTCTTTGAGATTTTGGAGCCATGACTAGAAAACTTTCTCTTCTAGCACTATCGTTTCTACACTAACAATATTCTGTATTTTAATACATTTTGTTGCTAACTCAATTTCTGGGTGAACAGGAAATGTCTTCCAAAGACCTGGACCCAAGCTCAAGTGTGAAATACTCAGTTGTGTCAGTCTGGTTATGGCTAGCTGCAACAAAGGTGGACCGGCCACATCCACATAATGAGTTCTTGTCTCTGGTTTCCCATGCACACAATGTGGTCTCAGTGTGCTGGCTTTATTCTGGTTTGGTTTTCCAGTTTCAGGCTTTTGAAATAATATCTTTGCACGTCTCAGGGGGAGTGTTTTTATCATATGATAACATAGGATTTTTTGTGAGTACTGAAATGTGATACAAATACATGTGCAGGTGTCAGAGGGTACAAAGCCTACAAGGCTGACACTGGAGGAATATGTATGATTAAAGACAGACCCTGGTTCATCTAACTATTGCTTTTGGAAGTAATTGTGCATACCTGTTGCCTTTGAAATTGCACAAAGCAGAAACAGATAATTAGCACTGTGGATGGTCCAGGAAGGCAGTGTTCAAGCCTGCTTCATAATATTTTTCTTTAGTAGCACAGACAAACTGAATTATTTTCCTCAAAACTCATGCTAAAAATGGATCTTTGAAAGAAAACCTCTGAGACATAGAATTTGTTAACATATTCTGAAAATTTTTCATACTAATTATTTTCAGAAACCTTATTTTACTGGTTAAGTCTAGATGTAAAAATTGAAAGTCTGACACAGTCTCACCTGTACATGACTATAATGTTCATTACATCAGAATCCATTTTCTATGAATATCCTCCAGTATTGTATAGTAAAAAAAAAAAAAAAAGTATTTCCAAACTTTGAAATACTACAATAAGAAATCTGTTTTCTCTGATATTCGGTGTCTCAATAAAGCAGACATCTACAGGTATGCAATATGTATTGCAGCACTAATTTATTAGACTTCAGGGATCTGAGGTACCAAGACTTATGTCTCAGCACTTCTGCTAGATTTGTGCACTAAGTCTAACAGGCTGCTTTATGCCTGGTTTGTCCATTAGTTGCTGATGATTTTCTGTGATGAAGACTAGACCACAATATCAATGGCTAACAATGAAAATTACTGTTTTTGTAAACTCTTCACTCTTTCTGCTAAATCTCCCTAAGCATCTGATTCTTTACTTAAATTACTTCTTTCCTTCTCTTGAAATATCTTGTTCCATTCATGGAGGACTTTGTGCTCTTCTTGGAGAGCTTTCTCCTGACTTCCTAGGGCCTTTTTCTCATTTGAAGGGCCATGTTCCCCTCACTGAGGGGAAATTTCTCCTCACTGAGGGATTTTTTTCATCACAAAGAGCTTCCTTCTCTACCTGAATGATTTTGTTTGTCCTCTTGAAAAGCTTTAAGCTGGTCCTTGAAGGCTTTGTGTTTCTCCCATAAAGCTAAAGAGCTTTTTCCTTCAACTCAAATGCTCATTCTTATCCTTTGAGAGTCCTAATCTCTTCTCTGAGAGCTTTATTTTTGTTAGACGGCCTTTTGCTGTTTCTCGAGGTGTTTTGTTTCCTCTGAAGTGTCCCTGTGCTTCTCTTGAAGGATTTAAATCTGTTCCCACTTCGGTTCTCCTGATAATAGGCTTTGTTCTCCATATGAAAAGCTTTGTTTTTTTTGCTGAAGGTTTTGATTCTCTTCTTGAATGCCCAGATTCTCCTTCCAGTTTGGTTATATTGTTTCATATGGGAGGAGATGGTGAATGAGGGCAACAGAGATAAACTGCCGATTTTCCTTAAAGAATATTTATCTATTGAGTCAAACACTTTGTCACTTATTTGCTCCATTCAGGGGCCATGCTATGGTCCAGGTGAGTGATTCCACTTTTCATATGCAGTAGTCATGGGACTAAGAATAGAGGTCAAGTGTCCATGAATAACATATAAGTAAGTAAATACATAAATATAGTACTAAATTTGAAACAGAAATTATGGTAAATCAATACTGATTCTTGACAAGCACTGTCTATTTTTATATGTACTGAAGTATGTACAGCAAATTAAATTTCACAAGGCTAAATTAATTATACTGAAATAAAAATGAAAGGTTACTTCCTTTTAGATTTTAAAAACTTTGGCAATCTTTCTCATTATATACCCTGATTATATAACTGAGATAAGGTGCCACTAAACACTTTCTATGGTTGTTTATTCCTTATTCTACCCTGATGGGACAATATTTTACTGCTTAGATTGGAGTACAAGTACAGGCTAAGTAGGATTTTTATAAGTTTATTTCAATATAAAGGACAACATTGTAAAATCAGGCATGTTTTGGATATATGCCTGATGTTTGCTAGGAAACACTAAACAATTAGCTACTATGACACTCAATCATGTAATTTATATATACAGCCAAATATAGATACATGTATATATATATATATGTATATAATGAAGAAATTTCCAGATGTTCAGAGAAGCTATATCTGTGGAGTATGCAGCAGAAAAATTATGATAAATTAAGGAATTCATACAGTAGTTACTGTTGTGTTATTCTTGAATCAGTTTACCATTTGGCAGATCTGTCAGGTGAGTTTTCCTCAATGATGTCATTTCAAAAGGCATAGCAGCAGTGACACGGCAAATAATGGCAATGGTGATCAAAAAAGTAGTGTTCATCTGAAGGGAATTATAAGGATTGGCAGGATTATGATTTTCTAGCAAGTCAGTCTTTGTTTTTATCAATACATTTTTCATGTTTCTCCATCTGCCATGTTCATCCAAAACATTGTTGTCCTGCTGGTTAAATGTTTTTTTTGGTGATTGGTATTGATGGCTGCCATGAAATTTTCTTTCACAAACTTTGAGATTGAGCTTTTACATCTAGCCACCTCGGCACAAATTTGGAGTAACTATTTGGAGTTATTTCTAAATTATAGTAATTCCGTAGATGAAACAATATATGGTCTTTATATCATACAAATTACACTAAGATTATTAGTATTTGGAATTACAAATATTTGAGTAAATTTAGCAAAGGCACATGAAAAGTGAGAATTAAATAATAAAAGAACATGATGGTAGGGTGTCTGCAATCTTCATTACCTCCCAATTTTTTCCAACTGAAACAAGATTCATGCATTTTATGACAACCACTCTGCTTTGTTTGAAAAAGACGATAAACTACTACAGATGCATGAACATTTTAGATTAGACCAGTAACTTGTCCAGTCTTTATGAATTTTGTGAGGCAGAGGAATACTGTATTCCAACTAAACTATAAACCTATTTCCAATATTTGTTATCCGATCGAAGCAACTAATACATGGGGTTTTTTTAATCATACACTGTGTGCTCAGGATATTAAAAAAAGTCCAGTGAGCTTACAGTAAGATTTGGCAATTCTGTTTAAATCACTGCACACTTCACATCATCCCTTTGTACTGTCTCTCAGCTCTGTTCTATATGTTAATTAGGTAGGGGACTGAAATATGACATGTAAAATGCTCAGCAATCCCAAGAGATTAATATACACAATTCCCACTGAAAAATTTACAGGATGATCAGCCCTCTGAATCTTTTTCTCCAGGATATGTGATTCCCCTGCCTGCTCATGCAAATTAAATAGGCAATGAAGATGAGTAATACTGAAACCTATAATATCAAACAAGATCAGTATTTGGGTTCGTGTATCTTTCCCTGTCTTTTTACCTCACTTTAACTCCTCAAGAAGAATTTAAATCTTATTTCTTTCATACTTATCACTGATATATATCTGAACATTATAGCTTAGTTATTATTTTCTTCTGCTCCCTTAAAAACATCATAGTGAATAAAAAAAAAGTAGTTCACATATGTCAGTACCTGTTGCAGTTATTTTTGTGTTAAAATGTAAAGTAACACTGGTTATTTTGACATGTAGGTCACTTTCTTTTATAATTTAGAAATGTAAGTAGTAGAAAAAAGCTATCAGTTTCAACAAGGGACAAAGAATAAGGCCATATTTCCTCCTCAACCTTCATAGAGAACGAAAGGATAATCTGAGCTTAGAAAAGAACAAATTTTATGAACCCAGTCCAGAGCTGGACTAAAAGCAATGCAGCTATATTTGTACCAATAATTATTTACTTCACCAGGAATTATTAACATTATTTTCCCATTAATGAAATTAAATGAAATATTTATTAAATTATAAAATTACTAAAATAGTATTGTGTCTGAGAGCATTGTCCAAATGCTTCTGGAACTCAGACAGGGTTGGTGGTGTCCCACTTTCCTAGGGAACCTATTCCAGTACTCAACTACCACTGAAAAACCTTTTCCTTATACCCAACCTAAATCTCCCCTTTCCACAACTCCTTTCACTGGTCATGAGAATGAAGAGATCTGTACCTGCCCCTCCTCTACTCCTTGTGAGGATGTTGAAGCCTTCAATGAGGTCTCCCCTCAGTCTCCTTTTCTCCAGACTGAACAGACCAAGTGACCTCAGCCACTCCTGATATGGCTTCCCCTCATGGCCCTTCGTTATCTTCATTACCCTCTTTTGGGCACTCTCCAAGAGCTCAATATCTTTCTTATATTGTAACACCCAAAACTGCACACAATATTCCAGGTGAGGCTGCATCAGTGCAGAGCAGAGCAGAACAATCCCCTCCCTCGACTGGCTGGTGATGCTCTCCCTGATGCCCCCCAGGACATGGTTGGCCCTCTTGGCTGCCGGGGCACTGCTAACTCATATTCAACTTGCCATTGACCAGGACCCCCAGGTTCCTTTTCACAGCACCGCTTTCCAGCATCTCATCTTCTGTATGAATGTCGGGGTCTGCCCCATCCCAGTTGCAGAATCTGGTACTTGCCCTTCTTAAACTTCATTCAGTTGGTGTTTGCCCATCTCTCTAATTTTTTGAGGTCTCTCTGCAGGGCCCTCTGCCCTTGAGGGAGTCATTCACACCACTGTTTGCTTATCAAAGGATACATGAAATATAGCAGAGTTCTAAGACAACTCAAATAAATAGAAATTAAAAGCCATTTTTATAATATTTCAAATATTACATCTTACTATTGTATGTAATTTTTGTAGTGAGCTCTATGAGTGAAGGTAACGGGAGGATATCATTGCAATGCACACTGGAGATGATTCTTTCAAGGGCACAATGTATGTAATACCTAATATAATAGTGAAAATAATGGCCTAGGCAAAATATAATTTCAGTTTACCAGCTCTTAATTCTGGTTGTTCTGATCAGAAAGTAAAAGTTTTATTTTTCAAAAGAAAGGTTTAGTCTAGAAATTTTACATTACAGTGAAGTGCAACAATCCAGACTTTTTTTATGACACCCACTCTGAGAGTATAACATCATGGCATATATGGCATCTATGAAAGATGCAGGAGAAAATTTGAGTTCCTTCTGCAAGCCAAACAAAAACTCATCTATAAACCAGTTTCACTTACAAGCATTTTGAATGTCCTCACTACCCACACTTATCTCTACTGCTCAGTAGAAATGAGTAGCACAGCAGACATATTCTTAACCTTTCAGGTGACACTAGCTAACAATTCTGATCAAACTCTGACCTCGAAATAGCTAAGCCCAAGTACACGCAAAGAAAAACAGCATAGTTCAAAAAATATGCTTCTAAAATAGAAATCACACACATTTTATAACTTCTATTGCATATGCCAGTTGCTGTTGAATAAACCTAAAAATGCAGATTGGAACCTAAAAACCTAAGTGCCATCTTCGGCCCATCTGGCACTTTTACTATTCTGACAATTTTATGCTGATGTGGCTTCTTTTTTAGGTCATTCAAACTCATGATTTTCACTCCCAAGTGGATATAATATTTATGTTGTTGCTTCCAGGAGACTGAAAACCTAGACTAAGACAGATCTTTGTTCTACCTGCTGGAGATTAGCGGAGTACCACAGAGAGCAAAAGCTGATGGTGCTGTACATCTGTGCATTCAACATTCAGTGGCACTAAGCCACTAGTCTCTTTTCTGCATGACCAACTGACTAATTACTTTACTTGGCCTTTTTGAGTCCCTTCAATTAATGCAATGTGCAGTTGCACACAGTAATGGAGTCACCCATACAGAACAGAATCTGGGCCAGAATTAGTCTCTAAGTCCCAGAAGCACCTGTTACAAATACAAAGTGTCCAGATGGTCTGGTCTTTGTGGGAAAGTGTCAAGAATTGACTTATCTGTCTTTCTTACTTTTGGTTTAAGGTCATAAACATGATTCCTCTGAAGCAGAAAGCTGATTCACTCTTAAGAAAAAAAAAACGAAAAAGAAAAGGAAGAAAAGGAAAAAAAAAGAAAAGAAGAAAGGAAGGAAGGAAAGAGAGAGAAAGAGAGAAAGAAAAAAGAAAGAAAGAAAGAAAGAAAACCTCAAGATAAATGCAAAACCTGCTCCATTTTGTAAATCTTAATCACCCAAAGGAGCTCATTGTTATCATGTTCTGGGCAGGAAAATGGGATTAGCCTGCGATTACAATACAACCTTGAATATCATTAGATAGATTTATTTCAACACAACTGCAACCCATAAAAATGTGAAATATTTAGTGACTGCAAATTCCACAGTTTGTAAATTCAATCTTAAATCTCCAATCAGCTATTTTACTTTGGTTTTGCTTAGAAACACTAAAAAATACTGTTATTCTTTCACTTTTTTTTTAATGAATATCAGTTATTTGAGTTTATAGCAGTGAGGAGTGTTCCTGAATGTCAATTCACTTCCTAAGACTGCATTGCTTCATTCATGAGTGTTTTTGCTCCACTGGCAATAACCATAGAGTTTGCATTCCATGCCTTCTCAGCTGCATGAGATGAAGAGAGAAATACAGAGTTTTATGTCAGATCCCAAAAGCAGTTAGGATATCTCAAACAATAACCAGAACAATGGCAGTCATGGCTTCCTAATAAGATTATTTTAATGAAACAAAGCATGGACAACATTAACAGCAATATAAGTAATAACCATCTGGTTTATGCATTGTTGAAGGTATTTTCTACTTCACATGTCTCCCTCCCTTCCTGCCTTCCTGCCTTTATATAGCCACTCACTGTGAGAGTAGTAAGAGAAAGAAAAAGAGCAAGTTGATGTGGGAAGATGGCTGGGGGCAGAAAATAGAGGAAATCAAGAAGTTATATTCACATCCTAGCAGAAATTATAATGGTACGGAAATTATAGGGTAAAATGCAGCTGCCACTCCCTGGATGGAATGCAGTTGCCATGCTCCACAATGATTATCCCATACAACAGTAATGACCTGCTAAGGAGGATGGAGAGGAGGGTGGAGCAGAGTGAAGACACTACAGCTAGGCTCTGCAGAAATCCTTGCAGGCAAGGAAACTCAGTGGTACTTTGCAGCTGATAAATCACATGGTATCTCTCAGCCAAGGGAAATAGGAGAAGATGTCCTGCTAAGCTAACAACTTTAACGAAATCTCTGTCCTCAAATGAACTTGATTCATTAAAGCCTAATTGTAATATTAACACACACCTCCATCTCAAAGTTACCACTCCCCACTGGACGTGCACTCTATACTTTTTTGACTTTATTTTTTTGTATTTTTGGAAGTGAGGTAAAAGAAATTTGCACCAATCAGCAACAAAAAACGGGGGGAAAGTTAGGGAAGATTCCATCATAACTGCTGGGATCAGTTGACAGGCTGAACCTGTCTTCTCCCTCACAGAGATGCCTCTTGGGTAAGAACCAAACCCTACACGTGCTGAATAATTTACTGGGGATTAAAGTTGGTTTGTATATTGCTTTGAATATGTTTTTGATACTATTACCATCAATCTTCAAACCTTAATCTGTCACAATTTTATATTAATAAAGACTGTTATTCCTCAAAGTCTTAGTGGTGGCCCTTCCTGGGCACTGGTAGCGGCTGACATCAGGTAAGACACTCAAATAAAGTGGGAAGACCCACTGAGGGGTCTCCCTTATGCTGTTGGTGTAGTTCCCTGAAAAGGGCAGTCGAATTGCCCTCCAATCCAGTAGGACTGTTCAGTGACGGATCCCCATAATGGGACACTGACAGACTGGTCAGGCACAAGGGTCTTGGCTTTCCTGGAACACTGACATACAAATTAAACACTAAGGGCTGAGGAAATCTCCTCCTACATCCCCACATTAAGGCTCAAGAAAATCTCCCCTTTTCATGTGACAGTTGAGGAAGGGAAAGAGGATGCTATTTCAGTAGAAGGAAAAATTGAATAAAACGTATTTTCTGCCCACCAATTATTTCACTTGTATCACATATTTATTCTTCTACTTAATGCCTGTAAAATTTAAAAGCCCGAAGCCCTGATTGTCTTACCCCTACATATTCACTTAACACAAAAAGAGAAATCACAATTAGCTTTTTGAGTTCCAAACTCAAATTTGAACAACAGTAGTAATGAATTCATGCCAGTCACATTGGAATCATGCCTATTTTTATTATTCATAAGCACTGAAGTAATATTGGCTACTATAAATATGTAGGAGACATCCAATATTTTTAATCATAAAGTACAGTAACAGCTATCAGCAATAATTATGGATTTTTTTATAGTTTATGTATTATTTTCCTTGGATTTTTGAGACGCTTTAATGTATACTGAACAAAGTTTCTGTATTTTCAATGGCTCAAGAGAGATATGGTACTTGAAATAAATCTAAGTGAATTGATTCACATGATGTTTTAAAATATCATCAGTAATCAATATTTCACTGGATTTTTGGAAGACTCGTTTCACAGAACTAATATTTGAATTTTAAAATGTGAAAAGAGTATGGCAGAGGCATGAGGAAGGCATACTGTTTATATAACCCAAGGACAGAAAATGCAGTATTTGCTCTTAATTGTAAGTGATCGGAAAGCTAAGCTGCTATTTTTGTAAAACATATGGAACTACAACACAGGGTAATGTTGTTAACACGTCATGCTTTGTTATGCTTCATCCTCACTTTATTTACTTAGAAAACAGATGAAATGCTGCGTACCCTATGTTCTAAGAAAGAACAGTGGAAGTGGATCCAGTGGGGCAGGGCTAAAGCTGTGGGCATTTACCTGGACATTTTCTTCTAAAAGCATATCTGCTCATTCACCTGGTTGTGTCTGGGCAGTCAGATGTGGAGCAGAGCTCAGCTTCAGAGCCACTTATGTAAGTGAGCATCATAAGGGAAAAATACGGGGCCAGATCCAACAGCCTGACAGAGGTGAGTCTGTTGCAGCTTCCAGGTGCAATCTGTAGCAAAGCTGAGCATCTACTCCCAGTAGGCAAGTGTATATAGAGCACACATGTTCACCAGATATATCACAGATTCATAGGACAATTTGGGTTGAAAGTGACCTTGCAGATTATCAAGTTCCAACCCCCATGCCATGGACAGGAACACCTTTCACTAGTCCCATCCAACCTGGCCTTGAACACTTCCAGGGATGGGGTATTCACAACTTCCCTGGACAACCTGTTCCAGGCCTTTACAGCAAAGGAGTTCCTCTTAATATCTAATCCAAACCTACCCTCTTTCAGTTTTAATCCATTCCTCCTTGTCCTGTCACCACATGCTCTTGTAAATAGTCCCTCTCTGACTTCCTTGCAGGCTCCCTTTACGTACTGAAAGCCCACAATTAAGTCACCTCAAAGCTTTCTTTTTGCTAGGCTGAATATACATACATATATATATATATATGTATATAAACATAAATATATATGTATATACAATTGAACAGAACAAGACAGACATATTCATCACTCATACAAACACAGTCACCATCAGTAGGCTTATCCATTCTTCTCCTTGCCTGAACAGGATGATCTGCTAGCGTGAGTGTATATATCTGTGCACACAGGCACAAGGTGGTTCCCTTCAGCAGCTGGGCTCAAATGCAGTCAGCTCAGTAGCTGCCCCTAGATTACAGTTTCCTTGATTGCAGGTATTTGGACATATATGTAGGCTGTAGTCCTACTCATGTTTCTAGCACAGACTACCCTTTCTCCCCTCCTCACCTCCTCCCCTGTCCCTTACACACAGACACACACTTGGTCAGGATGTGAGTCAGTCTCCTATCATCTTGCTCTTGGACATGCACCACCCCACCTGTCTCCCAGGCCACTTCACCTACTCACTGTCTAGTCCGGCAGGATGTTTCCTAGTGATCACTCACTCACTTGCATGGCCATTCTCTCTACAGGTACTGGCTAACAGAGGGGCCTTGTGACCCAAGGTCCTACTCCAGTGGCTGGCAGTTCAGTCTGCTCAGTCCAGCCTCTCCAGTAATGGGTACAAAGGACACATGGGCCCTCCAATCTGTGGTCTGACTTCAGCTGACATACCAAGATCCCTATACACAAACACTCCACACCCACATCCTCCCAGTCCCTCCCACAGGAAACGGGAAGAAAGGAATTTAATAACTAAATTTGGTGGACTGTGTTGACCAGGTGCAGAGAAGTGTCTCAAACTATTGATACCCAACTGGGCCTTTATACTCCATTATTCATTTATTTGTCCATTTTTGTTCCTCCTCAAATCACCTAAATCCATTTTTCCTTCCTTTAGTTCCTCCTCAAAACATTCCATATTGAGTCATGCGCACAGCTGAAACATTCACCCCCACAGCCACTATGTGTCCCTATTATGACTCGCTTTTGAACCCAGGATAACTGAGGTTCTTGTCAAGAATAGATCCCTTGAGGTGGATTAGAGTGAAACGACACTGAATGACCAGTGTTTATATGTGTATATATGTATGTTGCAAGAATTGCAATTTCATCCGTCACTGCTTGTGGGTCATGCCAATTGTAATAAGCCCAGGTCATACGGGGAGGAGAGGGGTTAGCATTATCTCTTTAATTTTGTCAGGAGGGAATAGTCCCCATTTGATTCACCCTGGGTGGTCATTCCTTTTGAACTGTTCATTAACCCACTGAGGTTAATGTCTTTATGCCCTTTAATCCTCTGAGGATCAGCTTGACTTTCTCCTGGAGAAAACCTTACAACAAGTCCAGGTTGCACCAGAAAATCTTTCAACAGGTTTGATGTACCTAGGTCAACACCGAGAGGAGAAAAATTATCATTATTTAAATCTGTCATTGACCTCCTAGGGGGACAACCAACGTGCTTCTTCCCACTACCCTGTGGTGGTTAGTCAGACCTCCTCCAGAGAAAACCTTCCAACAAGTCCAGGTCACTCTGGAAAACCCTACAACAGCTTTTGATCACACTGATCACTCCACCACATCCAAGGGATCCTGTCTGTGACACCAGTTTAATTAATGACCTGCTTCTGAAGGCAGAGTAACTGAAGTTCTTCTTAATGATATATCCCTTAGGGTGGATTAGAGTGAAATGACACTGAATGACAGCTGTTTATATATTTATATGTGTAGCAGGTTTGTTTTAGAACAATTTGGTTACAATGGAAAGGGTATGTATCTGTTTTGGTTATTATCTACATAAAAATATAAAGATATCACTTAAAGAAATACATAAGGAAAAGAAAGAAAGAGAAAGAAGACTAAGAATAGACAGTGGAGAGGAAAGATATCACTACCCATAGATCCAGTGACAAGACTTGATTGTTGGAATTTTGATGTCCATTGGTCAAAGTGATGGTCACAGTCTTGATTCCCTGGGGGTGGGGGAAGCCCGAGAAAGACAAAGTTTGATATAATATATGTTCAGGTTCAAGTGGGAATGCCCAGGTACCTTCCCTGGGGGAGGGGAGTTTTACACAGTCTGTTGCAACTGTGGGTCGTGCACAGTCCTCTGGTGGAAGGCCCCATAATGAGTCTGGACCTGCTTCAGGGGTCTTTGGTGATTTATGATCCCCTCTATGACATGACAGCTGTTTGGCCCTGCTTCTCACATCTGTGTAGTTGAGCCAGTTGTGCCTTATCAGAGGAAACTGGTATGACAGAAGCCATCAGGATCTGCTTCTTACTGGCTTTTTTCCATTATCTGGCCAGAAAACATCTTGTTTAAGACATTAGTCACAGATTATCAGGGATACAATAAGTAGCAGGGTTCAATCAGTTTATCTAAGCAAAGGCTGGTTTGTTATGGTTATCCTCTGGTGGTGAATGTGCATCCCCTTTGTCTTTTGGAAATGAGAGGTTTGGCTACCACACACACAAAAGTCTCCTCCTTCCCTTCGGTTGCAGAGTGCAAATCTGGCCTCAACAAACCACCCAACTGTTTGAGTCATTAACCATTAACATTTCAGTCTCTACTAGTCGCATAACCTCAGGCAACAACTCGCTTCAGTCCAAAAGGAGGTCCAACACGTGAACATGCCATCCAAGGCTCTCCGGGGCCAGCACTGTGACAGGGCCAGAAGAGGTGTGCCTTCCTCTATGTACTTGAATCACGTTACTGCTTGCCTTGGTGCCCCTGCACTCTGTGGAGGTCGGGCTTTGATGGGCTGATGACTTCTGCAATGGACCAGAAAGTAATGAGAGCATAATATTATTTGGACTCTCCCTTCTGCTATTGTCTTTCTGTTCTCTGTTGTGGATGTGGAGGTAGTCTCTTAGAACATCACTTAGGTATATCTGCTAGAACACACGCAGTCTGCTCAGTAGAGTCTGTTTCTAGAAGCCAGCTTTCTTCATTGAAAAATGTGAACTGACTGAGAGCAACTGTGAGTAATCACAAGTGTGAAAAATATGTATTTTAAAGTCACCAGTTTTTTTGAACCTCTGTGATGCCGCTGGAAACTTCTCTGCATACAATCAGTTTAGAGTAAGGAATATTTTAACAATTTGCTGCACTTTAACATGAATGATTATGCAAAAGAAATCTGTTTATCTTCCTAAATAATAACAGTTAATAAATGTATGTTCCTAGCTGTTAACTACAAACTATATATATAATATAAACATATTTATATGTTTATATGTACACTTATATATACATCCACACAATATTATATGTATGATTATAAATGAAAAATTGGGTGGTTTCATGTATTTTTTTTCATCTCACACAGACTGAAATTCATCCCACCGAAATTCTAACATCTAATAGCTAAGCACTTAAATCCAAATAAGTCTGTTTAGACTTTTTTCATAATCACTTCAGAGAAATGCATATTTCCAGAGGGAGATATATCTATTAACATAGGAATCTAAGGGAAATAAATCAGAATCAGTGCTATCATCTAGATGGGCATATTTTTGTTCATTAATTCAAGTTGACTATCAAAGCTTAGATATCTGTATTTGAGTTAAATAAGGTAGTTGGAATCCAACATCCTGTAGCAAAGGTAGAAAGCAACTGTCAGAAAACATCTCCTCATCCATCTCAAATGTGAAATTTTTCATTACATCCTTTTCATAGGACAAAATGCAATAAATGATAAAGAAATTAAATGTTTATAGTATTTTCCATTTCCTTTGAAAATGACTTTGTGAAATTCATATTCATGGGCACATAGGTCATTTAAGAGAATAAGACCTAATTTATTGGAACATATCAAATCAGTATCTGACAGAGAAAAGATGTTTTTGCAGTATGTTCCTAACTTGATTTGATATAAATATGAAGGAAGAATTAACATCCTGAAGCATGTCATGCCTCCACTTTTACCTGTTCAATCAGTGACAGGCAGAAACTGTAGCTCTTGTCATCATTCTTAATAATAGCAGAAGATCCTTTCCTCAAAGATGCACCTGAAATCAAAATCTTCATTTAGTTATGTTTCCTTATAAACTCATATAACTTTTCTAGGAATCATTAACAGTTTGCTATACTCAGACCTCTTCATTTGATTCTGCCTTTTCAAATAAACACCATGACAGAACTTGAAGTCAGATAAATCCCCTACATTTGGATTAATTGAATAAAATCCCTTCACTATGAAATGGATACTTACAAGATGTAATTCATCTCATATGAAATTTGGCATCTAAAATACACTGTATCAATTCTTTCTTGTTGTAGAAGACTGGAGGAATGGATGACCGGCTCAAAACTACCAGGTGGGAATTAGTGGTGTTGATAGAGAGCCAGCTGAATATGAGCCAGCAGTGTGTCCAGATGGTCAAGAAGGCCAATGGCCTCCTGTCTTGTATCAGAAACAATGTGGCCAGCAGGATTAGGAAAGAGATTGTCACATTGTACTTGGCACTGGTGTGGCCGCACCTCGAGTACTGTGTTCTATTTTGGGCCCCTTACTTCAAAATGGGCACAGAGCTGCTGGAGCACGTTCACAGAAGGGCACAGAGCTGGTGAAGGATTTGGAGCACAAGTCTTATAAGGACAAATTGAGGGAGGTGGAGTTGTTTAGCCTGGAGAAAAGGAGGATGAGGGGGGATCATATGACTATCTGGAAGGAGGTTGTAGCAAGGTGGGATTCAGTCTTCTCCCCCAAGTAACAAGTGATGGGACAAGAGGAATTGGCCTTAAGAAGGAATATGAAGCTGGTGAAGGGTCTAGAAAACAGGTCTTATGAGAAGCAGCCAAGGAAACTGGGATTGTTTAGTTTGGAGAAGCGGAGGTTCGAGGGATCCTCATTGCTGTCTACAACTACTTGAAAGGAGGATGTAGTAAGGTGGGAGTTGGTCTCTTCTGCCTTGTCTCAAGTGAAAGGAAAAGAAATGGGCTGAAGTTGCACCTTGGAAGATTAAGGTTTAGGGGTGCTTATGGTGGTGCTAGGTTGATGGTTGGACTAGATGATCATGAAGGTCTCTTCCAATCTTGATGATTCTGTGATTCTGTGAATTCCTCAATAAAGTAGGCTTTTATATTAAAAAACAGTAGTAATTTCTAAGCTGTCAGTATTTGACAAAATCTCTTAATACCACTAACTATGGCTTCAAGAGGGCAAAATCCTACTTGTCAAACAATTTCCATTCACAACAAGGTAACCTACTTACTCAGCCAAGGGAATCCAGTTGATGTAATGTTTGGATTTCAGTGAAGTTTTTGATACTGTCTCTCACAGTATCCTTCTGGTCAAAATGTCCAGCATACAACTAGATAAATCAAGACAAGTGCCAGATTCTGTGCCTGGAACTGGGCAAACCAGACTGGGGAATCAGAAGCTGGAAAGCAGCACTGCGGAAAGGAACCTGAGGGTCCTGGTCAATAGCAAGTTGAATATGAGTCAGCAGTGCCCTGGCAGCCAGGAGGGTCAAACATATCCTGGGGGGCACCAGGGAAAGCATTGCCAGCCAGCTGAGGGAGGTGATTGTCCCTGTTTGCTCTGCCCTGGTGCAGCCTCACCTGGAATATTGTGTGGAGTTTTGGGTGTTACAATATAAGAAAGATATTAAGCTCTTGGAGAGTGTCCAAAGGAGGGTAATGAAGATGGTGAAGGGCCATGAGGGGAAGCTGTATGAGGAATGGCTGAGGTCACTTGGTCTGTTCAGTCTGGAGAAAAGGAGACTGAGGGGAGACCTCATTGCAGCCTACAACTTTCTCATGAGAGAGAAGCAGAGGCGCAGGCACTGATCTTTTCTCTGTGGTTACCAGTGACAGGTCTCAAGGGAACGGCATGAAACGGAATCTGGGGAGGTTTGGGTTGGGTATTAGGAAAAGATTCTCCTTGGACACTGGAACTGGTTTCCCAGGAGAGTGGTCGCAGCACCAAGCCTGACAGAGTTCAAGAAGTGTTCAGAAAATTCTCTCAGGCACATGGTGTGATTCTTGGGGTTGTCCTGTGCAGGGCCAGAAGCTGGACTTGTGGGTCCCTTCCAGCTCAGGTTATTCTAGGATTCTATGATTCATTGCATTTCTTAGACTTAAATAAATTCTTAAATTGCCAAAAAACCTACTCAAGTGTGAGGATATTATTAAAGCAACTTTGTTTCCAGAAGAATTGATTGGTTTTCAAAGGTTCAGGACAAGTATTTGTGTATGTGCTTAGAGGCCTGAGACTAGTCATTTATGTTTGGTTGGGGATGTGATTTGTCTCCAGGAGGAAGCATAATGCAATAATTACAAAGGTGAAAAGGAAAAGACAGTGAAAACTCTGCTTCTGCTCCCACTCCTGTGTGAGGCCCAGAATCTGTAGCATATGGTTCCCTCCCTATTCAGTGGGATATTTCTGACGATATTTACAGCCCCTCATTTCTTTTTTTTAGTTTTAATGTACTGGAAAACACAACTACATGTCAAACCCTCCCATGTATTTCCTCAGTCCACAACTGAAGGCTTTGTATGTTTGTAGCCCTTTCCTATGAAGAACTAGGTAGCCTCTCATGGAACACCCTGAGTGCCACATCCACCAACGCATTGCTGTGTGCAACACAGTTGAGGGAACTGATCTTTAGTGGTGAAGGTTTTCTGCATTAGGGTAGATCTGCAGTGTCAGAAAGAGACAGTGTAAGGCTCTTTCTGGACCTCAGAAAGACATCAGGAAAGGCCCATAAACAGATGACATAATAAAGTAGACACTTAAATAAGGCAGACTAAAAAGAGGAATGTAGGTAGTGGGCAAATCTTACATAGAGAGTGAGTAAATCTTATGTCCCTTCAATGCTGGGAACCTGCATTCATGCACCCTCAGACAGACGCCACGTGGATTCACTTATGGCAGGCTGAGCAGATCCCACCCCTGGAGAGAAACTCCTCTTTTTTGGTATTTTGAACTGTTTTAAGATTGTCTCAAGATAAAACAACTCTATGTATCATTCCTGCTGTTATATAGAAAAAAGGTTACATGAGAACTTCTTGCTGGACTTTCAGACAACGGCACATCATTAATAGTATGATGGTTGGCACAGCACAGCACAGCACAGTGCAGCACAGACCCGGACTTACTCAGTTTAACTGCTATGTGGATCACTAACTACTCAATACACAATTGACTTGTGAACAGGATCACTACACCTGGTATCTATGCTCAGGCACATTGAATGTTAGGTAAAGTAAGATAATCATTCCAATGTTAGAATGGACTGAAAAAGTCATGTCACCTAATTTCAGAATGGGCTTCACAGTTATAAGAGTTCAGACTCTGCTCACAACTATCTAGTATTGAAATAAAAATCACTGAAATTTAGTATTTTAGTAACTAAGATATTTCTGTACTCATGAATAAAATAGTGGCAGGCAATCTTCTCAGACTGAAATTCGATAATTTATCCTGCTGTGCTGTTATAAAGGCCTTTGACATGGGTTTTGATCATAGGCATAATTCAGAACTAGGCATGGGCCAAGGAGAAACTTCAGGATTAGTTGTTTTGGAAATTCAGAGAGTTTAAGACTGTTGGCACAGGCTGTTCTATGCTGCTTTGTCTTGGTGCTATCTTAATTTTTAAGCACAGATGCAACCCAGTTGCATAGTTTGGCTTATGTCAGTTTGAGAATAGGTCTTTTAAAATATTCTTTTGTGGTTTATTTTGGTTTCAAACTCATCAAGATAGATTTTGTGTATCACAATCACAGGTATCAAAATCTTTCCTTGTACTTTACAGGAATCCAAAGCGAATGATCCAGGTTTGTAAAATCAATTCTGTGCCCAAATTTCTTTGTGAATAGGACACACAGACAGCTAAGCAAAAGCTCCTTTATGACAAAAAATAGGATAATAGCCTAGTGAAGAATTGTTTCCTTTACTCTTTCAAACTGAATTCCTGTTGTTAAAGATTTTTTCATATGATTTACTAAATGGGGACCAGATGACAATTTTGAGATTTTTCCTGGTTTAGGTTAGAGCAAATAACGCATCTCCAGTAGGATGTTAATATCATTAGCTCATCTAGGATAGTGTGGTGGGTTGACCTTGGCTGGACACAAGGTGCCCACCCAGCTACTCTATCATTCCTCTTCCCAGCTGGACAGGGGAGAGAGTAAGATGGAAAACAACTCGTGGGTCGGGATAAGGCAGTTATTGAAGCAGAAGCAAAGCAAAAGCTTGTACAAAAGCGAAGCGAAAGATAGCAGGGTTTATTCTCTACTTCCCATGAGCAGCGATGGTCGACCACCTCCAAGCAGCAGAGCTTCAGCATGCACAATGGTTTCTCAGCAGGCAGCCACTGGAGACAATGAATGCCTGCCTTCCTGCTCCTTGCCTTAGGTTTTATATTTAAGCTGATGACATATTGTATGGAATATCCCTTTGGTCAGTTTGGGTCAGCTGGCCTACTTGAGTCCCCTCCCAAAATCTTGCCCTCAATTGAGGAAGGAATGCTACAGTGCTGATGTTGTGCTCAGCAGTAGCCAAAACACTGGTGTGTTATCAACACCCTTCTAGCTACCAATGCAAAGCACAGCACTGGGAGAGCTGCTGTAGGGAAATGAACTCCAGCTCAGCCAGACCCAATACAGAAAACATCTTGACAAACTTCTATGATTTTCTTCATGTTCTTTTTGTTACTCTAAACTCTTCAGTCAAATTCAGTCTTCAAAGGCATTACTCTAATTCACTTGGGAAAACTAGTGTTTTAAAAAGGAGATATCACATTGACGACATTAGTAACTGGGGCAGAATAGACTGCAGCTGATTATCAAGATTGAATGACAAAGTTATATAGATGACACAAAATGCTTAGATCAAAAAAAAGGATCTATTGTCTGAAGAAAGTGTTATACATTTTGTTGATATGCTATTATTTTTTCAGGAAGAATATTTGTCATCAGATATAACTAATTAGTTATTTTGAGGTGATATTTTTCCTTATTATAAATAACCTGCTCAATATGGTTCTGAACACAGAAAACAGTTTGTTAGTAATAAATTCTTTACCTCATCTACCAAAGGGAGTACATAGGAATGCATACAGAGTCTTGCTGAAATTTTGAAGCATGTGCTATTTGTTGAGAAATATGTAACTTGGAAAACATAGGAACAGCAGTTGCGGCAGAAATGCTGCTTTTACATAATTCATTAGGCCTCTTTATTTTTTCTTCTCCCAGTGGCTTGGATGTGTGTGACCTTAATAACTTCAGTGATATCACCTCTAAATTACAGTGCAATGCAATAAGTCATGCCACCAGAGGTACATTGGGCCTGACTGAAAGGTTGCCTTAGAGGCTTGAGAGCTGAAGTCCAAACAGCTTTCTAAAGAGACATTTTCTTCCTATGAGATACTTGCAGACAGAAAACAAACATCCTGCTTGGAGATAACTTATAGTCTTAGTACTATACTGCAGCATGCTTATCTTCTGGTCCTACTTGTACATGCAAAACACAAACACAGAGCCATCCTTGCATCATCCCTATTTGCATGGATAGAAAATCTAATCTTGAGGGAGATTTTGGGGAGTAACTGAGGTGAACATCTGTTACCTACACGGTTCTTACTAAAAGTGAAGGAAGGTGTGTAATTCTAGTGCCTGAACATGGTGACATTTTAGATACTATATATTAACATGTGGCTGATAGCTGCCACCCACAGATTTCCTGCAGGTTCCGTGTAATATATGCCAGCCCCATGGTATGTTGAGTGCATTTCAGTCATTTAAATGGTGTTATGTGACTACATGACACCACCCAAATTGTTCCCTGGATGTGTCATGTGAATTAATCTTGAGTTGCAGACATGGAATCAACATAAAGAAGTTTTAAAATCTACAGGAAGAAGAGTATTCAAGCAGTGACAGGTAATATTCTAAAGTTTCACAAGCTCCTTGCGGTTTGTAAAAGCCTGCCAAAGTTTGAATATTTTAACAAATGTTATCTCAGTCCTGTAAGGCAGAAGAGCAAGTTGGAAATCTCAGTGGCAGTCTCCTCTAAAATGTCTTAACATATCAAACTTAGCCTGACTGCTGCCAGCGTGGTTGTATTTATTTATTTATTTACTGAAAATGCTGTACTGACAGTCTCACTTTCCTCTTTCTGCTGCTATCAGAAGCAGAAAGAGCAAATGCTTTTATCTTCCTCTATTCCCCTTAAGTCTTCCCAAAAGGCCAGAACCTGTCTCTTATTAACTGTTTCCTTTACAGCATGTTCTCTCTCCTTTGGCTTCTGATTTTTTTCTTTGACCTATTGGATTCTTTACCAGCAGGTCTTGTCAGTTATCACTCATTTTAGCAGCTAAAATTTGTCTCATAATACTGTCCTCATTGTGTCTGTTGTCTCCTCCTCAATCCTATAAAAATATGTAATGTAAGCACAGGATTTTCCTGCTAATCACACTGAACAAAGGAGTGGTGTTTAAATTGGTACTGCAATGGAAGAGACAAGTATGTACAAAATAGTGGATTTCATACTCTGAATCCATAGAGTTTCAAATGAAGCAATATAGAATAATGTGAATCTGCTTTCCTCTTCAAACTGTTACTACACTCATCTCCAGCCCCCTGGCATTTTATAGGTTCTTAAGAATGAAAATGTCTTAAATATCAATGCATGCGCAGTAAAAATAAATGCTTTTTTTATTTTTTTCCTATTTAATGCTTTTTAAATTCTGCTATTGCACAAAAAATATGAGTCAATTTGTCTCTGGACAGTGATCTTAAAGGAAATAGTTATACAACAAACTCCATAAAATCTACTAGCTCAACAGGATCTGACTTGACTTCATTTGCTGTCTGTACTGGACATGAATTCAAGGCTGGTAGTTCCCCAACACCCAGGCACAGCTCATGAGGCTGCAATTAGGACTGAAATACACACAGTCATCTGGATGAGTTATGAACATGTTAACACTTGATGCAAGAGTAAATATTTAACAAACATTTTTATGAAGAGTTTGAGATTGGTTTTGCATAATAACCTTGGGTGTGCTACACATATTTTAAAACGCAATTATTATACAATTTAAATGGAATAATGAAGACATTTTATTGCATTTTGATAGTGAATTAGGGAGGATTTAAATATTGCAGAATGCCTCATGTTATAAATATATTTTCAAGGTATAAAAAAATGTGGTTTCTGACAGTTTCTGATAAAAATAATATTTTGCAAAAATCATTCCTTCCCGCTCATCAACTGCTGTATAATAGTACAAGGGTATAATATTGTGTAGCTCTGTGAATGCAGTGAATTCATTGCTTATAAATAGATATGTACAACAAAATTCTTTTGTTCAAGTGATAGATATTTATTTAGCTGCATTTTTTTTCATTTTACAAAGGACAGGATGTGCAAATTATATACATAGAATACATTTTTATAGATTTTTTAGAAAATCTTTATATTCCTTCCAAGCCATGTAAAATAGTTTTGAATGCCAGTGTACTGAAAGGCAGAATCACTAACTGACAAGAAATCATTTGTCTCCAGAATTTCAAAGTACCCAACTCTAATGTTTAGAGCAGACATAAAATCTTTTCGCAGAAGTAGGAATACTCGATCAAATAACTTTCATATAATGCAAGAAATGCAAAGATCTATTGCTACAGATTACATAATGCATTTATTCTTGTTATTTCTGAGTGAATGAATAAGACATGACCTTTACTCAGCATTTTTGACAAGTACTCATTTTTCAACATACTATTTTGGAGGACTTAGAAAAACTGATTTTTTTTCCTGAAAGCTAAGATATTTACAAAATATTTTACATTGAGAACTCTTTACTTATAAATGGAAAATCCCAATAATCAAAAGCTATTAAACAAAATATTAAGTTCTTGCTTTGTTTTCTTAACTTTCAGTCCAGATATTTATTCACTTTTGTCAAAATTAATGTTAAAAATAAGTGGATCACATTGATAAACTTTAATTTAACTATCCAATCTCTGAAATGCCAGCCTGCCATAGCCTAAGGAGTTTGGATGGATTTTCATCATTTGGGAATGCCATAGAGATCCCCTTGTCTCTGAATATCAGAACAGTTTGTACATGAGCAACTAGTACAACACTTATTTACAGTGTAAGGTAAACATTACCACATAGTTAAATTAAGAAAAGTTTGTATATGAAATGCAAAATGCAAAGATCGGATAATGATTTGATGTACTATACCATGCTTTTTCTAGCTATCAACTTTTGTTGGTAATCTGTACATGTGGCTTCTTGCCTAACAGAGTTGCAATTACACACAAAACATCAGTGAGTTAGAGGAGAATGATGTAATCTCAGCCAACAGGAAAAACAATAATCCAGAAGACAAATAGATTTGAAATGCACGTTTTTCTGGGACTTCTTAAATACAAGTAAGTCACCAAAAATGTGGTCAGTACAATGTCAAATATATGGAAGACTAAGACCTAAGTCTTAGAATTTAGAGAGAGGAAGGTGACATCCAAGTGCAGGATACATCAGAATATCTTATATGGCATAGCTACAAATAGGCAAATGAACTGTGTTAACCATATCAATACATGCCAGAGGTTCTCTGATGAAACTGGAATCACCTTCTCAAGTGGAGAAACACTTTGATGGGCTACAGAAGAAGAGAAATGCCAAATATTTGCAACTATCATAAAATCACAGAATCACAGAATATGCTGAGTTGGAAGGGACCTATCAGGATCATCGAGTCCAACTCCTGGCCCTGAAAAGGACTGTCCCCAAGAGTCACACCATGCAGCTGAGAGTATTGTCCAAACACTTCTTGAACTCTGTCAGGCTTAGTGCAGAGCAGAGCTGCACTTGACTGGCTGATGATGTTTTGCCTGATGTCCCCCAGGACACGGTTGACCCTCCTGGCTGCCAGGGCACTGCTGCCTCATATTTAACTTGCCATCCACCAGGCACCCCAGATCCCTTTCCTTGGCACTGCTTTTCAGCATCTCATTCCCCACTTTCTATGAACATCCAGGGGTGCCCCATCCCAGTTGCAGAATCCAGTACTTTCCCTTGTTGAAGTTTAGACTACAGTATTTAGATTATGGTCGAAATAAACATAGGCAGAGGTTTCCTACATAATTAGAGAATTTGTGGGTTAAATAGGAAGACGTGTTTACCAAATAGTGATGTCTACTCAAAAATTACTGAAATTTCAAACCTTGAACTACATGCTTCACCTGTACATAATCCTATCTTTAGTAATTTACAGCTCTCCAGATTGCCTAAACATTAATGTCCAGTGCAATTCAAAGTGCTCTAGAGCTAACCAGACACATTGACGTGGAAGTGGAGGAGAGAACAAGGAGAGATCCTGGCCTTACTGGTGCAACTGCTGAAGGTCATGCAATGTCTACCGGGAAACCTCAAATAACACTAGATGTAAGTGCATGGGCAGTTGAATTGGGATGCTATTAGCTACTCAGCTGTTCAGCTGAAAGGCTAGCTAGCTTCCTCTGGGGATGTTAGCAGTAGTGTCTCAGGACTCAAGTACAGAACAGATGTCTAGCAGTGTCTGAAAAGACAGCAGTATCCCACATGACCTCCAGAAGCTTTTCCGACTTAATTTGTGGTTACAAAAGAAAATGGAAATAAAATGTTACATTTATACCATAGATAAATCAAAAAATCTGTACCTATATTTGAAACCTGCATTTTCAATAAAAATTGCATTAATCAAATGACAATAGAAGCCCTTAAAGTGCACTTATTAAATCTCATATAAGTCCTTGCCAATATATAATAAATATAGCAGAGTTAAAATATTCTAAACAGTAGTAATTGTGATGTAGCTTCGAGGGGAGTGGTGAGAGTGGTGATTTGAGGTGGTCCAGTCACACCACATTAAGCTTTCCCACTTAATAAGTTAATTCAACCTACATGAGGAGTAGATATAAACCACCAACTACCACAATTACTGTGCTTATTCAGAGCATGTATCTGTGACTTCAAAAAGGTGCAAGGAAACAGAAAACTAGAATTTGAAGGTCAAATTATTCCACAGAATAATTCCACTGATGCCAGCAGAATTATTATGAGCATGCATTTGCTTTCCTGTCATAAGTGGTATAAGGAAAAGAGAGAAACAGTTTTACAGGCCCTCTAAATTGGCTCCATCTCATCTCTCCCATTTATTCTGTTCCAAATTAATTCCCTCTGTCTTTCTCTGCTGCAAAGAGCAAGAAATGAAAAACAACCCAAACTACCATCACGCTTCCTGAAACACATTTGTCAGTGGCAATTTTGAATGGAACATTTCCTACCTAAACGGGTAGTTGATTAATTTGTTCATGTTTACACAAGAACTCAAGAGACAAAACCAAAAATCATCTTTGTTTTTCAGATTACACAACCTGGAAGAGACACAGTCCTGATCTAACTGGAAAGGCTAAATAGACATGCAGCCTCACCTGCATGCAGCCTAAGAGCCATGCGGGCGAGAAAGAGAGGTGAAGAACTCCCAGTTGCTGTTTTCCCCTGTGTTGCCTTACACAGATTATGTGAGATAGATCTGCAGGATCTGAGATCTCTGTGCTCAAATAAAATTAAAAGATTAAAATAGAGTAATATAAAGCAAACATTAATAGTGGTAAAAGGCAAGCATAGATGTTGGAGAATTTCCATTGGAGATCAACTCTGAAGAGCTAAGTCTAGTCTACCAGCTCCGTGAATTTTAACTCTCGGTGATTAGGCATTAGACATGGCAAAATAGAAAGTTGGGTATAGATTGGTGCATTCCTCTTTCTAAGCTGGTTTGTCTCAGTACTGGCACAAAAAATCAGTTTTTGAAACTAATTTCTCCAGCTTACTCAGTGCTTTTCAACTAAAAGTGGTCCAGAAAAGCCCACACTGCTCCAATGATGATACCTATATTTTTTTCCAAACGACCTGGCATGAAATGTCTTCTAGTTTCTCTTATTTCCATGGTTGTGCATTCGTGTTCAGATAGAAGGAAAATATCCATTCTGACAAAAAAAAATGCATATTTTTTTTTAGGTTTTTTTTTTTTTGTAATCTAATGACCAATTGTGATAATCTGCCTAAATATACTGATTTTGGAAGACTGTGAGAATATTACTGATGAAAATAAACACATATAAAAGATATTTGCTAGACTTTCCCCCGGTATTGTTATTTTTTAAATGTGAAGAAAATTACTTTCATATTGGAACTGAAAAGAAAAAAATCACAAATCCAAATACGCAGAAACAAATAAAACCCGAAGTAATTTTTTCAGAGAAAAGCAGTGCCATAAGAAGTGAGCTATTATTTAAAAATAAATGTGTGAAGCATGATGCAAGACAAAGCCAAATTGTATATGCAATTATTTTATATGTGCAATAAGACTAGTTTTAAAGCTTTATTGGCAATTGTCTGTTTAATTAGGCTTGCAGTACTGCACATCCAAATACCCTGTGTTTAATCCTCACTCAGACTAATAGTTGAAATTGCTCCTGAGGTAGTATTTCCATGTGTTTGCATTCATGCAATTGCATATTAGTGTGGCTCAAAATGCATGCTTTAAATGGACCTAGCCACAAGACAGTGCTCAGTCAAGAGGACAAAATAGTCAACTTGCTTGCTATTAAGGAAGTGTAAAGTTAATCCAGAAGATTAATTGTGACTGGCACAATCATTGAGAGGTTTTTTAATTATTATTTTCATTGGGAAATTTTAGAATTTTAAAAAATATTTCATTATTACAGAATTTTGATTGAGATGTCAATATACTCATCCTGGAATAAATGAAGTCAAGATGTCCCACATGTGGTTCCTTCAAATACTTTATGTTCACATTCTCTACTAATTTTGAGATCTGATTAGAATATGTCCTTTTTCATGGCAAAAAGTAGTGGCAAGAGATCACAGAAACAATGAGTTAGTGAATGTGGCACAGGAAGTATAGAAAAAGACAAGAAATTGTAATGTGTATTGCATATTTGGAAACTACTGATTGAAAATATAGATTTTCAATGACCAGCAACCTCTGAAGTTTTAAAAAAATCTCAGTGACAGAAACGTGCCCTTAAATAGTTATTTGAAAGAAAACACATAATTTGCCTATTTTCTCACATTTAAGAAATGCATTTTAAACAGACATGAGGTTTCATTTTGTGCTAAGGACTTTCAGTTGAAGAAAAATAAATAAAAAATTCAAGTCAAGATGATTTCTATATTGTGAAAATATCGCTTCTAGTTAACTTCATGGCATATGAAAGAATAAATAAAAGTGAAAACATGAGCAACATAGATCTCATTTCACACTACTTATTTTCTATATGATTAAAGTCACAGGAAGCTTAGCTGCTATAGTATTCATATAATTGGCCCATATTAACTACTATGAAAAAGCCAGTTAAGTTAGCAAGAAAAAGAAAGAATCGTTCCAAAGAGTGGCTAAGTTCGTGCAGGTGAATTCTTCCCTAGCCATCAACTGATTACAGGAGAATACTTGTCTCTCTCCCAAGGAGACAACTGCACTTGAGAATTAAATTTGTTTATGATTTGGAGCTGAAACACATTCAAAATTCCTAGTGTTCAAATTTTAGAGTTTAGTTGAGTTGGATTCTAATGAATATGTAGTTCTTATTTGACGGTACTAAAAACATTAAAGTAGAAGCAAACTCTCCATCTGTGAAGGCTGTCTGTATGAAAAAAAGTTCTTTGGTTATAGCTGAAACAAATTCTTTGATTTTCTTCATTTAGAAGACTTAAATTTAATGACTGCCATTAAGCATAAATGCCACAGTAGTTAACCCCATACTCAAGCTGTAAATATGCCTAGCATTTTTGGGTGTTGAATGAGTAATATTCTTCTACTTAGTCCTCCAGGCTATATATATAAAAGAATTTTTGGTAGAAGGCAAACATGTACATCTGTATTTTATCAGTTAAATAAGTACATATACATATACATACTCAACATTTTATCAGTAATATAAATAAACATGTCTACACACACACACACACACAGAGTGTATAATACACACACTGACACCCACATATATTTACACTGTAGGTATCTAAATAGTTACTTCCTATCCAGACGATATAGAGCTCAATCAAATAATTGGAAGTGTTACCTTAACTTTTACAAGTAGTCTTTTGACAGGCCCAATTTTTAATTTATAAGCTGAAGGATAATCAGGACTAATTTAGGGTGCATTAATCAGTACATATCTGAAATAGATATTAACTTCCCCAAAAGTTTTATTTTTAGCAACCTCTGCTTAATCTGTTTAACAAAAGTAGCAGACACACTTTGAACTGTGCTATCCAGTAGAAGGTGTTACCAGAAATACTATAAATACTATGGAGTTTTATCAAAAGTAATATAATAAGCAGAGAGACTGTGGATGAAAGGACACTGGTCTGGTGTCTAGTAGCTTTTCTGTTTAATGTCTGCTTTTCTTGGTGCAAAGAGATATAAAAGACCCCCAAATTTTAAGACTTCTAATCAGAAAAAACTACCTGTCTATCAAAGAAAAATAAGAAAATTGCAGGTGTGAAGTGAAGATGGGGTATTAATTTTTCCTCCAGGTTTGTTTCAGCTGTAATTTCAGCAGAAGTTTCTTAGGGTTTATTGCTCTCATTATTTCTTGCAAGTTTTTCTTACAGGTAGATAAGTATAACAGCATATCCATTTTAGATATCAAAATGTAAACATATTTAAGTGCATATAAGCCTATCTAAAGAAGGTGGTTCTCACTGTTAGTACTAAACACACCAATTATAATTATTTTTAGATTTGGTACAGGGTAATTTCCATGAAACCTATCCAATGCATTGCTCTTCTTGTGCTTGGAAAAAACTATTTCTTTTCCCAATTTCATTTTAAGAAAAAATAAAATATCAACAGGGCTTGCTTTTTTTTTTTTTAATATATAAGGAAATCTAGCCACATGCATCTCCTTTTAAGATGCATCCTGATGGAAATTCTTGTCTTTCTGCTGGAGAATATGTCATTTTTGTCCAAATTTCATAAGTCATAATGGGATTGGTGTTCGATGAAAAAGCATTTTATAAAACCTCTCACTCACAGTAATGTTTTACTCTCCTTAGTAGTGTCCCTGCAGAATAAATCATATTTTTAAGCTGATTTTACTGGTTACTAATGCTTATAAAATGAAAATACTGATAGATAACAGTGTTATTCAGTATTCCCATGATCATTTCAGGAAATGTTTTGGCTAGACAAGAATCATACAACAGAGGAAATAGACACCACATCCTTTGCAAGGCCTGATGATGGCAACATGTTCTTTCTGAAGTGATAGCAATGGTAACATATAAAGCATTTATTAACTAAGACAGGTACATTATTATTTTAGGTTTTATTTTACCATTTTTCTTTTGTATAAATTTAAGAAAATACTTGAGATTATTATCTGAACCTTTTGTTAAAAGTGTGAATTATACCACAGTTCTAGATGTATTTCCATTACAACAGTGCCTGCAACCTGTTAGATGATACCCAAACAAGTTAGAAAAAAGACATTTTAACTATTTCTGTTCCTGGCCACTTTAAATTATTTGGTTAGCTAGTTAAAAAATAAGGCAAAATAGAGAACTTTATGTATGTGGGAACGCAAAGAAATATCTTTGTAGAATGAAGACCCTTCATTTTACTGAAAAGTGTGTTTAGCTCTGATATTGTACTATAAATATCAATTAGAGTCCTGTGAAGCTTTGACTTCCCAGTTTAGTAAGAATTTTCTCTATATAACAAATCCAAAGGAAAATATATAAAAGAAAGAAAAGCATTTCTTTTAATATCTCAAAACATACATATTTCCATTTTCATCCCCTGATATCTGATAGTCTAATTCCATTTTAGCAGAGAGGAATTTTTCATTCTTCTACTTCATGGAGTTCATGGCCTCAACAAAGCACCAACTTAACATTGTAGTAGAAGTAGGTTTAGACACTATCCTGTAGAGGGGTCATTCTTATTCTCTGAACCTCAGTATTTACTCCTACAATAGGTTTGCCTATGTTATTTGAGTAAGAAAAAGAAAATGCATTTCAAGTGCTTGGCAGTAGTCATTGAAATGTAGTCTGGAAGAAGGTAGCTAATACCAGCTTGCAAACTGAATAGTGTCAGCATCATAACACACTTATCAAGGAATGTGAAAATAAAATCTATGGAATTAATACTGATAATTTTCACAGAGTTCATAGAATAGTAGCAGTATAATTTACAATGAATATCAAAAACCTGTCTCCGTGGAAACATCAGTTATAATAAACTACCTGAAATTAATAATGCAACATTTCAGGTTAATTATTCCTATAACTTGAAACTGTTCAATTCACAAGCAAGATAGACACAGTTTAAAGGACTGCCTTAAGACACAGTCCCTTCTAAATCTGGGCTAAGAGAACACTTTATAATTTCACTTATAGAGTAGCCACAGTTATGCCTTCAATTACTGTTTCCAGTGTGTATATTAGAACAATAAACAAAATTTGGTTTTATATAGATTTGCACATATTAGTTATGTCACCATTCAGAAACCATTTAGCAGGGCAGCTACTGCTCCAGAAGTACACAAATCTGCTTTAGTTGGGGTACTAAGTGTACCACTGTCATGACAATGGCTTTGGGAACTCTTAGATAGCAACATGCACAATGCCTGGGTATTTGAATCAATCCCGTCAGACTGCAGGAGGTAGCTGTCCTCTCTTAGAACTTCTGATACCACATCATCCAGGATATTTTCCTGGAAAATTTTGCCTCAGGTTGCTGGATCTATAGGGAAGACGATAGCTTAGTCATGAGAACGATCTGGTATGTATCTCTAACAGGCACACAATGAAGGATATTTGTTACAGGCTGCTTGAAGTTATCTCACAAATTTAGAGCAATGACCTGTGGACTAGTATCATTTCGTTCATGGAATAAATGAATTGTGCTACTTGGTGAGACAGTTCATCCTGAAAACCAAATCTACCCAGACGAGCACAGCAGTATTATCTGTCCTTCATCAGAGCTTCCCAAATTCAAAGACAGGTCAGACAGGTAATCTTGTGTTTTGAGAGAAATATATTTAAAGTGCTGATGACAGTTTCCTAACGGTGACAGAAACAATCCTTCTATTGTGATTTTATTTGCTTAAATTTGTGGACTGCTAGCAGGGTAATTTTTTGGGGAGGCTATTATATTTAAATGGTTTATTTGTTGGTTTGCTTTTTTGGGGGGTTATTTTAGAGCAGTCCTACTACATTATTCTTCTTCCTGTCCCATACACTCTCTCTATTTTGTTCTTTTTCTACTCATGGTGACACGCACTGCATCATCTGCTAGTATGAAAATTATAACAAATAGCCTTTGATGCCAGAGTCACAGCATAAATGAAAGTTTTTTGTAATCTTTTAGACTATTCTTCACATTTTACATTTCTGTCATGACAGCCTCATTTAAAACCTTATGCAATCTTTGGGGAAAATGGAAATAGGTTACCTTTATTTTTAAATGATGTGACAAGGACTAAAATCAAGGAAGTGCCTTCCCTGGCAACAAAATCATATTTTTAAGAAAACTTTTTTATTATAGCAATATCAACTATATGTAAAAATTTGAGATGTTATTTCAATTAGATAAATGAAAAATTAAATATAAGACATTCTTTAGCTGTCAGTATTTACTTGAAATTCAGGCTTTCTGTGCAACCTGTCTGTACATTCAATTTTCTGTTATAAAATGTACATAATGCTTAAAATATTTTTTATTCCATTAAATGAACAAAGATATTGGTATAATTATAGCATTATACCAATGGGAATGGTAGAAAATATAATAAGAAGATGAATCCTCACACCCCCTCCATATTAATGAATTTCATGGTGTATGTTGGAATATATAATGTGCCATGCTTGGGGTCATATACAAAGAACATAATTTCCTACCAACATGTTTCCAAGGGAAAAAAAATACTGTAGATTGGATTCATCTAATTTAAGTTTCACAGTGCTCTAGGAAATTAGTCTAAATTCAGTGTGGAATATTGCTGACAAATTAAAATTTGGAATTTAAATAAGTTTGTGGCTATTCAGTGTAAGATATTGCATCTGTGATATTTCATTAGTCAATGGAAATATTGTAATATCTGGTAAGGGAGGACAGTGAATGTCTTCCGCATTACGAATCAGATTTCTGACTACATGGTAGAATTTCAGCTTGATTAATAGATAAGGTTTGGTTTAAGTTTTTTACATGTCGTAACATTTATGAGGAAGTATATTTATAAAAAAGCAGCAAACTCATCAGGAAATAGCATGGTTTGTCCTATATTAACTGCAAATAATTTTTTCCCCTTTCTGATGTTAAAGAGAAATTCCCACCCCAACTTCTTACTGCTTGGACAGTGTATTTTGTGACAGTTTAGTCTCTGAAATTATGAGTGAGAAAGAGGTAATCAAATAATATATTTTAAAGGAAAAATCCTACTGTAACATAAATAACAATTAATTATGATTAGATATTATTACAGCAAAGAAAAGAAATAAATCATGTTCTTTCAACTGTGAGCAATCCATTCAATCCTCCCTCCAAACTAAATACTCCAAAACTGTCAATGAAATTCAATTTTAAATCTAGTTGTCTCAAATGAAGACAATTGCTTTATTCCAGATTTACTGTCTTGCAAGAAGAAAAGGCAAATTACAGACTTCACAGGCAAGACACTAATTTAGCCCTGACACAATACAATGTGAAAGAAGAAACATGCAATTGCAAAATAAAACTGCTGCACTCCAAATAATGCATTTTGCAACCTGTTTTAATTTTTGGCTCTGATTTAGACAGGGTTAAACTACTTTTCTTCTATACAAAGTGTCTTAGATGAGATACATTACAACCCATAGTGTATCTGGATACTAAAGTTTATTTAAAAAGCAATGGGAGTAGAGATTTTACCCTTCTTCATTACTGCATGCAATTTCTCAGTCCCTTACCCCTCTCAAAGGTACACTCACTTGGTCTCCACTTCTACAATGGAGATCATTTCTGGTCCAGTAAAGACAGATGGAAAGCCATGTTGATGTGTACTGCACAGATGATTGAAGTTACCAGTCTCAGGCATAACCCACAATGTCCCTGGATGCTCCATGACATTCGCCTCCAAGGATACGCCTCCATTTTCAGGGTATTTTTTTCTAGGACTTTTCTTCTCCATCTAAAAATCCTATATCCAGATGCACAGTGTGTGATCATTCTCCTAACTGATGGTCTCTTTAGTAATTGGAGGTCTCATTATGTACCACAGTCTAGATGTTTCCAAAATCTGCAGCCAGGCCTTCCTTATCAAATTATTTTCCAGTTTCAAAACTATTACTGGGGTAATAGGGTTGGAGAATGTGTGTAGCTTCTGTGTTAAGGGTAAAGGAATGAAATGCTGCTGCTTCTAAATCTACTTCTGCTATATAACTACTTATAAAACTTACAAAAATTAGAAAAATCAAAAAACCAGATGGACCTTAAGGCATCATAACAGTGACTACTATCTGATATTCCTCAGATATTTCCTTCAACTATTGTTTTGCTTGAAGCTGAATCAGGGAATACAAAGCATAGGGAAAACCATGAAACATCATAAGATAATCAAAAGACCAACCTTCAGAGTAGTTCTTTTCCTCCTGTTTCCTTGGTATTTCTTTTTTTCATATTCACCAATCTTCTCCTCTTGAAAACAAATTTCATAGAATCATAGAATGGTTTGTGATGGGTGGAACCTCTAAAGATTATCTAGTCCAAAGGCTCTGCTACGGGCAGAGAAATCTTCCAACAAAACAGATTGCCCAAAGCCCTGTCCAATCTTCAACATTTCCAGGGACGGGGTTTAAACAGCTTCTCTGGGCAACTTCTTCCAGTGTCTTACCACTCTTATTGTAAAGAATTTCTTTCTTATGGTGAGTGTAAATCTTCCTTCTTCCAGTTTGAAACCATTGCTTCTTGCCTTGTCATCAAATTATGTTTGTGCTGTGTTTTTAAAATGCCAAGCATCTCTTAGTATTTTTATCAGTAAAAAGAGGGCCATGGAAGGATCAGTGTAATCACAACAACAACATAAGGTCTTTGTAAGGTTTTGAAAATTAAGGATATGCCTCCTGTCTGCACTGTGGCCATTTATGTTAGCCATATATAAATTTGTCATATAATCTTGGCAAAATTTATATGTGTTGATCCTATACAATTACAAAAAAAAAAATGCAAAGAAAGTTTGTCCTGAGTGGAAACATGACAATTTATGCTAATGTAGGTTATGAAAACTTCAAAATCAACTTTAGTTAATGTGATCTTTCCCCTTTCATGTCAAGTTAAAAATAAGCATAAAGTTCTGGTTCTATGGTCTGGGACTGAAACTTTTGCTGTAAATTCTTTGCTTTAAATTTTTCATCCAAATCACGATTAGTCTTAAGAAAAAAAAGGAAGCAAAGATATAATATTGAATTTAGTGTAGATCTTTGTGCTGAACAGGAAACATTAAACAAAGCCCCACTCCCACCTCATCCCCAAATATCCACCTGAAGAACTGAATTCCAAAACTATAATATATCCTAGAAAATCAGTTACTGTGATACAATAAATGAGTACTAGTTTTCAGTTTTGTGGGTGATTTTGAGTTTTAATCTGGTGCTGGAGGATCAAAATTCTAATACATTGATATTATACTTGTGCTTAAACAAGCTTCCCATAGCTTATAAATGTTTCAAATACTTAAAGATTCAGTAGTCAACATGAAGGTGCCTGTGATTCTTCCACTGTTGTTTGTTTGTATGCTTTCTAATTCATTCCTATCACTGCATTAGAATAGACAAATTTATTATAGTTTTTGACACCAAATATATTTTTCCTGTCATCTTTCCATAGTGAATGACCTACTGCTTAAATGAAATGCATGTGTTGTGTCTTGAAAGCAAAAGAGAAACCAACAGAAAAATTGAATGTTAAAGTTATTTTGGCCTTTAAAACAAACAAAAATATATTTTGAAAGAAAACAAAAAAACAACAACCAACCAAAAAGCAGCTTCTCCATGAAGAGTTAATATGTAAGTACTGAAATATTCACATGGAGTCACAGAATGATTGGAGTTGGAAGGGACACCTAGAGATCATCTAGTCCAGAGCCATGCTAAAGCAGGTTCACCTAGAGCAGATGTCACAGGATTGCATCCAGGCAAGTTTTGAATATCTCCAGGGAGGCTCCATGGCCTCTCTGGAGAGCCTGTTCCAGTGTTCTGACACTCTCTCAGTAAAGTTCTTCCTTGTGTTCAGGAGAAACTTCCTGTGTTTCAGTTTGTGCCTGTTGCCCTTATCCTGTTAATGGGCATGACTGAAAAGTGTCTGGCCCCATCTTCTTGACACCCACCCTTAAGATGCATTGTTAAGATCCCTCTCAGTCATCTCTTCTCCAGGTCAAACAGGCCCAGCTCCTTAAGACTTTCCTCATAAGAGAGATCTCCAATCTCTTCATCATTTTCATAGCTGTTCACCGGACCTGCTTCAGGAACTCCATGTCTCTCTAATACTGAGGAGCCCAGAACTGGACACAGCACTCCAGATGCAGCCTCACTAGGGCTGAGTAGAGGGGCAGGATTACCTCCCTTGACCTGTTGGCAATGCTCTTCCTAATGCACTCCAGGATACTATTGGACTTCTTGGATCCCAGGGCACACAGTTGGCTCATGGACGTCTTGTTGTCCACCAGGATCTCCAGGTTCTTTTCCACAGAGCTGCTTTCCAGCAGGCAGCCCCCAGTGTGTACTGGTGCATGAAGTTATTACTCCTCAGGTGCAGGACCCTGCACTTGCCTTTGTATCATCAATAAACTTGCTGAGGGTAACTCTGTGCCTTCATCCAGATCATTGGTGATATTCCCAACTGTATTTTGCAGCTTATTCTTGTCAAATGCGTAAGAAGTTTGTACTCTCCAAACATGAGTGAGAAATTCTTATCATTTATAATTTCCCAGGTGACATGATAATCTGAAAAAAAAGAGATCCTTTTCCTACTTGTTTCATACTTTCTTATGCTGTTGATTGGATACCAGATGGTTAGCTGCTTATAAAAAGGACTTACCGCATAAAGTTGCCCTCTCCATTGTTGGGTTTGTAATCGATTTTATCCTTTTCCCTGTTATTTTTTTTTCTTTTTATTATTATTTTCCTTTTTACTCATGGTTATTCCCTTCCCAGCCTTATTAGCACTCTTTTCCCTGAGGTGAAGAGACTGTCAAAATTCATGCATCAGTGGAGGCAATCTGCCTGATTTCTTACAGTACTCTGAAGACCTATTGTTTTTCTGAAAACACAGTAACTTCCAGATCTATGCAGGAGACAATCTGTAGAGTAGTATCAATTCCATGGTTCTGTACAGTGGTATTCCTGTGCTTATTAATTTGGGTAACATTTACAATGACTTACAAAACATTTTCTCCAAATACACAACTTCATTTTAAAAAAAAGACCCAAACAAAATATTGATGATGATATTTTCACACTTTTCACTATGAAATGAAAGACAATTCACATAAGATTGCAATCTGTTTTTTCATTTTCTTGGACCTCAGAGCATTCCTTTTTTTTTTTTGTGAGACATCTGAAATTTAGAAGTTTCTTAAATATTTTTCTTTACCCCATAACATATATAATTTGTATCTGCTTAAGAAATGCAAGAATTGGGAATTAAATATTGAAACTCATCACTGAACAAATGCTACTGATCTAACAAAGGAAATAAGAGAGCAAAAAACAATAAATCCAATCTGGGGCCCAGTTTCCAATGTCAGAGTAGTCTTACATAGAAACAAAAACTTAACTCACATAACTGTAATATCTGATCTTTTAAAAATTAATACTTAATCCTATTATTACCTACTCACATTACCTTTGAAGGAGATATTTTTAAATGTGAACTCCTCCTGTTCATATTCTCAGAGCATTTGGAATTCAATCACTTTATATATTAATTTTTCTCCCACAGTATGCACTGTGAAGTGGGATTCAATTTGGTCTGAGTTTGAATTAGTGAATTGGAAAATTATTTTTTGTTAAAAACTAAAAAACTGCTGTATATTATAAGAATAATAATTTTTTAAAAGAGTACTTTTATTATTCTTCAGTAAAAATGCATGTGAATTACGATGATACTCAGTAGCCAGAATTATTTAGCTCCTGAATGAATAAACTAGGCAAACCAAAGTCTGAGAATACTTGGTTCATATCTAGCACTTTTATTGTATATTAAAACAGGTCAGTGAAGTTTCACAGATTTTATAGAAAGTAGGAGACAGAAAAAGAGACACAAAAGAGTGAATACATTTTCCCAGGGGCGTTGCTGTGAAAACACCTATTGCCTGAGCACTAAAACAGAGTTCTCTGTGTAAAAATCAGCAAGAACATTTTTGCATTATTACTTTATTCAATAGAAAAAGGTGGGTTCATTTCATTTAGCTTAACCAGAAAAAAGTTCAATGTCTGCTCTGTTCTTAGATCTTTCTGTAGCTAATAGAGAAGTGTTGCCTACAGCCACCTCATGTATATTAGATACATCTCAAAATAATTGATTTTTCATTTCACTGGCTCAGTGAAGAGCAAACCTTAGATTAAGCACTTTGTGGAGGACCAGGTATAAGCATGTAAGCATGTTTGTCTCAAACATTTACTGTTATGCTGCAAGAGAAAGCTGTGATTGGAAGAGAGGGTCCTGTCAAGGCAGGACAGAGTTGTTCTGAACCAACTTCTCTTTCAGTCGCTAGGCTCGCAAGTCTGCCTTGAGAGTCATGCTCAGTGCAACTGCATCAAGAGAAGGGTCAAGTTCTGGGCACCTCATTAAAGGGGGCTCCAGGACCACCAACCACCTCCAACTCCCCCGGCTCATTTCCTGGAAGGTTCTAAAGGGTTGACTGCACATGCATGAACATCAGCAGATGGCATGAAAAGTAAGGGGGTGTATACCAGGGAAGCTATAAACGGAAGCCCACAGTCCTGGGCTTTTGTTGACCCCAGATCCTGACCATCCATGGTGGCAGGACCGACATGGGCTCTAAGGACTGGTGATCTTTTTCCTTCACTTTCTTCTCCACTTTGAATGTCTCCTCTGTTTTATCTCAGGCAAGTGTGACAATCATATTCTACCCTTTACTCCATATTGGAGCTTGTTGAGAGAGTTGGGAGTTTGTTAAAGTTTGCTGTAAAAGGTGAGAGCTTGTCAGCCAACACTTCTACAAATGTATAGTGGGCTGGTTGCCAGAGTTAAGGCAACTATATAATAAAATAGAAGAGTTCCTGGACACATGGATTGCTGCCTTTATTAAATTCAAAGAGAATTTTTTAATGAACATCACACTCCCTTTCTGGGTCATGACACACTTTAATTATAGGCTGTTAAATTCGGTTGTATCAACTAATATTCCTGTGCATGTATCTCCATTGCAGGGTGCCAGCAGTTGCAGAAATTTTCTATATTCAAAATACTTCTAAGGTTTATTCTGGAATGATATTCATCAGCATCAGTGACAATTGGGAAGAGAAAAATACATTTTTAATACTTTTGTCAGTCAGAGCCATCATCAGAACTTTACCTGGTT
Source organism: Lepidothrix coronata (assembly GCF_001604755.1). NCBI lineage: Eukaryota > Metazoa > Chordata > Aves > Passeriformes > Pipridae > Lepidothrix > Lepidothrix coronata. Next base: position 4,658,614 of record NW_016690249.1, on the reverse strand, counting down.
TTCATCAGAGGTTTATTAGCACACAATATTACCAGAGAAAGATTCAAATGCTACAGAAAAGTCAACATAGCATTTGGTACTGTGTCAGAGTACTTTTTGCCAATGATAACCTCAAATTAACATTTATTAGCATATATTTTGCAACATGAACCTTTCTATGCCAGAGAAATTTAGACCTTCCTGGGGTATCCTTTAGGTGATACAGTTTCCTATTCCTTTGCCTTCAAAACCTAGGACCAAACTCCTTGTGTATGAGTACTTTACCCATATGGTGATAGTATAAACCAGTAAACGTTAGTTAGTATGTAGAAGTAGAATGGCAGGTGTCCATAGATCAGTATAAGATTTTTTTTTCTGAAAAATTATGAGAGATATTAAGAAAAAGTGGAAAACTTAATGAGGAAAAAAGTAACTGACAAAATCCTTACTGAAACAAGCAGATGATATAAAAATAATAACAGGTAGCAGAAAAATCATTGCTTTAACTATTTGAAAAATTGGAAGACAACTAGGAAAAGATGATGCTCTCTCATTTGGGAAGATTTTATTTTTATATTTATATTATTTATATTTGGGAAAATTATATAATGTAAAAAGTCTGATGTAAAAAGAGTAAGTGGCTTACTAGATGCCAGCACCATGCTCAGTGCTTCTTAGTAGACAGTCAAGGAGACAAACACACTGCCCATTTTCTGCAGTCTTCTGAGCCAATATAAAGATCTGCAATTCAGCCTTTCTGGAGGTCTTGAAACTGAGCAATCTACTGGGATAATCATGTATGAAGCAAGTTTGCCATTATTTTTCCTTCTGGTGTTGTAGCCTAGCTATGAGTCTGCTCATATACAGTGCCCATTTTAGAGCGGCCTTGACTATTAAGGGCCTAAAGCTAGTTGTGGGTTCCACTTTTTATTGTGTTTTACCCATTTTATTCTCCTTTTCTTACGTGTGTGGTCTGTTGAGGCTCAATTAAGGTCCTGCATAGGTCAAGGCAAGATCAGCTATGTGAAGGGTCTCCCTAATCTAACCTTTGTTAACCAGATTGTATCTTTGAAGTGAATCAAAGAATTTATGTTCTCTAACTAAATCTCTGTATTATTGTTTGTGGGATTAGCTGGAGGATGTTTTTTAAGTCTCTAAAAGAGTAAAGCATCATTTGGATTTCCCAGGCTATAGAGGGACATAGCTGAAATTTGCATTTGGCCTTATCATAATCATTCCCACTTAGAAATAGATCAGAATATACAGCCAGTATGTCTAAATTCTCTCCATTTTCAAATCAGAAAATCTGAATATTTCTAATTTGCAGGCTCAGATAAATATTTTCATTTGTAGTCTTTATTTTCTTACAAACACTTTCAAAACACTTATTTTTCCCAGTCATGATAATTTCAAATTCCACAAATATCACCATGGCTTTCAGTTTCTTTAATCCTATGTGCTTTCAGTGGTTTGTGATAATTATGGATATGTAATTGTAAAGGAGATGTGTTCTCCAGTTATTAAAATAGGGGCACTTACTGTTTAGAGAAAGATGAAGTTAAATCTTACAAAACAAATATGAGTTGGTCCAAGTGCAACATATCATGGAAGCATTTTGGTATCAAATGGTTTCACAGATTGTTATTTAATCTCTGTAACCCATTTTGCTGTTCTGAAAATAGAAATAACACTTTCTGGACTTACAGAAATATTAAGGTTGCCAAATCTAAATAAACTTAACCTCAACTTGACCAAATATTGGCATTTTGAGGAACAAAACAGGCAATTCCTCCTCAACTGTTAAGGAGAAAGCTGCCTAAATGATCTTCTGAATTATAGAACTTTGAGACCCTGAACAGCGAAATAATTAGACAGCAAAGACACTAATAGAGGATATAAAAATTACATTATCAGTTTTTACATTAACAGGTTGCCACCAAAGATATCATAACATATTCTTTGATTTCATTATTTTAAAATACGTGGTTTACTATTGTTAAATACTGTTTATTGTTATTAAAATGAAGGTAGTGATCTGTGCCCTATGCTGAACTGGTAATTCTGAAGAGTGTCCTAGGAGAACCTGTAGTTCATACTAGATTCCTGAGAGATTTCTGCATTTGTGAAGTTTTAAATGACATTTCATATTTTTAAGAGAACTGCAATGATCACTCAAACTTAGATTTTGTTATTTTCAATAGTCCACACTTGTGAAAGTGTAGGTGGGTAGCTGAAAATAAGAAATTCAGGAACTGCCTGAATACAGTGAAACACTGTGTAACTGCATTGAAATAATATGAGGCCAAATACAAATCATTTATAGCTGACTTGAAGAAAAAAAAATCCAAAATAACAGAATAAATCAAAATAATGAGTCTTAAAATTAAATAGGTCTAGGATTTTTTTTGTTATCCAATGGAGTTTTAACCAATTTTCTGAATTTTGATAAATAATGTTTGCTTTTTAAAAGTAATAATGAATATTAGGATATATTGCTTGAAAACAATTTTCCTTTAGAATCCAAAAATTTCATTTCAAGTCACATGACTTGAATCCTTCAAAACATGCGGTGTTAGCTGATGTCATAATGATTAAATTGTCCTCACCATCATTTTCTTCTTACTATCAGGTTGACAAGGCTTCAGTAACTAATAATTTTAAGTCCTAATTCTTGCCTTTAAAATTTTAATTAACTTCAGTATTCATTGTGTATATTATAAAATGCCATGGAAAACTACTTTTTGAATACAAGAAATCTAAATACGCAAGTAAAAGGACAAATATTGCAGTAGTCCCTCAAATTCCCAGTTACCCTTCTTAATAAACCTAGTGCATCTAATGTGCATGCAGTGCACTATATGCATCACATCCTGCACTCTATAAAGAAATTTAAAATTAGGGATTAATTTTAAAATGCCTATATGATCCATAGTATTGAGACCTAAATATGCAAAGTTGTGACACATGGGTTGCATTTCAAGATGAGAAAAAAGTGAGTTCTCAGAACAGGGCTGTCATTACCCCATGAATTCAGTTCAGGAGAGCTGTATGCTTGGTTTTGCATGCTATAGAAGTCAGCATGGCGAAGCATCTCCCTGTTGTCATCCCTGCCTCACTCAACGCTTCAGGCATCCAAGGCCAAACCTGATTGAGGGGTTATCCCCATGATAGCCAAATTGGCCAAAATGCACATTATTTATCTTCCATTACTCAGGTAAGCTGTCAACACATTCCTGAGGAATTCAACACTCAGAAAAGGAAGACATGAAAGTGAGCGTGTGTGTGTGTGTGTGTAATGTTTTACTCCGTATACACATGGAAACGCTTGCATCTCAGAGAAACATAAGTGAACTTTTCTGATATAAATGGCTGCTTTTCTTTTTATTTGAAATCTCTTCCTCAAGGATTATGACAGGATCTGTGAAAATGGCAAAGTGTTATTACAAAAAATTTCACAGCATTTTAAAATGGGGGAGCTGCAGCTAGCTTACACTAAAATGTGTATTGTTTGAAGTGCTGTTAGATGGCAAAACACGTTCTATTTTATAACTAGCAGAAAATGCCACTGTTCCTGTCCCCCAGTTTGTTGCAGTGAGTATGTTTGACCTCATTAAATGTTCTCTTATGTGTCTGTTCCTCTACCCCTGTTACCAGCACTGCCTTCATCTAGACTTGTAGGAACAACTGGGAAACCCCTGTGGGCCTATGGCCATGCCGAGGAGAGAGTACAGAATGTTGGTTGCCCTTCAGTCTTGAATCACCATGACATGTTAGCTGTGTAAGAACATGGTTTCTCAAGCAATTAGAGTTTCACGTGGTAGAGCATCCTATAATTTACTAAAAGAGGAGAACCTCCAATCTTTTTCTTTCATCATCTTGATTTTCAGCATTGCAATATCTTTTTGTTTATAGATTCAGAACGAATGGGCAGCACATCAAACTAAACTTACAGCACCACAAAAGGTGGTGGTGAGTCTTGAGCCTTTACAGTGATACTGCAGTTTTGGCTTATATAGAGTTATACATCCTGAAAAAAATTTAGAGAAGATTAGACTTCAGAACTATAAAACTCATGGAAGGATATTCTTCCCTGATGAAAATTTACTTCGCGTCTTCCATGGATTTGTATTCTTTATAATGTAAAATAAGAAAAAACTATGCAAATCACAGCTAATGAGATTGTGTTTAATGGAAGTAATATCAAATCTGAAATTTTTCATGTTATTTCATGAGGTTCATGAATGAAGGATGTTTCAGGCAAAACAGGAGGCTATGTGTACATACACAAAGTTTAAAGAATATATTTTACTGACAAAATAATAACTGACATGTGATTACTATGTTCTGGATATTACTACTCCCTAAGAAATATTTTATAAGTCCATCCTAAATTGACGAATTTATTGATGAATAAACACCTTGTCACAATTTCACTTTGGACTGTCTTTTTCTCCCTCAAAATCAATTTATGATTTACATCACAATTTAATTTAGTCAATCAGTGAAAAATATAATTGATAATTACCTTAAAATAAAAGAAAAATCAAGTATTACAAGCTATTAAGTTTAATTTAACTTCTACATAATGTGCAATTTTAAATTAGAAGTTAAAATAATACATTTTGATAAGGAGATTTTTATCAACAACATTGGGTCCCAAGTAAATAAATGAAGCCTTGGTATCTTGCTACATACCAAAAGACCAAACCCATTAAAAATTCAGCAGCAAAACTCATTTCATTATAATTTATTGCCTATCAGATACTATAACCTACTTTGGAAGAAATTTTGGAAGGACAATCAATTATGGAAGACACCATCTGACAGTCTGCATACTATATACAACATTAGTCCAAATATTTTAATTTCAGGGCCTGAAGACAATTCTTTTTTCAGAAACCACAAGTTTAGATCAAAAGTTTCCAAATCTTTAGGGGAACCTGTGATATATCAAAATGTGTGTGTGTATATATAAGTCACAGAAAAGAAAATATTTTTATTTACATATTGGGATAGTTATAAAATGTAAAAAGTCTAATGTAAAAAATGTGGCAATTTAGATGTAGGAAGTTTGGACTATTGTAGTCTCCATGATCTAACAATGTCAGGATGAACTTGTAGTGGTCAGCAGATGTAGAGAAACAAAGTTTATGATTAATAACTTGAATTTGTTCACACACTATGGCTAAAGCAAAAAACTTTCATTTTTGAAATCTTATCTATTCCTCTGAACTAATAAGGCCAATACTGAAATATTTATTTCTCAGAAGTAAAATTTAAAAAGTATTTTTTGTTGTGTTCTCAGGAAGAAATGAAACTCCAGTCTTTTCTTTTCTTTGCTAAATAGTAATGGACGGTTCTCTGAAAACTGTTTCCTTTCTGCCACAACACAGAACAAGCTGATAGATACACTCCTAGAGCAGGATTATTCTGGCTGAGCTCAGAGAGCATATAGGGGGGGGCAACCAAATAGCAGTCACAATCAGTATCATGACTGTGATCATTCGTGACGATAACCTCTTATTTTTGTAGATTTTTCTCATTCACCTATATTTTATGATTTGTGAATAATGTGAACCTAGAAAACTACAGACACCGTTGGGAAAAAAAGGGGAGTGTATAGTTTGTCGTTGCAATTACTTGTACTGATTTACTGAATAAAACAAATTTTTATTGTGAACCAAAGGTGTTTCTAAGGTGATAGTGGTAGTGGTGATGATGAGCAACTCATCGCTGAGGAAAAAGAGCAGTATTATTAGATATGGCCAGTAGGTATACATTCTTATAACATTTAGAATAGATATATATACATGCATACATATTTATATAAATATCTATAAAATGCATATACATAAACACATATGCATGTCTTCCTTAATTCCTAGATTCTAGAATGATTTAGTTATAGAAGCATGTCTGCTGTCATGAAAAACCAATACAGTTTCTAGTACTTAGGCTAGAAGAAGTAAATATTTGAAAATAGAAACCCTGAAGGCTCAAAACCATTATACAAACACAGACAATTGAAAATGTATTTTTAAAATGCATGTTGTTGACAATTCCAATTCCTGTAGTCATATGACCCACATGTCCAGCAGGGCTTTTTCACTGAATCCCATTAAAAAGATTCCCCTCTCGGGAGAAAAAAGAACTTCTAAGGCCTTAGGACAGCACTGACTCTAATTTACCATAGAATCTTAGGGCATATTCTTCTTCTATCTTTACTGCATAAAATGTATTGCTAACACTAAAAAAGTAATAAACTTACCTAAACCAGACAGTAAGAGCAACAGGTTTGTTATTTAGGCTGAACTGAATTTATGCTGAAAAGTGTGACCGTGCAGCTTTTTATAATGAAAAGTTAAATTGTTTAACTTCTTGGACCCAGTTATGGTAAGTAATATATGCTGTTATCTGTCACGAGGTTATATGCTGTATAAACTGCATACTCTATGTACCTCTACAGTATAAAAACATGGTTTCTCAGGAAATTACTCCAATAAATAAATAAATAAATAAATAAATAAATGTGTATAGACATGGACACAGAATTAGTGTGTGAATATATATAATATTCCAAATGTTTTTATTTTGCATTGATTTCCATAAGAGATCTACCTGAACAAATGCTAGTTTACAGATGCTTACCCTGCAGATTATTTTAAAGAAAATTGTTTATTTCGCCTTCTCATGCTGTCAAATGTAACTTGAACAACCACTAACTGAGCAACTAACTCATTAAAAGAAAAAAAAAAAGAATTTGGTGTTGCATAAGGTCCAGGAAAACATCATGTTTTCTACGGAATATAAATATTGGTGGGAAAGAACACTGCTGCAATGTGTTCCAAGCTGTAGCTTTGTCAGTTCAACATTTTAGTTCTTCAGTGGAGTGAGGTGGCTGTTGGCACTCAGTGGAGTTACTTTGAAGATAGCTGCTTGATCTCTCAGCTTTTGAAAACATTTCTGGTTTTAGTAAGGGGAAAAGTAAACAGTAGTTTTGGGATTCTTCAGCTCAAAATTCTACCAAGGAACTTATTGCAAGTATAAGTTCTGTGATTAATGCACATGCCAGAGTAGTGTTCAGCCAATTCTTTTTCATCTACATTAGCCTAGCAGTACTAAATTCTAGTGAAAATCCAAGCATGCTGTTATTTATATTCAGATCAGAAGAAATACCAAAACAAGAACCCAGGTCAGAGGAGACTTATAGAAAAGCAGGTAAGAATTAATCTGACATGGTGAACAAAGGTATCTCACTCTTTAGACTAGTTGCACAGGTACGTTTAGAAGTGGTTTTGTGTCTTTGTGAGACAAAAGTATTACAGCTAGAAATTCAGGCCACTGAATGGAAGCCAGGCAGAAGCAGCAATGGTAGAGTACCAGAGTCACGGCTAGTGCAGCAGCCGGGCACAATCTCAGCATGTCCTGTCTTGGCAGGAACAGTAGCTTGAGCCAGCATCTGATAGCCCAGCAGGTCACTGAGGGGAATCAGTACAGCAGCGGATGTGTGTTAGGAGAGACCTGGCAGGCTATGTGAGATTCAAAAACTGGCAGGAAAGTTCACTGAACAGAGCCAGGGCTTTGCCTGGGAAACCATCAAAAAAATAAAGAGGAAAGAGGTTATATTCAGATTGTACAGTCAGATTTCAACTGTTGAGTTTTGTTTTACTCTCTGTGACCATACTAATTGAACATAATGACTCCTAAATAAATTAGTAGTGAAAGAGAATTCTACAGAACATACAAGAGATGGGAAACAGAAGTTATGGTCAAGTTCATCACACACTGATTCTGCTGCTGTTCAGGCACAATAACTTTTTTTCCTTCTTAAATATGCTATCAGAGAGGTGCTTCCATCATCGCTGCTTGGCTTGGCCTTGACCATTGGCTGGTCCATCTTGGAGCTGGTTGGCATTGGCTCTGTTGGTGCTGGGGGAAGCTTCTGGCAGCCTCTCAGAGAAGCCACCCCTGTAGCCCAATCCCACTACCAAAACCTGGCCACACAAACCTGATACTTAAAAAAAAAAACCCAAAACCCAAAACCTAGTCACCAGTAGTGTGTGTCAGGGATCAATATTAAGGTCCATGCTGTTTAACATCTTCATCAGTGCAGTGACCCAGAGAATTGGATGACATGCACTCTCAGCAAGTTTGCAGATGACGTAAAACCAGGAGTGAATAATACACCCAATGGGTGTGCTGACATTCAGATGAACAGGCTGGAGATTTGGACAGATAGGAATCTAATGAAGTTCAGTAAAATCAAATGCACATTTCCCTGGGGAAATTCTGTGGAGAAATAAGCTCCTGTATCAGTAAATGGTTGCTGCTGATCATCTGGAAAACAGTTTTGTAAAAAAGGACCTGGGGCACTGGCAGGCACCAAGTTGAAAAGGAGACAGCAGTGTGCCCTTGCAGCATAGATGCAATGCCCTGGGCTGCATTAGGATAAGTGTTGTCAGCAGGCTGAGAGAGGAGATCCTGCCCCTTACTGTGGATGAGGCCACAATTAAAGCGTGAATCCAGCCCTGAACACCCCAGTACAAGAAAGATATGGAATTATTGGAGAGAGACTAGCAAAGAGCCACTCTCTCTCAGTTTAAGCCACTGAGGAGAGGCTGAGAAACCTCGGACTGTTCAGCCTGGAGAAGAGAAAATTCAGAGGAATCTTATGCATTGTGTAGATACCTGATTTGAGCAGGCAAGGAGGGCAGTAAAGAATTAGGAGCCAGACTGTTCTCTGTGTTATCCACAAAAAAGACAAGAGGAAATGGACAGAATTTAAGATATAGGAAATCCAGTTAAACATGTGATTAAAACCCCCACACTTTCTATTGTGAGAGTTATCAAACTTTGGAACAGGATGTCCAGTGAGACTGTGGACTCTTTGGAAATATTCAAATATCTTTGAATATCTTTGGAGATATTCAAAACTTGAATGGGATCTGACAAAATTTCAACCCTTATAAAAATGTAGAAAGGAGATAAATACTATTAAAAATTTTTAAATGCAATTATAATATATAAGGTGTTCAGTCTCAAGATCTTTTGAAAATACAAGCCCCCCTTAACATGACCATTTTTCATATTATTCTTTCATATTTTATCCCTTTTCCTTCTATCCCTGTTATCGTTTTCTAACATGGTTAAAAGTGTAAGACGGGGTAACTAGCATAAACTGAAATTGCCTTATAATAGATACTTTCAAAATTTGGGAAATCACCAGACCTGAAGGTTTGGTTTACATATTTCCACTGCCACAAATATATAATCATTTCCACTGATTACATATTTCCACTGCCACAATGACAGAAAAAGGAGTTAAACAGAAAGTAACTGCATGAAAATAGTGTTGCAATTTCGCTTATCAGGGCAGTAAGTTCAAAGCTCAGTAAGCTCAGTTTTCTTCCCCCAGTCTCTCTAAGTTTTTAATGTGCATGTAAATAACTGATGAACATTTGAAGCTACCTGCACTGACACTTTTAACATACAGGAGGGACCTTTTTTTTTTTACACATTGCACGACCTACTTAAAGGATGATGTTAGCTGTAAAGACTGCAGGCACAAAAAAAAGTAGATATGCTGTGGGTATAGTACAAAAGAGGCTCAGTACCAAATGCTAACACCGGAGATAAAGGTGAAGTGTCAGCTGAAAATCTTATTTATGATCATTCAAACAGATGTGTTTGTACTTTGGATTAATTTTCTAATGAAATACATCTTCAGAGAATGCTTCCAGATGAGAGACATTTCTGTAGCACCAAAAACCTCATATTTCAGCACTGTATTGTGAACAAAATCATTATAGCAGGATAGTCAAATTTCAAATATCAACAAAATGTTATAAATTCTGAAGCAGTCTTTGGAGCTCAAAAATTGTGTGACTATCCAGAAACCTTTGAGACATAACAGGAAAAAAAAGAGGGCTCTTAGGTCCCAGGAAAGACTACTGGTGCTGGCAGAATCACAGCGAAGATGCAAAGAGATGAATGCACATCCTAGCAACTTTACTGAAGAAGCAAACATGCCAATAAAGATGAAAGAACAATGCTGAAGAGGACTTGTAGGAGCTTTGCAAGAAGTTTACAGAAGAAGTACATCATTAAAATGATGCAGGGGATGAGGTTGTAGGCAAGAAATCTTCAGTAGGGCATTACCTAAAAGCCATATCTATTCACATTAGTGAGTTTCAGACTCTTGGTTCCAACAGCAGAAGAATAAACAAAATCCTCAGCATGGTACCCACTATGAATGAACTTAGCTCTGTCAAGTGTTTGCCATGCAGTATTACCTAATAAAAGTAAAAATCTTCCAAAAGTGAAACATAATTGCTAGAAGAGTCTGGAATATATTAATAGCTGGTAAGCAGGAACAATTTCTTCTGCATAAAAATTATATGCTTTTCATTGCACTGCAGAAAAGATCCTCTATTCTTGTCAGATATTAGGGAAAGTTGAAGTTACTGCAGCAGAAATGTGTTTAACTCTACATGTAGCTCCTACAAAGGAGACTTAATAAAGTTGGTGACAGCTTAAGGCAAATATATGAAAGTCTGGTTTTGTGTTAATTGTGTGGGAAAAAAATATTACATTTTAAGTTGCTCCAGGACATTTTTTTTAAGTAAGCAGATATCTCATTCAAACATCCTCATGGCATTATTTTGGAATATTAAATATAATGTAAAATAAAATATAAAATCAACAGGGGTCTAGAAGGCAGAACTATCTGTTAAAATAAGGGTTTGATGCTTATTAAAAGGGCCAAAATATTCAAAGATGATAAAATGAAGACAATTGATGTATAAATCTATTATACTAGCTCTTTGTACTAGAGAATACACATATCTTGGTTGGCATAGCAGTACAGCTTCAAAAGTGCTCTGATTCTTCCCTACAGTTACAGACATTGGATATGTTTCAGCTCAATGTAGCCAGGAGTCAGTAGACATAGGCATAAATTAAGGGCATTCTCCTATAATTCAGGATGAATTTTAGGAAAATGGAAAATAGAATGGTATAGCTTTTACTGAAGTTCCACTTGCTGGTTACTTTACCTGGAGCATAATATTAACAACATCTTTGAGTGAAAAAAGCTGTTTAGAAGCAAGCTAAAATAAGACCAAAAATAGGGGATAAAATAATAAATAAAAATGGTTAGTCTCATACTGTTCATATTGCTTGGAAAAAAAATAAAAGGGGGGGGGGAGAAGAAAAGTGCTTTAGTCTAAGGCTGCCCACAGGGTGAAACCGTTTTTCTTAGAGCTCCTGTGCAAGAGCAAAGAATTTAATAAGTACAGTTCTCTTGTCCAATGAGAGGTAGACTGATGAGAAAGCTATCTAGCAAACCCAGGACATCCAGTTACTGAGCATTGGTACAGTTTGCCCAGCAAGGTTGTGGAGTCTCATCTGTGGAGATATTCAAAAGCCATCTGGACACTGTCCTGGGCAACTGGCTCAAGGAGCCCTGGCTTGAGCAGGAAGGTTAGACCAGGTGACCTCCCAAGGTCAACTTCAACTGCTCTGTGATTCTGTGAGTCTATGATCAGGATAGCTGTACCTCAGAACTTCAAAAAGTAAAATTCAAAGAATTAAAGAAAATAAAATGAAGGGTAAACAGATTATCCACAGAGGATAAAAAAGATAAAAGGACTAGAGTCCAGTCTTTTCTGGAGGAAAAGACAGAGATCAGAAATGATATAGGTGTTGCCAACATACTAAATATATGTTTTGCTTTTGTTTCAGTAAGGATGATGATGCATGTAACACCAATGGAAATGTAATATAAAGACGAGATAAACTTACTAGAAAATCATATATGAGCCATGAGCCAAGTTGGATCTTCTCATAATGATTATATTGAATATCTGAAAAAATCTATATTCGGTCTACTAAAACAATTAACATATTAAATAGCACATTAACATACCTCGGCAATGTAGTAGGAGAAAAAAAATTAGTCCAATAAAAAAAGATAAAAATTAAGCAGAATGAGACGAGTAAAAGTCTGCTACTTTATTGTAAGGATCATGATTTTTTTTTTTTAATAATTTTTATCAAGGACTGTCGTGGTTTGACCGGTCACTTCCCTGGGGCCGAAAATGGTTTGCTCCAGAGTGGCTCTTCTGATGCAGAGCCAATCAAAAGCTGTAGTTACATCTCTGTGAAATTACATATTTGATAGTACCGGAATAGAAGCACTTGGTTGCACAGTAGGAATTGGAGACCACAAGGTAAAGAGAGAGAGGGGGCCGTATGGCCCACGGGGGCTGGAGGGCTTTTTCGCCCCCACGGTCCTGGCCCAAGGCCAGGTGCAGCACTGAAGCCAAGCCGGGCCTCTAGCTGAGACGTGAATGCAGAAAGAATTAGCTAGAATTAGCTAGAATTAGGGGTGGCCGAGGGGGAACCCCAAATCCAGAGGGCCCCCTGGACCTCCCGGCCCTGGCCCAGCCAGGGCTGTGGTTGTTCCCCTGCCATTTCCCCCCACTGCAAGCGGGGGGCAGCAGCGATTGTGAAGCAGAGAAGAAAGAATTCCAGGCAGAGGAGAGAGAAACTTCAAGCAGTCTTGCTGCCACCTCCCCCATCAAGCCAGGGGGAGGGGGCAACTCGAGCTGAAACCAAAGTAGCAGAGACAGGCCAAGGGGTCCAGAGACATCCGTTGAGCTGGACCAGGACGGTTAGACCAAAAACGCGGGAGAAAGCCTAACCGAACTAAGCCTGGAGTGACCCAGACAGTAACAGTGGCCAACTGGACCCAGACCCCCAGACCGAGAGACGTGGGGATGCCCTGCAGAGAGAACTTGCAACAGAGCAGAGAGAGAGAGAAGCCAAGCTGGAACGTTCTGGGGTAGGACTGAGCCAAAACCCCAGAAACCTTGATCCTGGAAGGAAGGGTGGCCCCCAGACTTAGGGAGGGCCCCAAAACTCCCATGGAAGGAAACCTCCACATAGTGGGGAACAAAGACTTAAAGCTTTAACTCCCTGTACTCCTTGGTGAAGACACAGTCATGATGAGTGTTTCCCTCGAAGCCCGTGGATGAACCCTCGGTGGGAGCCAAGTGGTTAGAGGTGGGGTACTGAGGCTTCACACCCTATAGAAGAGAGAAATTTTCCAGCTACAGCGAATTGGAATGTAGCCCTGAGAGTGAAGGAGAAACTTCTTTCTCCTCCTGGACTTTATGGGGGGAAAAGGGGTGATTTTTGTAAATACATGGCTTTATCATCATAGAAGGATTAGTTAGAATTGTTGTATATATTATTCTATAGTTTCCATTCTGTTAGTAATAAATTCTGATATTATTCCCCCATGCTGAGTCTGTTCTGCCTATCTGGAAAGTTCTCTCACCTTTGAGCAAATTTGTGGCAGTTTGAAAATTGGCCCCTGGGTCAAACCATGACAAGGACATAAATATTATCAGAGACATTAGGAAATAGACAATAATATGAAACATAAATGGGCTTATTGAAGATATATCGCATTAGAGTTATCAAATATCTTTCCTAATAGGATAATTTCTAACATAAAATTAATTGAAAATACTTGATATCTAAACAGTATGATACTATTTAAAAGAAATATTCAAGCTGGAGATCTTTCATTGGTTAATTAAAAAAATATAAAATGGATGAAGAGACTTTTTGGTGATTATTAAATGCAGGTTACTGAAATGAAAGGGATATTGCAGTGTTTCTTAGGTTCAGTCTTGCAATAAATATTTAATAGTTTCTTAATTAGCTATGTTTTCAGGCATAGGTCACGAAATTCATGTAAAACACAAATTTGAAAAGTTTGGCCAAGACTGTAGAGAGCATGTCATGACTCTGAAAGAAACAAATTGTGCTGAAAACTGATATCACATAAATTGTGTTGTAATATGAAGTGCATAACATCTCTTTAAACTAGGGGCTAGTTTTCTAGAGGCCATGACAGATGAAGAGAAATTAAAACAGCACTTCCCATGCAGTGATGTTCTAGAACTTTAGCTAAAATAAATAAACAAACAAATAAATAGTCTCGAAATCCTAGTAAAATTTTTGCAGAAGGCAATATTAATCTACCTGTGGTTGCATCCAGTTCTGGTCACGTGTGGTCAGTTTGAACTGGAAGAAGTGAAGATGAATGAAAAATTTATTTTTAAATATAAGAGTAAAAACCTATGGTTAGCTTAGTCCAGTAAAATAAGTGTTGAAAAACATGGTTCATCTGAGTGGAAAATACAGTGGAGGGAGATATATTTAAGCATATAATCTATGGACATACATTGCTCATAAACAAATTATTAGCAATTATTACAAAAGTACTTTCCACTGTAAAACAACTAAAATTACTCAGTGACCTGTCAGACATGATAGATGCAAGAAACTCCTTGCCTCACATGTCCTTAGATGAATTTCCTGTAAATGCTGTTATTTGTTATTAATCTTCCTCTTAATTTCTAGTATTTTGGGGGTCCTTCTGATTGCTGAACAGGATTAAGAGATTTTCTACTCCTTACCTCTCGTAGCATAGCTTGTCTTCTTTTTCATTGCACTTACATAGCCAGCAGTGGCTTACCTTAGCAAGTGGGAAGGACCAGGACTTGATTTGACGTCACAGATTTTTCTTCTTGGACCATATACTCATGTGGCAGCTTACCAGGGATGTAGTCTGTGTCAGTTGTATCATTCCCAGGAATAATGGATACATTATAAAGAGCCAGGCTCTGGACGACCTTGCATATACATTGTTGATGGTATGTCATAGATGTGTTCCATAAATTACTTTGGTCGTGATTCAACCAGGAAGAAAATCACTTGGGTGTACCACTGCTGTGCTCAAACACCTACTGTAGGACTACGGATAATAGATGCAAGACATATTTTCACCTGAAAACAACCTACCACAGATGCAAATATCTGATCCTGGCCACAGCTAGAAATTAATGAAGACAAAATGCACTAATGTTATTTAGCATTACTACAAGCATGTTTGCACACATACAAGCAGGAGCCTGCCTGACTGACACGCAGTGTTCTGTAAACAGCTTCTGGTGTAGCTGAAAAAGTACCTTGAAACCAGGCACAAAAGGAGTGACTGGAAAAATAAACTAGACATTCTGTAACTGAACATTTTCAGCATAAAATGTTTAGCAGTTGCCATGGTTTAACTAGCTTCAGAGATTTTTAAGACTCGTTATGGCATCTATAAAAGGCTTATGCTCATGTCAAAAGACTTTAAGTAAATGTGCATTTCTGAAAAAGAGAGGTTATTTCTTTAATTGAAACACAAATGGACTTTTTTTTTTTTACATTGCGTATAAGGACGTATTATAAAATTTTCTGTGCAGAGAAAGAAAATTTGTAATATGTTCTATAAACTTATGGAACATACATAATAATCTGTGTTCATAACAATTCTTATTAAATATGTATTTTATTGATGTCTATAGTTACTCAATATCATGTCATGCAGTCTTTTCTTGTTCAATGATTGTCTGCTGCTCCGTATTAGTTATGAAGTTTATTTCTAGGCTTAGAATTTAGTGATCTGTATTTAGTGCAGAGTCCCTACTAGGGAAAGTGAAGCCTAGTGATGTTTTGTTTAAAAGAAAGAAAAATAATTTCTTTTCTTTCCATGCAAATAATAAAGCCCTCAAAGCCAATGTACTAAACACAAGAGTAACTTTAATTGCATTCATATTTACTGTAAAATTACATCATTAAGGAAAAACATCTGCACTTGTCTGAATTGTGACCACCTTAGTCATAAAGGGAATATTGACAATATCTGATCTGCAGTTTAAAGGTGCAAAAGTCTTTTCCGTATTACATGAAATGACAACAATTCTCCATCGTTCCCATGCAAAAGGGCAAAACTACAAATTAATTCCTGTCTAGACAGAAGGAATAATGGTTATTATCTAAATTGTCTTGGGCCACTGCTGGGACATTCAATGAAAAGCTCTACTACTAATGAATA
The DNA here is from genome assembly GCF_001604755.1 of Lepidothrix coronata. Classification (NCBI taxonomy): domain Eukaryota; kingdom Metazoa; phylum Chordata; class Aves; order Passeriformes; family Pipridae; genus Lepidothrix; species Lepidothrix coronata. The sequence goes on along the minus strand of NW_016690249.1, from coordinate 4,642,680 downwards.
AAAAGACGATTTTTTTACAATTAATGAGTCATAGATATTTTAAGCACTGCAATTTGAGGACAGAAAGCTATTAGATTTAGAGAAAGAATGGAAGAAAATAATGAGATCAGAAGGGTGAGCTATTTTGGTACCTGAGAAAGGTTGTTATTCTAATTCAATATTTATCATGCGGTAGCAACTTTAAAATTAAGAACCTAAAGTAAAGATGCTTGGATCTTGGATACCATCTGGAAAGTTCAGTTGAAGAGAATCAGGCATAAGGAAAGAAATAACATTGGTAACTGAAAATATGTCTGTAAAACGCATTTTTTTAATTCAAAATAGGAAAAAAAGAACCCAAATGGTAGAATTTTGAAGGGAAGATTAGAAATTAACATCTTAATGGGCAGATCTTGCAGTCACTGTAATAAACAGAGTTTTGTCATTGATTTTAATGAAAGTAGAATAAACTATGTCATCAGAAGTGCTGAGAGAAGATTGTAAACATAAAAGACCACATTTTCCAATTGATGTAGTTTTCTGCTTTGTAAACACAAATTGAACTTAAAGGGGCTAAACATAACTACTGCCCAAGTCCTCTAGTCAGGGGAACAGTTTTCTGGGAAACAGTTAGCAAGAGTAACTTCATTCCTTTGGATTTAAATGATTCTTAAGAGGGCAGGGTGTGACAGAGACAGATACTCATTCGTACTGATTCAGTCAGTGACATAAACCAGGGCAGCATTGTGCTTTGATCTTCAACACATCTAGATAGCTCAGGATGTGAGATCTAGCTCTCCTGTGATCCTGTGTTCTCTCTACAAAGTTCAGTTTGGTTTTGAACAAGGTAGGGTATCTATCACCAAGATATAAGTACTGCTAAATTGCAGACTTCCACTGGGTTACATGACTATCTGTGTCATGTTCTATTCTGCATTTACAAAGCATCCTCTTCTAGGATATGGAGAGGTATGTTATTCTAAGGTCTCAAAGACATAAGCTTATATTTAAGTGCCTAAAAAGGTTTAATTTAACCCACAAAGGGCATGAGGAAGACTTTATCTGACATAAACCTTTTTCTGTAAAGCAAACACATTATTGGGAGTGGTGCTGCATTTTCATATTGAATTGATCTATTTTACCTCTAAGGGTCATTGCATTGTGTAAGCAAAGAGTAAAGGATCAAATCTTAGCAAAAATATAATTGCATAACATAGTTTGTTATTTTTAAAAAAAATGTAGCTATATATGTTATTTACTAGTTCTTGATTTTAATTAAAAACAAATAAAAAGGTGAATATAAATGGAATTGGGAATACTGTGCTAATTTGCATCAGTGTTTAATTTCCTGAAATATAATAATTAAAGTAAACACTAATTACTAAAACTATTTTTCATTGTTAAAGTGCAAAATGTACATAATTCTCAAGTAGCCTTATGCTTTTACAAGAGCTCTCTCTTGTGGCTATAACTGTTTGTGCATTGTAACTAGCTCAGATATTTTGAGGACCTGTTTAAAAAGAATTTTATACTGCAATTTAAGGTAATAGGAAAAACAATAACATAACTCTGTCCAGCCATGCAGCAGATAGTGATAATAAAATCTGTATAAATTATCTAGAAATCTATATAATTCATCCAGGCATAAAGACTGTTGAAAATAGTTTTCTATATTTATTCTAATAGGAAGGCTTTAAACAATAGCCAGCCTACAAAAGATGACAAGAACTATAGTCAAAACACTCACTATGCTGCAAAAGCAAAGATAGGACAATCAAAATAAATGTAATGTATGGTCAGGAGAGCTGTTCTATAGTCACACAACACTGAAGAACTCTTTAAAAATTGTGAAGGAAAATGCCAAAGATTTAAATGCTTCTGTTTCTTTTGTGCATCCTCTTTTTATCCACTGCATCTCCCTGTAGCAAGGATATACTTCTAGCAAGTGAAAGATGTTCAGAAAGGGATTTGAGCCAAGCTGTTCAGTGATGTTGTGCTTGGTATTGGTCATCTTATAGCAGGTACTTATTGAAGTGAACTGTGCTGAGGACCCGGTGCACATCATCTACTGACTGCATTCATGCCTGGCCCGAATCTTTCACCTGCACTGGGGTGACAACTGCTTCATTCCCACAAAAGGGGTCTTCTGGGAATTCCTTACTGGCCTAGATGTTTGGGCTATCTCCCTTTTCCAGTTGGAATTCTCATGGCTAGGCTTCGCGAACGAAGATTTGGGAAGGCTCTATCCACATTTGTTACAGGCACGCTGGTGGC